>NW_008343559.1:2043173-2107101 GCF_000622305.1 Nannospalax galili | reverse complement strand
TGGTTTACATATGAAATATTTTGTCTCTTTGCTGTTTTCTGAGCAATTTACTCAAATCTATCTTTCAATCCACTGATTTTAATCTCCTGTTATGTTTTACCCAGCCATGTTATTTATTGCAACATGATCAGTCCTAGAAGTACATATATTTGGCCCCTTTTCAAATTTTCTCCTTTTCATTTTTAAAATTTTTCATTTCTATCAGTGAAATTTGTTCTCAGATGCACATGTATACAATGCATATTAACCACTTTCCTCTCCTGCTCTCCTGCTCTCTCCAATATCTCTACACTCCTGCCCACTTACTTTCTTCCCCACAAATCCCTCTCTCACATTCATGACTGTTTTGTTTTGTTATCCACTGAGTTTGGCTCCCTGGAGTCTCTTATAAGGACACTAATCTTACTATGAGAGCATATGTTAATTTTTCTCATCACTGTGACCAAAACTCTAACAAAAATCAACTTATGGGAGGAAGTGTTTGCTTTGGCTCACAGTTCAGAGGAAAACAGTCCATCATGGGAGGAAAGGTGTGGTAACAGAAGCAGCTTGGTCCATGGCACCATCCAAGAAGCAAAGAAAGAAAAATTGTTGGCTCTTTCTCTTTTTCCCCATTTTATTCATTCTGAGACCCTATCCCATGGGATCACATTCAGGGTGGGTCTTCCCTATCCAGTTAAACCTCTCTGGAAAGACCCTCAAAGAAAAAGTGTGTCTCCTAGGTGATTCCAAATCTAGTCAAGTTGACAATGAAAATTAAGCAAAACAAGGCCTCCTTCTCACTGCCTAACACAAACCTCATAACCTCCCCAAAGCCCCATCTCCAAATGCCAACACACTATGACTAGGATTCCAGCACATGAATTTGAAGGGACATAATTCAGCCCACAACAACATGTATGTGCCAGTATATGCTAAATTTTCTTTATTCATTCATTAAAATCCTACATTTCATTATGTTAAATTTATATCCTGTTTCCTGTAATGTGCAAGTACAGTCATGCGTCAGTTGAGGAGGATATGTTCAGAAAACTATATTGATAGGTGACTTCATCGTTGTGAAGCATCACAGTACTTATGCAAACATGGCTACAGTGCCTAGGCCACATAATCTAGAACCCATCCTGTCCTGACCAAGCAATATCAGGGGCCTGAATTCATAATTTGAACTCTACACCTGTAAGTGGCATGTACCTAGGGTTTCTCTTTCTTATAGGCGATTTGACAAGCCAAAGACACAATCAGCATCCTTGTTATTGATGCTAGAGAAGAAAACAGCTTTTCTGACCTCACTTTCTAAAACAGGAAGCTCTTTAAGGCTCTGGCCTTTGTGCAAGGGTTCCATTCCCACTCCTCCAGTCTCAGAGGCCTGAAGTCATGACTCTCACCTACCTCCAAGTCCCAAGCCATGGACCCTACATCCAGCAAGTTCCAGACCAACCAGGGCTGCATGGTAAAACCCTGTCTCAATTCCCGCCAGAGAAGTTTCCTTACGCAGCAGATGGTGATTAACACAGAAACCCACAAAAGGCCAATGTACAGAGAATAAGAGGCTGCAGACTGCTTATCCCTGAATAGGACACCGATATCAAACTTCTGCCAAAGATTATTGTGGAAAAGGGCGATGGAAGAATGTAAGAACCAGAGGTGGTGGCTAACAGTAAGGAAACAGATTTGCAGGCAGCTGGTCATTCGAACACACAGTAATAGTGACAGCATGCACAAGTCCCATGCAAGCCCAAAACAGACAAAATCCCAGGATAGACATGAGGAAGTGGGTAAGAAATCCCAGCCCAGGCTAAGGAAATTGTGACAACTGGCAGCTGCTGGGAGGGGCAGAGACGGTGTCTTTCAAGGATGGGACTCTTGGTAGGTTAGTCAGGCTCCAGTGGATGAATCCATACTGAAGGACATCTGGGGACACTAAGACTCTATAGGCCTTATTATATACATACATACAGAGAGAGAGAGAGAGAGAGAGAGAGAGAGAGAGAGAGAGAGAGAAATTAGACTACATTAAATTGGGCAGGGGACAATAAAGGGAAGTGTGGGTAGCGAAGGGGATATAAAAACCATCAAATTACACTGTGTGAGAATCAAAAAAATCAATTAAAAAAGTAACAACTACCCAAAAAAGGAGTCATATCATTTTAACTGGGTCACCAAATGGGAAACAGAAATAGTCCAATACAAGTGTGGTTGACTTTAGGATAAACGGCAATCAGCTTGGAAGAAAAGAGAGAGGAAATGATAGCAGATACTTAACACCTGCTGCTGGAGAGAGGCTCACTGCGGCCCTTCCCCATTCTTTGGAAAACTGTTTTGTCTAGTGAGTGACAATATACTTTGCTTAATGAAAGAAGAAACGATAAAGAAGGGCAGGAGGGGGAAGAGGGGAGAGAAAAAATTGCACTGCCTCAAGCAGCTGGCTCCACATGAGCCACTGATAGCTGTGTGCCCCTTTATTTATTGTATCCTCTTGGAACCCATTCAGAGCAAGAACATTAAGCATGTGTAACATCCAGAAGTGAAAACAGACCCTCTTGACATTGCAAGTTTCTACCCTAAATTAGACAGTGAATCAGAAGGTTACATCTGTGGGTAAGTCGGAGAGGAAAACAGAGCGCTGCAACATGGGAGCACGTTGGAGAAAGACGGCAAAGGTGAAGCAGGCCCAAGATAATCTTTCCTTCATATCAGGAAAGGCTGATCCAGGCTAGTCTTTTACTGCAGAACAGAAAGTGACAATTCCAAACTGATAAAGGAAATCCCTAAAATAGGCCTTGTGTCTCAGGCTGCCCTGTGTCCCTGAGAAAGAGCTGTATGTCAACTGGATGTCAACTCAAGCATTTTCTTCCTGACCCCTCCCTGACTTTGATCTCCCAGCATGCAGATAAACACATATGACAGTCTCTGGAGACTGTGTCTAAATATACCCACCCTGTTTATACCAAAATGGATTCCCTGGCTATTCTCTCTGTGGCGCAAGCAGGCTAGAATACAAGCTGTAGCACACCAGCTTCCCAGAGGGTCCATGGGGAGACCAAGACTCTGAGCCCCGTCCTAGCTGCTGTACATCTGAGGATATAGGAACAGGAAGAATCCACTACTTGGGAGAGGACACACTCCTAACAGAACTTCCTCCTGGCAGGGCTCTATATCCCTAGCATACACAGGCTTCTTCAGCCCACTTAGGAAAATAATTCCCAAAAGCCCAACAACAAACTATCTAAGAGGAGAAGCAATATAATCACAGACAACAGGCCCACTAGGGTCAAATTCCAGCTCTGCTGTTTATTAACAGTGTGACCTAGGCAAATTACCCAGCCTCTCAGAACCTCTATTTTCTCTTTTGTAAAATGGGACTAACAGTAGGTGTGACCCCATAAATAAAAGGTGAGGATTATGTGAGAAAGGGAATGAAGCACTTAGCAAAGGGCACCTACCTGGGGTGACAGCTGTGCCAGCCCCTGTGAGTGGTTAACCCACCAGAAGTGAGGGATCCAAGAACAAGACCTTATTCTCCAGAATGACCTCCTCATCATGCCTCACAGTCATCACAGTCCATAACTGTAGAAACAAATCCAAATGGAGGCCTGGGCTAAAGAGAGCAATGAGAAACTGCTGGCTGTCATGACTCCAAACTGTTTAGAACCAAAAGAATGCATTAAGGCGCTTACACCCTGGGAGCTGATTTATGTTAAGTAAATGGCCCCAAGTCAGTGGCAGTCTCCACTTGAGCTGTCTTCACAATCTTGCCATTTAAATGCATGGCTTGCTCAGATCCCACTTGGGTGTTGGCAGGTTGAAAGGCACTTCCACAGCGAAGCACTGAAGAAAGCCTAATATGGCCAAACTCAGACCACTCTAGGTGGACCACAGGGAGGTCCCCCATGGGTGTCAGAGATGGTGAGGGGTGACTCACAGCATTAACTTCAGGGCATGAATGGCTATGGGCTATTTTCATTTCCAAACAAAGATTTCCATCCTATAAACCCCAAAGTATTTTATCGAAGCAGGAGGGTCTAACTCATCAGCTTGCTATAATAAGGGCAGCCTCATAAGCAGGGAATAGACAGCTGTTTTGAGTCATAGCAGCAGCAAACAGCCCTGCCTGAAAGACTACCTCAACAATAACCAACAGGATGGAAAATTCCACTCCTCAGGGAGACCCCAGAGAGGCCACAGAGAGTTCATAGCCAGCAAGAACACCAGAGTCACTGTCACCTGCTGCTGACTACCACACTACCTATGGCAAGTCAGATCATCTGAGCATGCTTCCTGCCCACACCAGAAACAAAGCTGTTACGCGGGGACCAAGTTAGAAGAAAGAGGGGCGATATGTGAGGTAGTCTAAAAAACACTGAGAAAGAAGGTACTAGATCCTAGAAACTCTTGGATATAACTCACCTTTAAAAATATGTCTGTGACTTACCCAGCTGAGTAAAAAGTAAACGCTTTTGTTTTGTTTTGTTTTTTGGTCTTTTTGAGAAAGGTTCTCCCTGTAGCTCCTGCTGTCCTGGAACTCACTATGTAGACCAGGCTGGGCTTGAACTCACAGAGATCCGCCTGCCTCTGCCTCCCGAGTGCTGGGATTAAAGGCGTGCGCCACCACGCCCGGCTAAACACATTTTTAAAATTCCTATTATACCAAACATATTTCAATTGATTTTCACATTCATTGAATTGGCGCGTCTGACAGACGTGATTGAATCAACCAGCTGTACAAAATACAACGTAAGCTCTTCTCTAACTATGTGAAATAGCCAAAATAGTAGACATGCTACCCATCTTGCCTTAGCTTCACCCTGACTGTGGCAGACATCACCAATCGATGGCCAAAATAGTAAACATGCTACCTGTCTTGCCTTATTTCCACCTGGCTGCCGCTGCTATCGCTAATCAGTCAGGGAGGGCTTTCCTGGGAACTTGATGAGCAGTTCTAAATCCTTTTCAACATAGGAGTCCAGGGAGTCATAACCAGTTGTGACTCTACTTGGGAGCTGAAATTTGTCACCTTAGATATTTCTTCAGCCTGATTTACTTTGAGACCACAGACTCAATAGAATCCCCATAGTCTGATATTTTTTTTTTTAGTATTAATTCTTCCTTATTTGCTGATGCCTGAAATTCCTATAGAGGAGACAGAATCATTTCACAATTAGAGAAAAGGCTGAACATGCAAATTCTTCAGGGAGAAGAAAAAATGGCAAACTTATATAGAATGTAAATAGATGATTCCAGCAGGCCTCTCTCTGAGCAGGGCCCAGGTGGCCCAGCCCTTCCCAGAGGAGTCTTAGCCACTTCCTTAAAAGGACAGCTTTCCTCCAACCTGCCTCTCCCCTACACTGTGGACCTCCAGGGATAGCCAAGCTCATCTAAAACACACCCAGGACTGCCCAGGAGAGCAAGATCACTGCCTCTTTTCTCTGGGAAAAGAGAGGTAAAGGGCGAGAGCCCTGGGACCCTGAGGATAAAATGAGAAAGTTCCCCAGCAACCGGAAGCCCACAAGAAAGTAACACAAGCAAAGGTGACCCTCAGTGGCACACAGACAACTCTTCAGCGTCACAGAAGTCATCCTCCCGCTGTGTTTGACCTGATATACACAAAGCAGCTGAAGCATGGAACTAGGTGTTTACAGATTTGGGGCTTGACAAGCTCAAGGTATCAGCAGAACTCTGAACCCTGCAAGACCTTCAGAGTCTGCAGGGTTCACTAATTTCTAACGATGTGGGTACCTCTAGGGCGGCAGGTGTCCATCTGCTTCAACCATCAGTGCATCCAACACTTGGTCTGTGTGATAGCCAGTGGTACCTGATGCCTGGCTGTCAAAACTAGCTTGCTTATTTATACCTCTGCCAGACTACTCAAGAGTCAGATTCACAGCTCAGGAAACACTGGTGACTGATTGGAGACTGACAATTGATAAAATGTCTTGACTTTGGTTCCCTAAGTGAAGACACTGACTAAGTCAACCTGACATAGTTGGTATATCTAACATACCTAACTTGCCTAATAGACTTAATGCCATAATTTAGTTTGAATCTGGACTGTTCCCTAAAGGCCTAATATGCTAAAGGGTTTTTTCTCCAACTTGGCACTATTAGGACACAGTGGAAACTTTGAAGCAAAGCCTAGCAGGGAATCTAAAGTCATTAGGAACATGTCCTTGAAGGAGATACTGGGACCCCAGCCCCTCCTTCTCCTCTTCCCTTTCACACTCTCCCACTCTCTCCCTCTCCCAGCTTTGAGATGAGCAGTTTTGCTCTGACATATGCGACCATCATGATACACTAAGTCACCCCAGACCCCAAGGAACAGTCATAGAACCAACTACACTCAAAACTTGCCAAACTGTGAACCCAAATAAGCCTTTCTCTTCACAGGTTTCTCATCTCAGATACCTGTTACAGTAACAGAAAGCTAATACACCTAATGTACCAAGTACGCATTTTAATGTAGACCTACCATATGCCTTTTATGCCAAATGGTGTTAGAAAGAAGTAGTAATGAGCTAGTAGCCTACAGTGTTAAAAGTCTAGAAGGGATTTCTGTCAAACATACTAAAGCTCACTGAGTTGGGGCTGCAGTGAAAGATGGAGCAAGCTACTAATTATTACATCACATTGGTCTCTGAACTTCCTCTTACAAACACAGCTTCCATAATCATCCGGTCTTCAGGAGAACTGCTTAACAAACCAGATCAGGTATTTCTCCTAATTCTATCCTCATAAATGCATCAGTGCTTCCAAAGCACAGCCACATCCACTGTTTCCCTGCCTATGTCACTAACTGTCTTCACCACATCCTTGTGAAGGGAGCAGAAGTATTCCCAGTGGTCTATAAAGCACAGATCCAAACTTCCAGTCCTATGTAGCAGGCTATGCTCAGACCAGCAAGGAACAGAGACTTTATTCTTTTTATTATGAAGAGCAATATTGAGCAACATGAGGTAAGCCTGAAGGCAAGGGAAGTCCTCCATCTCAGAAAGGAAAAGAGAAGGCACTGCGGGAGCAACAAGCTGCGATGACACCACTGAGAAAGCCAGGGCCAGTGGGGCTGGGTCAGGGGATCTCCATGGACAGGAGATGTAGCTGTGGGAAACACACAGCATGGGGCATAAGACAAAACCTAGAGCAACTGCTCTGGACTAAAAGGAGCCTAACGCCTCTGCTTACCTGCCCACAGAAAAGCAGGAAATATGAATTTGCAGGTGTTAACTTGAACTTTTCCTACTATCCCAGAATACCAGTGGAAGCCCCTAACCAAAAACAATCCTCATACACTCCTCAGACAACAGAGGCATGGGCTAGATACCTCATTACAGGACTATAGGCCCTGAAATGGTATGAGACTGTCCCTCCACTATCCACCCCATCTACATAAGCACAGAGCTAGAGACATGGAGTCTAGTAAGCATAAGGTGTGGTCCCAGACAGCCTTCCCCTCCCACTTCCCAAGCAAAGGATATGGGTCCCAACGGAAATGTCTTTAGGGATGGGAGGCCACAACAAAGAAGCCAGCCTTTCAATCCCTGACTGACACCTACAAATGACAGAACCTGTAACCTCCTACGTAACAGAGCAGAGCCATATTCCTGGCACTCCTATCTTATGTGTTGAGTCTGGAGGATGCACCTAAACCAAGATGGCACCTATTCCCTACCTAGGGAATTCTCTACAGGGGTTCTAGCAAAACAAGGAGAATGGGAGGCAATGGGAGGCAGTCTGACTCCAACTTCTAACTAAATAAGGTGTCCTTCACCAGGCTGAGTGGATGATAGGAAAGCAGCTGGATTCAAGCCACCAGAAAGTGCTCTGCCCAAGAAGACTGCCATTCAGGAGAAGATCCCAAGAGTCAGCTGAGGTCTGGCAAAGACCACATCACCATTTCGGGGTCCTCTACAATATAAAGGAATCGCAGGGAACCTTCAGAGAACCCACAGAGGCACTCTAAGAAAGAGCCAGTATGGACAGGCTACCATAACAGACAGGTGGCAGCCAGCCAATGTCAGGCACAAACAGCACCAAGAGAAAATACATTGGCCCTGGTTCCTCTAAGTTTCTCCCCTCTCCTCGGCACAAGGAAGAAGCAGAAGAGCTGGGGGGAAAAGCCCTGATCCCTTTTCCCTAGTTAAATCTGAAGCCACGGGTAAGGCCTAAAGTAGAAATTAGAGACTTTTTTCTAGCAGACTAGACTTAACTGTTTACCATCTGCAAAATGAGTCCTAATTCTTGAAGCAAGTCTGTTCCAACAACTAGATATGAGTAGGAAGCTAAGACAGCAAAGATCATAGCAAAGACCAGGAAAAGGGGGTCCTACATAGTAGATGCGAACACACAGCAATAAAAACATCAAGTTGAACACTGAACTCAGTTATTTTATGCCCATGTTCTCCTCGTCTCTGGCTGAGATTCTCTGTGTGAAAATGTATTCTGATGACAAATCTAAGTACCAGTATGTTGTAGTACTCCGAGTCAAGAAGCAAACATTAAAAACAGTTTCCAGACAAGGAAAAAGATCAAAACAAATGCCCACTGGAGGCCCATGTAAAGCAGCAACAGCCTCCAGAATCCGAGGTGCTCATCATTCTGTGGGGCAGAAACCACAAGACAGATAGGATCACTCATCATGTTCATACCATGCAAGGAAATGAC
This sequence comes from Nannospalax galili, assembly GCF_000622305.1. Classification (NCBI taxonomy): domain Eukaryota; kingdom Metazoa; phylum Chordata; class Mammalia; order Rodentia; family Spalacidae; genus Nannospalax; species Nannospalax galili. The sequence goes on along the minus strand of NW_008343559.1, from coordinate 2,098,443 downwards.
ACACAATCTACCAACATTTGTGGACCCAACAGGTGGATATTCACTCTCCAAGAGCCAGAGCCCATGAAACAATGTGTTTTAAATGACTGAAAACCTGAAATGGGGTTGAGGAGGTGGCTCAGCAGTTAAGAGCATGTACTGCTCTTGCAGAGGACCTGAGTTATGTTCCCAGCACCTGCATCAGGTGGCTCAGAACCACCTGTAACTCCAGCTCCGGGGGATCTGATGCCTCTTTAGGCACCTACATTCACATGCACAAACACATAAACACATAATTTAAAATGAAATATAATAAAGGAAATATGGAATGAAAGCATAAAGGGGAAATGGTATAAAAATTGGAAAAAATATTAAGCAGAACCTTTAGGACTACAATGAAAACACTGAAAACAAAATGTATTTAAAGGTGGGAAATGGTAAGTTAGAAGATACAGAGGAAGAATGGCCTAGATTACAGCAAAGAGAGACGGCGAAATAAAGAACATGAAAGAGCATTTGAGAGAAAGGGTATGAGAAAGAGCGTTTAAAATAAGGAGTAAATGCATATTTTGTTTTGTTTTGGGTGTTTTGTTGGTTTAGCTTTTGTGGGTTAGGGGAGCGATTATGGGGGAAGGGTTTAGTTTGAGCAGGTCCTGCTATATAAACCAAGCTGGCCTCAAATTCACAATCCTCCTGCCTTAGCTTCCAGAGTCCTGGGATTACAGGTGTGCACCACCACACTTGGTCAATATAGATTTTAATGATAGAGGTTCAGAAGAATAAACTCAACTAAGGGACTATTTGAAAAAAGAATAACTGAATCTGATTTAAACATTACACAGCATACCCTGGTATTGATGCATCATATTTTACCCATGAATATGTACAATTTTGTAAGAAAAAGAGGTAATAACAGAATTTTTCAGAGCTAATGAACAATATAAGTCCCCAGATTGAAGTGTCTCACTAAGTACAAGCAAGCTTTCAACAAAGCCTATGTATTTAACACAGGACTATAAAACTGCATTATGCTGAAGTCAAAGAGAAGATCTTTCAAAACTTCAGAATAATGGTTGGAGAGATGGCTCAGTGGTTAACAGCACTGGCTACTCTTGCAGAAGACCTGGGTTCAAATCCCAGCACCCACATGGCAGCTAACAACCATCCGTGACTCCAGTTCCAAGGGATCTGACACCCTCTTCTGTCCCCTGTGAGTACTGCACAACACGGGTACACTTACACACAGGCAATACACGTATACACATAAAATAAAAATAAATATTATTTTTATTTTATGTGTATGCGTGTATTACCTGCATGTAGGTAAATCCACCTGTGTTGTGCAATGCCCGCAGAGGTCAGAAGAAGCTGTCAGATCCCCTGGGACTGGAGTTACAGATGGTTGTTAGCTGCCATGTGGGTGCTGGGATTCAAACCCGGGTCTTCTGCAAGAATAAACAGTGTTCTTAATCGTTGAACCATCTCTCCAGCCCCATAAAATATCTTTTAAAAAAACTTCAGAACAGCACTGGCAGAGACGTCTCATGGAAACAATGGAGTCCAGAAAATAATGGAATATCTTTAAATTTCTGATAATAACTTCTGGCACAGTTCTATGCCTGTCATTCAAGAATAAAGTGCAGGCCTGTAATCCTAATTTCTCATGAGGCTGAGGTAGGAGGAACCCAAGTCCAAGTTCAAGACCAACCTGGGTAATTTAACAAGACACTGTCTCAGAATAGAAAGGAAATGGGGTTGGAGGCATGCTGGGGATATAGTGATAGAGTGATAGAGTGCTTGCCTAGGAAGCATGAGGCCCTAGGTTAAATCCCCAATACATATTTTTTTAAAGCTTTCCATTCATAAACCATTGCTAAGACAACTATAAAATATCAAAATACATGGAGAATGGGGAGATAGCTCAGTCAGTAAAGTACCTGACATGCAAATGTGAAGGCCTGAGTTCATTTCTCAGCACTTATGTTTTTAAAAGCCAGAAGTGGAAAACAGAGACAGGTGGATCCCTAGGTCTCAGGCAAGCCAGCCTAGCCTAATTGGCAGGCCTCAAGTCCTAGTGACAGAAGCTGTATCAAAAACAGCAAAGTGGTTAGCTCCAGAGGTATGACACTCAAGGTTCACCTCTGTCTTTCACATACATATACCTGCATACACTCACACCCTCACACACAAGCGCACGCGCATGTGTGTGTCTGTGTGTATTAAAGAAGAAATTCAAAAGGAAGAAATGCAAGAGGCAGAATACCATCCTCCTGAAGACTTTCTAAGAAGTGGTGTGATTTCTTAGTCCCCACTACTGCATGTAAGATAGAGCAACTCCAAGTCAAGATTCCTCAATAGTTTCACAAACAAAGCCCAAGAAATATGAGATACAAGATGGGAAAGAACTCCATGAGTTAAGAGCTTGTTGTATTAGGACCTGCGTTCAAATCCCCAGCACCCCCATAGAAACCTGGGCGTGACTTATGTGTGTACGTGTTTGTTTTGTTTTTTGGTCTTTGGTCTTTTTGAGACAGTGTCTCCCTGTAGCAGATGGCCTGGGGCTCACTATGTAGATCAGACTGGCCTCAGACTCACAGAGATCCATCTGCCTGCCTCTGCCTCCCAAGTGCTGAGACTAAAGGCGTATGCCAGCCACCACACCCGGCAACTGTGTATGTTTATAACCCCAGCACCGTGGGACACAGACAGGCAGATCCCTAAGGAATAATCTAGCCAAAAAAGTAAATTTCTGGTTCAGTGAGAGACCTTGTCTTAAAGAAATAAGGCAGAGGGGCTGGGGAGATGGCTCAGCAGTTAAGAGCACTGACTACTCTTGCAGAGGACCCGGGTTCAATTCCCAGCACCCACATGGTGACTACGAACTGTCCTTAACTCCAGTTCCAGGGGAATCCAAATCCCTCTTCTGACCTCCGCGGCATTGCACGACACGGGTGCACTCACATACATGCAGGCAATACACTCATACACATAAAAAATTGTAAAAATAAATAAAATATTTGAAACAAAGAAATAAGGCAAGGAGTCATAGAAGACACCTCCTGTCCTCCTCCTCTGGCATCTACATGCTCATACATATCCACATACATGTTCATGAGTCACACACACATATGTGCATGTACCACACACACACACACACACACACACAGAAAACAAAAATATTTTAAATTCATATAGAGCATCCTACACCTTTAAGTTCCAAGTTCTCTGGTTCTGTTGGGCAAGTGATGGGGGATGTTTTATATTCTTCTTGCTCCACCTCAAAACATTCATTCACAGTGTAAACTCAGCATCAGAGTCCACTTTACAATCTCCCAATGCGGCTGACAGTACAAAAGTAACCAGACACAAGGTTTTCTCTTCCTGCATTTCAATCCATCCTTTCACTATTCTCAAATAAGGCATTTGTAAATAGGGTTAAAATAATGGGTTCTGGGGCTGGAGAGATGGCTCAGTGGTTAAGTGCACTGGCTGCTCTTTCAGAGGACCTGGGTTCGAGTCCCAACACTCACATGATGGCTAACAACCATCAGTAACTCCAGTTCCAGGGGATCCAACACCCTCTTCTGAGCTTCGTGGGCACTGCACAACATGAGTGCACTTACACACATGTGGGTAATACACTCATACAGATAAAATAAAAATAATTTTAAAAATAAAATATTTTTAACTTAAAAAAAGAATATATAGGTTCTTTTTTTAAAACTTTTATTATGTTTATGTTATGTGTATGAGTGTACTGCCTGCATGTATGTGAGTGCACCCATGTCATGCAATGCCACAGAGGTCAGAAGAGGGCTTTGGATTCCCCTGGAACTGGAGTTAAGGACAGGTCATAGCCGCTATGTGGGTGCTAGGAATCGAACCCAGATCCTCTTCAAGAGCAGTCAGTGTTCTTAACCGCTGAGCCATCTCTCCAGCCCCATGAATAAATAGGTTCTTAATGTGAGGCAGGGCAGGGAAGATACAGAACCACTGATAGAAGTTTCACGATCCGACCACAATAACAAAACAAAAAGTGAAGGTCCCTCCAAACAGACGTCCTTATTCCCAGACATGGCTGCATCAGGACAACCTGCTTTCTGGGGTTTCAAGCTAAGTCTCACTATTCTCTTCTCCTCTCTTACTCACACTCTGCTGACTTCTCACACATAAGAATGTGCATGCACCGTGCATATGCACCCACTCCTGCATGCAGAGCAAAGAACTTGTGGGCATGGGGCTGAGTTTTAGAACTTGTCCCTCAAGTTCTTGGGTTCAGAATCCCTGTTCATGTACTTCTGGGCCTGAAAGACACAAAGTAGACGACCGTCATTATTGCCACTTTGTCCTCTCCTTTTTCTTTCTTTTGTTGTTTTTGTGTAGTTTGGTTTCTCTTTGTTTACTTGCTTGTTTGTTGACATAGGGTTTCCCTAGGTAACTCAGACTGTCATAGGGCTCTTGATCCTCTTTCTTCAGCTTGGTAGAGCTGAGGTTACAAGCCTGAGCCACCATACCTGGCTTATTTCTCTTTCAGGCCATTCATGGCCTAAGCATAACCACTCAGCAGGTTCTATGCTGTGCCAGTCCACAGGTCAAAGGTACAAGAAGTCACCTGACAATAGCCTAGGCTGCTCCTAGCTCTCTAGGACAACCAGGACCCTACAAGTCCACTCCTCTGCTTCTTCCCCTTACAGGGACCCAGTCCATCCCTCTGCTTCCCCAACCCCTGCAGGGGCCCAGTCCATCCCTCTGCTTCCCCCCACCCCTGCAGGGGCCCAGTCCATCCCTCTGCTTCTCCCCACCCCTGCAGGGACCCAGTCCATGGGTCCATCCCTCTGCTTCCCCAATCCCTGCAGGGGCCCAGTCCATCCCTCTGCTTCCCCCCACCCCTGCAGGGGCCCAGTCCATCCTTCCACTTCCCCCCCACCCCTGCAGGGACCCAGTCCATCCCTCCACTTCTCCCCATCCCTGCAGGGACCCAGTCCATCCCTCCGCTTCTCCCCACCCCTGCAGGACCCAGTCCATCCCTCTGCTTCTCCCCACCCCTGCAGGGACCCAGTCCATCCCTCCGCTTCTCCCCACCCCTGCAGGGACCCAGTCCATCCCTCTGCTTCCCCCCACCCCTGCAGGGACCCAGTCCATCCCTCCGCTTCTCCCCACCCAAGCACATTTTTTTTCTTTGGACCTCTGTCTTCTGAATTTCCTTTTCTCCTTTGTCTTATGAAAGCCAAACTCCAAAGAAATGCCAAAGCCCAGTTGTCTGGAGTTTGACAGCAGCTGAAATGGAGGAAATCTGTCCATCTGAACCCTCAGTTCATTCCACAAATGATACTCTCAGATGAAAACATTTCATTCTGCCCAAGTTTCACTGAAGTGGAAAAAAAAAAAAAAAAAAGAAGAAAAATCTCAAAGAGTTTTCCTGCCCAAACCCAACATAAGACAGAGTTAGGTCAGTACTGCTCTTGAGGTTCATTAGAATAAGGCCAAACTCTGCAAGTGAAATTCCAGATGAAGTTCGTATGTATGTTACATACACATACATACCTATGTGTACATCCTACACCCACTAAGCCCCATTTGGACTAGGCAGCTGTGCTTATAGTGAATGCCTGAGGTAACTAACTTAAAGGAGGACATATTTTGGCTCGAGTGTGTACGGAAGTTTCCATCAGTTGAGATATTATTTGGGGGCTGTGTCAGATGTACATGGCAGAGCAAACCCACTCACATGATAGCCAAGAAGTCAAAAAGAAGGGGCATCCCCTTGGAGGGCATCCCCTCAATAGTTCAAAGACCTCTCACTAGGCCTTACAACTCTTAAAGGTACTCTAACCTCCTAATAGCACCACCATGAACAGCCTTTACAAGTGGACCTTTGATAGACACTTAAGATTCAAACTATAGCCCGTAACCTCATTACACTGCAGCCATTCTGCTCCCGGGTTTGCCATCTTATGTTCCAAACTTCCCAAACAAAGCCTTTCTGCCCTGTACATCCACTCAGAGGATGTGAAAGGGCCACCTGACTGTGGGAACAGAGCCATGCTAGACAGCTTAGACTCCCCAGCTCCTGCCAGCATCCTATGACTTCCACTCCACCAGCCACTTCGACTAGCTCAGGGTCATCCCAATTCTCCTGCATTAACTCTATCTGTCCCGTCTCCTGGCAGGGCCAGAGTCCTTTGCCCACTTGGCCACATAGTTCTAGGGGCCTTTCTCTAGAAATGCTGGTCCCTAGCATATGCATCTTGACCTGAGTCAGCTCCTTCAGGGACTTGGGAAGCCTTAGTGATTTCTCTAGATGTTCCTTTAAGTCCCTATGACTGTTACCTATTCCATTATCCTCAGGTTCAGCCTGAACTCCAGGTGCCCCATATCAAGACCCTGAAGAACCAACTTCAGGCTCTTTCTGCCCCACTATCCTAAGTCCACTTAGTGCTGCCTATTATATGCATAAATGTAGGACCATCCACTGGAGCATGGGTAGCCTCTTGGGGACCACTCTCCTGAATAAAATACTTTCCCATCCCTGCCCAGAAGCCATCAGTTTCTAGTAGCTCCTCAGAGAGAGGCAGGACTTCAAGAACCCTCCCCCATTCATGCTGAAATGGCTTGGTGTACAAATCTTCTGCATACAGTCCCAGCCACTGTGAGTTCATGTGTATAACAGTTCTGTTGTGTTCAGCAAACACTTTCACTATAGATGTCCACCACCTCTGGTTCTTACATTCTTTCTACCCCCTGTTCCATGGTGATCCCTGAGCGTTAGGGGGAATGTGATACAGATGTCCCATTTAGAGCTGAGCACTCTAAAGTCTCTTATTCTCTACACATTGTCCAGTAGTGAGTCTTTATATTAATCACCATCTACTGTAAAAAGGAGCTTCTCTGATGAATGTTGAGAGGTACACTAATCAATGGGTATAAAGGTAAGAACTTAGGGAGCAGTTTATTACTATGACATTCGACCCTTCTTTAAAGGACCTTTATCTTTACCACCTTATAACATCAAACCTAGTCTGCTTTTCCATTACAGCCCTAGAATCTGTGTCTCTGTATATGGATATATGTCTTATCTCTGCTAGTGGGAGGATGCCTAAAGGCCTGTGACCCTGAAGGGCCCCTTGAAGCCAGAGATTCTATGAGCAAACTGTCTTTCAAGAAACTGATGCCCTGTAACTTTCTATCAATTATCAACCATCCTCCATTCTATGTGGAGCTGGAGAGTCCTTTAGAACTGTCTCCATCACAACTGGCCTGAGGTACCTCATTTTCAGAAACATTTCACAGGCAATTTATCCTGAAAAGGCGTCTTATCTTCAGGCCTTTCAGACAGCTGGACATAGGTCAAATTTTTTGCCTTTTAAATAATTGAAAACCAGAAGCGCAAGATCCTGTCCAGCGCAGACCAAACATGAGCTATGAGTCACAGTAATCTACTTGGATCCCCAGGATATCTCCTAGAGAAGACAACCAGAGCAGGAGAAATGAGAGCAACACTGTAGCTACATTCTACATCTGCACATGGGCCAGAGGTAGGCAAGAACAGGTAGAGATGTGAAGGCAGAGCCCCCATTATGGAGGACACTAGGGTCAAACCACATGCCTAGGCTTTCCCATACCACCCTGAGCCTGTGCAGTCCACATCCACACACTGGGCTCTGGTGGGAGGACTCAGCCAAGGCAGCACCCAAAGGCAGAAGTACAATTCTATTACTACTTTCAAGTGAAATGATTAGCAGAAGCAGCTGCCACAAGTTTAGAAAGTTCACTTGGTCATCACCCCACAGCACACGCCACTATTTCCCTTGCTCTGTCATCCTGGCTCTCCTCCTTTGTGCCTTCCTTGTTTCTGGATCTGAGAGGGGAAGAGGAGAGAGAGAGAGAGAGAGAGAGAGAGAGAGAATTTCCTTCTCACATGTTTACCTTCCTTGCGTAGTTCTTAGCTGGGTACAGATCAGGTAAGAGCCTTAGGATGCTATTTTATTTCTCCCAAAGGCAGCATTATGGCTAGAGGCAGAGACCCATCAACCAGGAGGTCCAGTACCCCTCAGCCAGCACAGATGCACACAGTTCACTAAGGCAAGAGGAGAAGAAACAGACTAAATAGTTTTTTCTTGCCAACATCCATTTCCTGTTGAGTTACAAAGCCCAGTGAGCAGAGAAGTGTGAACTGAACTAGAGGCAAGATCGTCATTGTTTCACTAACAGGGCAGAAATGGCCAGTCCTTAAAAGCCAGCCGCTCAGCAGTTAAGCAGTTAATGTCAAATCTCTGCACAGATGCTGGGAGTCCCCAGCACCAGACCATTACTCCAGACACAATGGGATTTCCTAAGGCCATATTCTCAGCCAAAGGAATTCAAAGTGGGGGACCTGCACAAGGAGGTGACCAGAACAACAATTTTGATACTTCAGACCCAGGTATTCATTCTAAGTATACACCTAAAGGAATGCAAACACATGCCTGTGTTCTAGCATTCAGCACAGCATGGCAGGCAACTCAAGTGTCCAAAAGATGAGCAGAAAAAGAAACTGAGATGTACTTACAAAGTAATATTCAGCACTAAAAAGGGATGGGGTCTGACACATGCAGCAGCATGGCTGAGCCTTGAAGACACTGAGCTAACCAAAAGAGCCAGATGCAAAAGAATCGTACATGAAGTATCTAGAACAGGCAAATTCATAGACAGAAAGTAGGTTAAAAGTTACCAGAGACTGAGGGAAGGAGAAGTGGCGGGGGTAGGGAGATACTGTTTAATGGTTAGAGAAGTTTTGTTTATGGTAATGAAAAAGTTCAGGGATAGTGGTGTGCAACACAGTGAATACATTCAAAGCCACTGGATTATACGATTAAAATGGCTCATTTTACATTATATATTTTAAAAGATCTTACCCATCAGGAAGTCTGACTCACAGACCTAAGTCTTACTGACACACTTACCTAAGCTTAGAAAAAAATTCTGGAACCCACTTTTCAGCGAAAGTGTTTAATCCTACCTCAAACTACTTTCATTCTTCCTTTGAACTCTATCGTTTCATACCTAGATTGTCATTCCAAGATTCCCATGTACTACCAATAACTACATGTATAACTCTACTTACAGAATTATCATTTTGTCAATAGAACATAAGAAACCACAGAAACAAAAGTAAACTCTTGTTTGCCAAGAGGCAGAGGGAAAATGAAGAGTGATCACTAGAGGGGATAGGACTTCCTTCTGAGGTGATGAAACTGTTGGGAACTAGATAGTGGTGATGATTCCATAACTTTAAACATCCTAAAAGCCACTTGAAATGAATACATGCCATATCATATGAATTATATCTAAACAACAACTCAACAACGCTGTTATTTAAAAATAAATAGAGGCTGGAAAGATGGCTCAGCAGTTAAGAGTGCTGGCTGCTCTTCCAGAGGATCTGAGTTCAGTCCCCAGCACCCACATCAGGCGACTCGCAGCCACCTGTAATCCCAAATCCAGGGAATCCAGTGCTAAATATGGCCTCTGCAGGCATCTGCAGACATGTGTACTCATACACACTGAAACGCACGCATACACATAAATAAAAATAAATCTCAATTTTTTTGTCTTTTTGAGACAGGGTCTTCCTGTAGACCCAGCTGGCCTTGGAGCACGCTATGAAGACCAGGCTGGCCTTGAACTCACAGAGATCTGCTTATCTCTACTTCCCAAGGTCTGGGACTAAAGGCATGTACCACCACACCTGGCTCTTTTTTAATAGTTTTATTGATTCGAGAATTTCACACTATACACTCTGACCATATCCAGACCTTCGAGAATTCTCCCTCTCCATCCCCATCTTACTAGCCCCTCCCTGACATCATGTCCTCTATTATTTTTTTTCTTTTTTTGAAGGTCTATCAAGTCTAATCTGTATTTCCCAAGTGCTCTCAAGTATAGAGCTATCCTTAAGAAAAATGTCATATATTCTGTCTCATAAGTGGATGCTAGCTTTCTGTCTTTAGATAGGTGTGTTTCAACTGGAAAAACCTTAGAGATCAAGAAACTAACAAGGGACCATGGGAGAGAGTTTATGGGAGGGAAGACAGAATGAAGTGATATAGTAGGAAACGGGAATAGTGGACAGGACGGGTTTAATGGGTTTGGAATGGAAAGGTAAGGGAGAAGAGGGAGTAAGGGGTGGGACAACACTGTCTTTTGAAAGAGTCATATGGAAACCTATTGTAGGAGCTTACTTTGCTATATACATGCACAATATAAAAGAGTTTAAATGTAGTTACCCTACACAGGGGTTCAATGGCCCTAACAGACACCATGGGCTAGCAAATGAACAGCCCAATGCTTGGAGTGGACTCCCTCTCTTGAAGTTGTTGACCAGAGACATTCCAGAGACCCTCAAACATTGGCTATTGTGCTTGTGCTTGATTACTCAACAGAAAAAAAAATCTTTAAAAGATAATATAAATACAATAAACCAACAAATAAATAGTCAGGCATGCTGGCAAATGTCTGTTATCCCAGAACTTGGGAAATAGAGGCAGAAGGATCAGGGGTTTAAGACCAGACTTAGCTACATAGCAAGTCAAAGGCCAGTCTATCTCAAAAAAATAAATAAAGGTAAAGCAATCAATACACAATGCATACTGTTGGGGAGCTCATGGACGGGACAAGTGAACACCAAAGAAGTCTGCTGTAGAGTGGAGTGTGTCTGTCCTCCAGGAGGGTCACCAAAAACTATCCAAGAACAGGCTAGAGCAAGGCTACACTGCCATAGGCCTTAAGACTGGTCCATAGAGGGAACTGGAACACCCAAGAGAGCCTGGCAGAAACTATGAGCCGAAGTCAACAGCCAGAATGTGGGCTGAAGAGAGGAGGCCAGGGAGAGGCCCTGAAGCAGCTGTCACAGAAGACCTCCACCTCAGCTCTTCCCCCATGACACCAGTGCAGCAGGAGCAGGCATCTCCACAAAGCAAATCTAAGCAAGGTTCCGTGAGGTTAGGCTAAGGTAGTTTCCCCAAAGTAGGTGGGTAGTGGGTTCTCTTTGAATTCTTCTCCATATGAAGCACTATAGTTTGGATCTGAAATGTCCCCAAAGACTCCAGTGTTGAAGGCTTAGTCACCAGCCTTCAGCCATACTGAAAGGTGCTGAAACCTTCAGGAGGTGGGGTGTGGTGGAAAGATGTGGGACTCTGGCTCCTTCTTTTCTCTTTGCTTCCCAGCAGCCACGAGGTGAGCATCCTTGCTCCTAACACACACTCCCGGCCATGATGCTCTGCTTCACCCACAGCCCCAAAGCAATGGAGCCAACAGACCAGCGACAACAAACCTCTGCAGCCATGCACCAAAAGAAACTTTCCCTCTTTATAAGTGGAGTATTTCAGATATTTTATAATTGAAAGCTAACACATGGAGAAATAATAGAAAAAAATGTTTTTTAAAGCCTGGTCTTCAATTTCTTAAAAAATATGGTAACCACCCACCTTGTAAGATTGATGTAAGGATGAAATTACATTAAGTATGTGAGGCACCAAGAACTGTACGTGCAGTATGTTAGGTATTCAGTAGACACCGGGGAATACTCCCAACCCATTGTAAAAATATAAAAGATTGGCATGCTTCAGGAGTTTTTACCCCCTTAAATAAAAATTAAAACCTAGATGGTTCTACAGATCACAGGCCCAGAGGATCTGGACAAGCACTGTGAAGTAGACTGCAAAAATTTCCCAGCATACTTTTTGATGAGATTATTTTTACTTAAATTAAAAGCTAATCCTTCGACTTAAAATGAGACACAAGCCCTTTCCTATTTTGATAAACATCTCAAGGCATCACACAAAACTACTACTTTTACTTAAAAAAAAAAAAACTCTAGTACTTTCACCATTTTTTTAAAAAATTAGTCCATTTCCCAAAAGCAAAGTTTCTTTTTGAAACAAAGTATTCCTTCCCACATAGTCTGCACTTCTCTGCTGGGCAGTGGGGAGGAGGTCTAGGGAATTCACGTTAGAAAGGGAAGCAATTTGTTTACGAAGGTTGGTGTCCCTTCTGCTTTTATCTGTATATATTCTGTGTATCAAAAGACTGGCCCATTTGGCTTTGGACTTGGAGCTAAAGGCAGGGAGTCATATGCTGTGACTGTGTGAAGGTAGCGGCATCACAGCGGGTAGCATAATGTGCCCACGGGGTCATGCCCCTCAAGCTGGAACAGCGGTGCAGATGGAGCCTTAGTCCTGGGAGCCTACTGGCCAAGGTGGCTAACAGCTGTCGAGAGAACCACTAGACTCTCTAAACGTCAGAATACCGGGTCTATCCTGAATGATTACTTCTTTCCTGATTATTCTGGTATAAACCAGCCCACCTCAAACTCTTGTTTGTTCTTCCATTTTCATCTTTCCATCCTCCACTGACACCCGTGAAGTGCCAAAATGCTGTCAAAGTTGCTTCAGGGTGGTGGTTTCTCAAACTCCGACGCTCTGAGCTTGGGGCAGGAGGGAAGTGGGCAAATGAAAACAGTTCAAGGGCACATCTATTAGAGGGTAAAAATCATGATTTTGCAGCTGGGCGTGGTGACGCACGCCTGCAGTCCCAGCACTTGGGAGGCAGATCTCTGTGAGTTCAAGGCCAGCCTGGTCTTCATAGTGAGTTCCAGGACTGCTGGGGCTACAGGGAAACCCTGCTTCAAAAAGACCAAAAAAAAAAAAAAAATCATGATTTTGCAGGTGCTCCTGTGGACATGTATAAACTTTCACTCTAGTGAGAAATTATTTTTAAACCTTTCCAATGACAGATACCTCCCACCCCTGTCCCAACTCTGTTCCTAAATCTAACATCTCAGACATTAGTTTAAGTCAGTACAAAAGTGGGGGCAGGAGATGCGAAGAAAGGGAAAGGTGGAGAGGTTCATCACACACAGTTCAACCAGAAACTCTAAGCAATGCTCTCAGGGTATGCAACCAACCCTCCAGCTAGTCAGGAGGACAGAGCCTCGATATGAACTTCTAGTCACATCCAGCCCACATGACCCTTTTGGAGCCTCTATTTTCACAGATAAAAATGAGAATTTTTCCCTGAGGCTCCTTTACCCACCAAATGCTCTAAGCCTAGAAAGTAAACTCCAGAAGAGACATCATATCTATTTCCATGTTTGATAGGCCCTCCGAGGAACATCAGTCCATCCCCATCCCAGACACACACACCACCACCACCACCACCACCACGACAACAACAACACAAAGCATAAAACAACTCTGCAGCTAATGTATCATGCAGCGTACCATTTTGTAGGTCTTGGAAGGGGAGAGGCAGAGGGGCTGGGTTCTTGCCAGTCCACCCCACTTTTAAATATCCTCTGCCCAAAGCCAGCATAACTATTCCTTTGGTTCCCTCAGGAAAGAAAGTGTCTATTTTCAACCTTTATTTGACTCTCAGCAGCCCAGGCCCAGACTTCCCTCCTTACAGTCCCTTAACTTCCTTCTTAGAGTGAGTCCAAGTCCACAAGTGGTAACTGAGTCCCCTGCGACCTTGCTCCCTTGCATGGTCCTGTTTAGGGACCTTGACTTTCTGAAGCTCCACCCCTTTCACAGCTGCCTGTTCTGTGAGATCACCCTAGGCTCCCAGTCACCCTACTGGGATCCCCATCCACACAGCACACACTGGGAGCTGAAGCAAGGCCCTGGAATATCCTGGAGAAAGAGGATGACACAGAATCAGCTCCATTTCACTTGTTGCTATGAGATGTAACTGCTTCTGAGAATTTCAAAACTGTGGGAGCAGCAAGGGTCTGGGGAGGCCTCCTGGGCCGCACTTACATAGGATCAGCAAAGCCTGAGCATGGGCAGCATACGACCACCTAGAGATTAAAGACACAGGTTTCAGCTCCTTGGATCACTGTATTCACCCTCAGTTCTGCTCGGTCTGCAACAGGCCTAGCTGAAGCCTAGGCACTAGACTGAAAAGGCACTGAAATCATGCCTCTTTTCCTAGAGGGAGCCTGTCACGGTCCTGTCACTGCTACTTGTTTTATTCAGTGCCTAACCTTGAGGTGCAGTAAACAAGTGTTGACTAAATTATTTTAATGCTGACAGCCATGACTCCAAGTATCGTTTCGTTACCAGAATGATTAGCATGTTGCTACATATTTAGCACCTAATATTTCACAAAACAAAATCCCCCATGCCTTTTTTCGTTTTCAGTCTATTCTGCTCTCCTCAGTAGTGCCTAACATGAGTCTAGCCAAGAGAGAGGACAGAATCTAGAAGCAGACTAAATTATGATTATTTTGGTAATCAGTCTTGCTGTTGGTCTTCAGGCTTGTTTCTACAACAAGCCATGGGCTTTCTTTAATGTGTATTAGAAGTTAAATTGTTTTCTTCATTCCTCAGGGGGCCAACAAGAAAGCTGTGATGTGACTGGCTGTCTGACCCATAATTCCTACATCACCCACAGCTTTAACACCAGGCAGGCAGAATTACTGTAAAAGGAAGAAAGCATCACTGGCCACTCACCCCTTCTAAGTCAGTGTTCCTTGGTCCTCAGAACTTGCCAGAGCAACTCAGAAACCAAGGAAAATAGACACAGAGAAGAAAATACCAAGAGTTGGAAAATAGCACTTAAGATCAGAATGGACCTCAATGACTTCCTAGCCTGGGTCTCCTAATCCAGCAGGAGATGGCAGAGGCAGAAATCAGCTGTGAAGTTCATCCATCTGTCTTGTAGTTTTTCCCCCTAAAAAGTTAAGGAAATGTCTTCTTGCCTTGGAGCTACTGATGAGCGTGGTAACCCCACAGGTTAGCATCTCTAGGTCCCCACTTTCAGGTTGCCTCAGTCTGTCTAGCTTGGAAACCACTGGCCCACCATCCCTCTCAAATCCAGACAGAAGTCAACATGTGGCCATGGTATGTTCAGCCACCCCATCCAAAGGCTCCCTCTAGGCTCTGCAGGATACTGTCTGTGCCCCAGGTGAGCAGAAGTCTGAAGTGCAACAGAACCTGAGAAATCCAAAGGGGTTTTCAGGACCTCTGGAAGAAAGAGCCGTGGAGGGACACAGGGCTGCCCTCATTCTGCAAGGCCTACAGGGTGTATAGCACCATAGAGACACATACTGGTCTTCAGTTCTTCTGCACCAGGGCAGGTATATGCATGAGGAAGCAGGCACAGCTCCAACCGGAAATTGTCTCCGTGCCCCCAAAGTCTTTCCTCATCTGACTGGCCCTGGAGACCCTGACCTGACTCTTAAGCCCTGTAGCACCACCTACTGGGAGAGGCAGAAATCAGATTCACTGCAGGTCCTGTAGCATCTGTTCACACAGGACTACATTCAATTTTACATCCAACCCCTGGGCTGAGAGTGGATTTCTGTCAGGAAGTAGAATCCAAAGATTAGCAAGGTCTCAAAAACTCCACTGTGTCTCCCCTAGGGCCCTTTTAGTGGATTTTTTCACAGAAGAGTCCACCCAAAGCCGTTTTGAGTAGAAGAGAGGACTAAAGAAATACTAAGTCATCTCCAAGACTTCAGGGGGCTAGTGGCTCACCACTGCATTGACAAATCACTACTATCTCTGTGGCATCTATTGTCCCAGAATGAGTTTGCACTTAACATGAGGTTTAAGAAAAAAAAAAAGTTCAAACCTTTTTAGGAGACTGCATCATCAACATTCCTTTGCATAAGACCAGGGTCAGTGAGGTACATTAGTTCTTTCTAATTCTGAGTGTGTGTGTGTGTGTGTGTGTGTGTGTGTGTGTGTACACATGTTTAACTACCACTAAAATGGATTCTATGGAAATAATGAAGACTTTGATTCCCTTATGTTGTATTGCTATATTACCAGGAACAGCACTTGGAACTCAAGAGCCCCTTTTCTCTAGCTTGCTCCGTGCAGCGTGCAGAGAAAGAGAAACTGATCTCAGCTTCCTCGACCTGCACCAGCTGAGGGGAAAGCATCACAGATCTCTATTTAAAAAGAATTGACTGTATTATTTTGTTATTACTTCATTTAAAATGATGACTATTATTCTGTTGGATGGCTAAGTAGTTTAAAGAAAAGGGCAGAGTGTTTTCCCCTCCCAGAATACGTTTCTCCCCTCTGCCCTGCCTCCAGCAGATAAGGGACATTACGATGTTTTATGTGTTAAGTGGTTGACTACTAAGAAACTCATTTGCTAGCTGGAGCTCACAATGGATTATCAGCCTAGAAAGGTGGAAGGCTGGCCTGGTACCTGAGCAGACTGGGAACCAGAAGTAAGGCATAGCTTGAGTGTATCACCTCAGCCCGAAGCCCGAAGTCTGAGGTCAGAGTCCATCTTTCCCTCAACTTCCAGGTTGTTTTGAGGAGCTGGCCTCTGGCCCCCGTGGTCTGACCTTTAGCATGTGTATGCACACAGACTGCAACTGAAAAGCTGGGCAAAGGAGGTGCATTCGGTGCTTTCAAGCCAGTCAGAAGAGAAGAGAGCAACCACCTGGCAACTTCTTTGGTTCTCCACTCTGATTGGTCACCATTGCTGTTCTGAGGTCATCATTTGGCTCTTCTCTCTGCCTCTTGA
The DNA here is from genome assembly GCF_000622305.1 of Nannospalax galili. Classification (NCBI taxonomy): domain Eukaryota; kingdom Metazoa; phylum Chordata; class Mammalia; order Rodentia; family Spalacidae; genus Nannospalax; species Nannospalax galili. Next base: position 2,081,940 of record NW_008343559.1, on the reverse strand, counting down.
AACTCTAGCCCCCAACTACACTTCCTCATCCATGAATTACTAAGTCAGCCACTTCTTCCTTGTAACTAGTCATACTCCTCCAGGTAAATCCTTCCCACTTCTCCACCATCCCCATCCCTCCCCAAAGGAAGTCTAACCAATCAAAGAAGAGGAAGTAGGAGGTAGAGGGGGACAAGGACCCTGGTGCTCTTTCACCTGAGAACCGCATCTGGGGATGGAGGCAAAAGTGCTCCTGTGAATTATATAACCACTGCAGCTCTGATGGAAGACAGTGGCATCCAGGTTCCTATAGTGTTCGCTGGCTTCCTGCTGGAAAGGTAGAGCTCCTGGCCACTGCTCCCTCCTCTCTTCCCCTACATCCTTCTCCACAACCTGCAGCATTGGTGCTCCTGTTCTTAAAGCCTGCTCCCTGCATGGAGCTCTGGGATGATGCTGAGGAGCAAGGGGCAAAAGAAAAGAGAGTAGGGAAGTAAGCTAAGAAGAGGTTTATCCTCCACTACAAGGAGATCTAGCAAACTATGAACGTACCTGTTAGGACCACAATGTCTTGCTCTCAGTAGTAATAGTTGGGACAGTATTGCTTAGTCCTCCTCCACTGAGAGAGTTGCTTAGATGGAGGACGTGGGCAGAACCTGAGAGAGGTAGTCCATTCCCACTCTTCAAAAATACCATCCTCTCTTCTGTCTCATTCCCTCCCTCCTCCGAATCCATCCATGACTCCATCAGCTAGGAAAGGGACATAGGGACAGATGGAAGCACCAAGTAGGCAGACTGGAGATAGAGGCTATTCTTGTGACCCCAAAGCCCTAGCACCCATGACCCAAGTCTTTCTTCCCAAGGAGGCCAAAATCCCCCACTTTGCCACTCAAGGTGGGAAGCCACTTGGCCCCAAATAGGCTTCAGGATGGAGGCAGACCAGGCAGGCCCGCAAGCTCCTCAGCAGCCCCAATCTGGAAAGGCAATGGCCCTATCCCCAAATGGTGATGATCTGGCAAAAGGAGGGAAGAGGCTGAACACCAGACCTGGAAACTACTTCTACCAGGCTGGGCTCTGAAGTATCACTTGGAAGAACCCTGGCAAGGCCAAGGAAGACATGGAGTGGAAGAGCGATGGAAGCTGCGGAGGGGAAGAGGAAAAGGAGACTACACCCAAGGGGCAGAAAGCCCGCAGAAGAAAGAGGCATCTTGAGAACAAGGCAATTTAGCATTATCACCTCACCACCACCTTAATCACTGAGCTATGTCAAACACAGTAACTTCTCAATGGAGGGGTGGAGGAGGAGGAGAAGAAGGAGAAAGTTTCCAGGAAGTGGGGAGTTACCTGAAAGCCTTTCACCATCTGAGCGGGAGCTGTGGCACTTGATGCCCAGGATGAAGATGCTCAAAGAACACACGCCAGGCAATCATACTATGGAGCCTGAAGAACTAGTCACACCCTTTCCTGATTTCCTTAAAACATGTCAAAGCAAAGCCCACCCACCGCTGGCCCTCTAGCCCCTTCCATTCTCGGATGCTAGTCCACGCAGGAGTGTGGATCGGAACACGCGAAGCGTGGGCTGGCCCAGGGTCAATGGCAGTGAAGAGGTGGGCGGTGTTATGAGAGAGATGGAGAGAGGAGGCGCGCGGAGACTCAAGGCTGCATCCCCGCCCCCCACCCGCGACCCAGAGCGCACTGCCCGAGGAAATGGCTCTGGGAAGCGTGGCCCCGGGCAGCTCAAGGGGGGGGGGGGGCGCGACCCGGGTGCAGGGTGTCTTGACGGCGGGGTGCGCGCGCGCGTTCCCAGCCGCGCCCCCGGGACCGAGCGAGGGACCCCGAAGCAGCCGCTCCCTTCGCCAGGCGCAGCGGCCCGGCGGTCCGGCTTTCGAGGCAGAGAGATCGCGAGGCAGTAGCGAGCAGCAGGCACTTGGGGAACTTTCCCCCTCGCCGGGAATGGCATGGGAAACACATGCTCGGAAGAAGCCGGCCGCGGGGGGAGGGGCGGGAATTTTCCGCTCGGGCTCGTGGGCCGGCGGGCCGGGGCTCCCGCGGCGTCGGCGCCCCTCTCGCACGCGGCGCGGGACGGCTGCACCCGGATCCGCCGAGGGCAACGCGGGCCGGAGGAGCTGGGCGAAGCCGCGGGGTCCCCCCCGCTTACCTTGGTGGTTTTCCTCCGGAACGTACATCCTGGTGTTTTCATTGACCATTGGCCAAAAACTGCTTGGAAAGGAGAAGCCACAAAGAGGAAGAAATGCAAAAACAGCCCCGAAGCGGGTCGGGAGGAATCCGTCGTCCGAGGTCGGCGGCTTTCGCGCAAATCGAGGAAGCCGGGAATCCGCAGTGTTTCTTCCTCCCTTCGGGGTGATTACCTGATCCCCATTATTGCACCAAACACCACAAACTGCTGCTTTCCACTACCGCCTCCTTTCGTGAGATTGGAAAGCATCCTCAGTACATCCGGGCCCCTTCCAAGAATTTAGCACCGCACCTCTGGCCGCTCCACCGTTTGGACAAAAAATAATAATAATAATGAGAAATGGAGAGGCGGAGAGAGAAGAGGCGCAAAGCCGAGGCGAGGGGGAGCCGAGCGGACCCGCGGCGCGGGGCGGACCCCAGGCCGCCAGGGGGCCGAGGCGTCTCGGGCCCGCCCAGGGCGAGCGCTCCGAGGCCCGGTCGGCTTCTGGGGATGGAAAGCGGCGGCTCACACCTGGGGCTCGCCCGCAGGAAGCCCGCGCCGCCGCTCCGGGCCGCGCCGCGCCGAGCGCCGTTCTGGCAGGGAGCTGTTTCTGCAGAGGCAGCGAGAGGGAGACACCGGGCGCGAGAGCGCGGCGCTGCCTCCCTCCGTCCCTCCCTCCCTTGCTCAGCCCCGCCGCGCCCGCGCCCGCCCTGCCCGCGCCCGCCCGGCGCGCCGGAGCAGACGCGCTGAACGCTTCCAGATGTGGCGGGGGGGCGCTCCAGGCGCGGACCAGAGCCCAACTTCAGCGCCCGCGGCCGCGCCACCCGACCAACCCCTTGCCGGCACGGCGGCCGGGGAACTAGTGCAGGCCTCCGGCCACGAGAGGCGCCGGGGCAGCCCCGGGTTCGAGGCTCCAGGATCCCCTGTTGCGCCCAGGATTGGCCTGCAGACCCCCGCTTTCCTGCTGCTCGGCCCTCAGGGGCCCAGCAGGCCTCGCTGTGTGAGCGGAATTCCAAGAACAAGGAATACAATTTGCCCAACTCCCAGTCTCTTTAAGATCGAGTGAACAAAACGGCAAAATGAGCTGTGATTCCGTGATTCTGTTGGATCAATTACAATCAGAGCGGTTGTAGAAGTGACATACACGGGCGACATACACAGGCGAGGATGGGCAGCAGATGGGAGGGGAGAGAGAAAGAGCCCTAGAGGCGGAGCCTCGTGCAAAGCAGCGGTGGTGCCCAGATGTCTGAACAGATTAATAGAGCCAGGTTTGCTGATTCCTTGGGGGCAGGCGAGCACGTGTTCTGCCAGCATATACTTACCCACTTCTCTTAATTATTTCTGCCACCCTGGCCGGGAGCTGTGGAGCACATCTCTCCAGCACTCACTGCAGCCAAGGTAGGACCCGTGGCACCTCCTGCAAGCCCAGCTCCTCTAGATGGGGCTGCTGAGTCCTTTCTGGAAGGGCCTACCACTGGGAAACCCACTGTAGCTAGAGGCCCTTAGACTTTCTCACTCCCTGACCCCTGGTTCCCTAGAGAGCCCTATTATCCGCCTGCCTTTAAGCAAGAACCTATGTCAAATATAGATCTCAAGTCTAGACCTTTCTTCTGAATCCCAGAGTCCAGCCAACCAGCCCTCTCCACATGAGCGTCTAACAGCTCAAACCTCATCTATCTGGGCCTGTGCCTCACACAGTCTTCCCTCGATTCACTTGATCCTCATAGTCGCTCAGATAAGAAGCCTGGCTTCATCTTAACTTGATTTCTCTCATTGCCTCACATCTGTGCATCAAACAATTCGCCTTGGACCGAATGCCTATTGGCCTCCCTCATTCCCTCTGCTGCCACACCTTCCAAGGCTGAGCCAAAGTTCTGCACTTGGGGCGCTGCAGTGACTGGTCCCCAGTCACTCCCCTCCTTTCCTCAAGTCTATCCTCAACACACAACTGGAAGAATCATTTTTAAATGGCACTCTTCTTCCCCAAACCTTCCAGTGGCCCTTTTGTCACTTAGTGAAAGTCACAATAACCTACAAGAACTACAGGCAGGACAGTGTACAACTTCCATCACACCCTCCCTTACTGCTTTCCCTTCCTCCTCCAGGTTCCTCTAAACACATCAGAAATGACCACACACATACATACACACACACACACACACACACACACACACACACACACAAAGCCTCTTGCCTCTGTTCTAGTCCTGCCTACTGCAGTCCCTTCCCTAGACATCTTAGAGATGCCTTAGCTTCTTGAAAACCTAGCTCCTGATCTCACCCTGAGTAAATACTGCAAACTGCCAACTCCCACCAGCACTTCCTGTCTTATACCCTGCCTTTTACATTGCATTTAATCCCTAATGGCTGGCTAATACATTGTGTGACTTATTTATTCATTAATTTTGTTGTTTATTTGTAAACTGCCTCCCTTCAAAGGAAGCTGCTCGAAGGCAAGGTGTCTTACACAGTTTTATTCATCAATGCATAGAGCAGTATCTGGTAGGTAGCAAGTACCTAATAAATGCATGCTGAGTGAGTGAAGGATGAATGGGCGGCTGGATGCATGCATGCATGCCTCAGAAGCTTCAGGCATGCTGCAACTCGCTGTATTTCTCAAAGCGCCTCTCTGGCCACTGCTTGAGACCTGAAACCTCACCACTCCCCCACTTTCCTTTGTGCAGTGGTTTTGGCACCAGATTAAAATGTGAGTGCCCCAGGAGAGGTATTAAGCTTTATCACTCATCTTCATTCTACTGTCAGTAGTGGTCTAAACGTTTTGGTTAGAAGAGATGTCTCTTTGCCACCCTAGTATGTGAGTCCTCACCTTTCAACCTCCAATTTCAGAAAGAAAATTAGAAATGATGCAGATCCCATTTAGGGGGATCGTAGGCCTGGATTTCAGGGACCAGTGTAGCTGATCATCTGCATACGCCAATAATAAAATCGGCTTGCATCCCCATTGTATCCTATGGCTAACATTGCCAAGTGCTCTGTGTAAATAGGTATTGTTATTATTCCCATTTCACAGATGGGAAAACTAAAACTCATGTACCATGGCCAGGGGCACCCAACTGGTAAAATGGAAAGCCAGTACTTAGCCCAGGAAAATCTGACACCAAATTCATGTGCCTAATATTGTCTTGCTCTCTCTTGGCAGGGTGGTCAAAAGTGATGTGGCAGGTGGTAGAGCTGCAAGAGCGGAACAGTTTATAACAACAGCAAAATGATTGCAAAATGTGCTTCACAAAATGCCATGTAATTGAGAACCAAGTGTATGTGTTTTAGGGGGTTACAGACTTGATTGATGGTCCAGCTTTTCTATAAGTAGGCACTGTATAAACCAAGCAAGAAAATATTACCTTCATGCTGTTTTAGTTTCATTTTTCACTTCTCTTTTCAGCTGTTAAATGTGCTCTTTCCTTTCCAGAAAAAGGTATTTTTTAAATATTTGGTCTTGCAATGTACACCAGTATTCTGCTTTCTAACTTTGGAACCCAGCCCTGGGTGTTCTTTTTCAAGGTAACAAATTCTCCAATTGTGATGTGGGGATGTGGGAACAGAAACAGCAGCCTGCCTCTCTTTCACTGAGAGCTTTGACTCCAACTACAAGTGCTTTCCTTTCTCCTCCCTCTCCCCGGGTGTTTATCTCTGCCAGGCTTTCCACAACAGTATTGGACTTGTGCACATTTCCCCCCAACCCCATGCACACACTTCCCAGATCTGAAGAAAGAACTGTGTTCCTTCCTCTGCATATGCGTTGTACATATGGACACTCAATGTTTACTTAGTTCTTTATTTACTCTGAATAACAGTCTACTCTATGACCACAAATGTTTCCTTTGGAAGCAATTAAGAGTGTACTGAATTAGTTAATTACAGTGTATTTATGAGAGTGGGAAAACTTGAAAATAATCAAAATACTCAAAATGTTGGCTAAATAATGATATTACAAAATTATTCCAAATATTGTTCCACATATATGTGCTCATTTACTTTTCAGGACATCCATGTAAACTGCTTCTGTTCCTATTTTACAGGAGGAAACAACGAGACAAAGGTTTCTTCGCTTGTCGGTGTTTTGATTTGAACCTCAGCAGCTTGGCTTCAGCGCCTGGTCTCTTTGCCACTCCATGGATAAACTAGGGCACATGGATATAAGAAAATCCAATGACACGAATAGTATTGAAGGGGAATATTAGTGACATGGAAAAAGACAGCTCCAAAAGAAAAAGGAGTTATCAAATATCATATACAGAATAGTGCCCCCCTTTCTTTTACATGTGTATTCTTGAATTAGGAAAAAACAATGGAGGATCACACCAAAATGTTGGCAGTAGCTCCCTTGGGGAACTATAGTAATAGATAAATTTTTCTTCATCTTTACTCTTATCTGGCCAGAATTATGGGAACCAGACTACCAGGCAGGTGCTCTGTCCTGTGAACAGCTATACCACTTGGGACCAGGACCCCAATGCTTTGTCAGGGAGGACACCTCTAAAGAAGCTGAGCTCCAAAGTGTCCCTCTGCCCACCTAACAGCTGCTTAATACTGAAGTTGCCACCCAACTGCAGAAATCCTCTTGATGATTAAATATTGTCATCGTTACATAATCACCTAGGAGATAAGCCTCTGGGCATGTCTGTGAGGGATTATCTAGATTAGGTTAAGCAAGGTGGGAAGACCCACCTTATCTGTGGGCCTTACCACTCCATGAGCCAGCAGAGCAAGATTCATCTCTCTCTGCTTCCTGACTGCTGGTGCAATGTGAGGGTACCTCAAGATTGTGCAGCCATGCCTTCTCCACCATGTTGGACTGTACCCTCAACTGTACCCTCAAATTATGAGCCAAAATAAATCTTTCCTTTCTTAAGCTTCTTTTGTCAGGTATTATGTCATAGCAACAAAAACTGAGCTAGAGAGATTACTCAGTACTTAAAAGCACTCACTGCCCTTCCAGAGGACCTAGGTTCGGTTCCCAGCACCCATGTGGCAGTTAACACCTGTCCTTAAATCTGGTTCCGGGAGATCTGACACCTACTTCTGGCCTCCAGGATCACTGCATGCAAGAGTGCACTGAAATACATACAGGCAAAACACTCATACACATAAAATAAAAAATTTTTAAATGAAAGAACATAAATTTCCTGACCAGTGGGTCAAGCCCTAATGCACTATATTGTCCTTGCTTACTCCAAGGTACCTAACTAATGTTTCAGTCACTCTGCTGATGGCAGAGAGCTAGGAGCAAGGACATAATGGGTACCATGTAATGCAAACGTTCTCCAACCACATCTCATTCCTTAATTTCTAACTCAGGAGATTGCCTGTTATAAGAGTGAGCATTTGAAACCAGGTAACAGTGAGTGTCAAACCAAGAGTAGGAAGGGATGAGTCAGAAGGGCAAGCGGGCTACCTTCTTTTCTAATTTCTTTTTATTTTATGCGTATGAGTTTTTTGCCTGTATGTATAGAAGTGCACCATGTGCGTGCAATGCCCGTGAAGGCCATAAGAGAGTGTCAGATTCCCTGGAATTGGAGTTATATATGGTTGTTAGCTGCCATGTGGGTGCTTGGACTCGAACCCAGGTCCTCTGCCAGAGCAGTCAGTGCTCTTAACCACTGATCCATCTCTCCAGTGCCTAGACTACCTTCTTTACCTCTGCCACGGGTCCCCAGAGCCATACCACCTCAGAGACCAAAACCTGGAAGGAACACTAGTGTAGTCGTTCTACTTTGGTCGGCTTAGCTGCACTGGAGCCTTATTTTCCAGAGCTGTCTCTATGTGGCTCCAGGTTGCAGTTGTCCACAACAGGTACTTGGGGAAGTGGAAGAGACACAGCAGCATTCATGCCATGAAGGTCAGTGCACAGATTGTCTTCAACATCCTGACTTATCCTGTTGGGAGACCCACCACCTCTCCTTCTTCTCTTCCTTCTCCTCCCTCCTCCTCTAGCTACTGAGGCCTGGGTGAAACATGTAGTGAACTTCGCAGAAAGATTCCAGCTTTGTTTTAGAGTCAAAGTCCAAAGTGGTAAGAGACAAATATAGATTCTATTTGTCCTTATGCTCTGTGTCTGTCTACATTGACCATGATCTCTCCCATATCTCATGGCTTTTTCCCCCTACTTCTGGCCCTGTTGGTCTACAGAAACTTCAGATCCATCATTGGATGAAGAGGTAGCAGCTTTCTGTTGAGTCTTCCACAACCCCACAGGTGAGCAGACCAGGCCTAAGCTCCATGTTACACATAAGGGGACTACATCATCAATCAAACCTAAATGATGTGTCAGGGCAACATGTCCATCTTTTACCAGGTCACTTGCTCAGAGGTGCTTATGAGTGTTAGTACCTGACACAAAGTGTGAGTGAATTACTGAGAATCACTGTTTAATAGCACCCAGTAATCATCAGGTGCTATGATGAGCACTTCTAACCAAGCTAAGATTCTGGTCTTTGGAGATAGTCAGGGCTTAACTCCCATAAAGATACTTGCCATTGGATTGAAGGGTCATCAGATAATCCAAGTTTATTTCTTCACCTCAAGATCCTTACGGATCTGCAAAGACCCTTTTCCAAGTCAGATTCACTTGTTCTGTGGATTATGATATTGGCGTATATTTGAGGGAACCCTTCACCCACTTTCCTCAGAATCTCACATCTAACAAATGTGAGCTCTTTAACCTTTAGGAAACACTCTTACTGAAGCCATTTCTTCAGTTAATGAAACTGAAATTGTGACTGTATGTTAATACTTATCGGGAGTGGTCAATGAGTCCAGCATACTCACTCATGTTTTATTCAACTTATGTAATTGTTTTCACTATTGATATAACTTTACTGATATTATTAAACAGCATCCCTTAGTAATCATTTTTCCCTAAATTGACTAAAATTGTTTATGAAGTGTCACTCAGTGCACTTCCCAACCATCCCACCTTTGGACATACTTTTGGACAAGTTCTGACTAATAAAACGTTAATAGTAGCAACAGCCGTCACTTCCAATGAAGTAACTTTCAAAAAATGTAATTTTCCTGCCTCTTCTGCCACAGAATTCAAATGGCACAATGATAAAATGGAACCCCAAGGTGGCTTTGTGAAGCTGAGCCTCCCACTGGCTGCTTTTGGATGTACAGTGTAATCAAGAAGTCACAATTATATGAAGTCCCAAGAATTTAGAATTCATTGTCATAACATAGCATTGCCCTTTGTGCAATAAGGGTTTGCCAAGTTCCCCTTGTTAAGTTGATGTCCAGTCAGTGAAATATCAGTCAACTGGTCCCTGTGTGAAGATATATTGTATCCATAACAATCGTGTTATAGTGTCATATATAGAATTTTTATAGTTTGTGCAGCACATGACTTGTTATTTGGTCAGTGTCAGTATCCATTACAACGGGTTCTGTAGGTTGAAAACCTCCAAAATGCATTCATTTCTTAAAATCTGACAACACAGGCATACTTAAGTCTCTGTTTCTACTAAGTAGCTTCTGTAAACTCTTCTAAGGTGGAGGAATCAAGTGCATATTAACAGTCTCTCTGATGGGCCTGGAAAGTGGGGCGGCTTAGAACTTCATCAGACTGATATGAAAGAGGCCCTTTTGGTGCATGTTGACTCCGTTTTCAGATGCCCAGCATTTATTTGCTCTCCACCGTAGCCCCAGAGAGAGGACAACCCAAAGAGGCCAGCGCCCACTTGCTGCTTCTACCTTCTCTCACAAGCATCCCTCTTCAGCACTGCATAAGGGAGGCGCATCTGCCTCTCGCCAACATACTGGTATCAGGGCCTCCAGGGCACCAAAAAGGAAGACATTGAAGCTCAGAGGTCCAGAAAGCCTCTTCAATCAGAGATCACACTCTTCCAACCATCTATCGTTTTAAAAGATATATTTCCAATACTATTTTAGTTACTTTATAAGAGCTCATAATGTGATTGTATTATTTTGCTCAATTATACATTAATAATTTCTATAATGAAACAGTGGTCACTAGAAACTAAGAAGTAGAAAGAGAGGGAGAAACAAAGGAAGTTAAATAACAGGTACCAAAATGCAGTTAGATAGAATTGGTAGTAGTGCTGTGTATCACAGTAAGGTAACTGACAAGCTAGAATCCATGGTATATTTCAAATAACTAGAAGAGTTCAGAGGTCCCTACCACACTATCATAGAAATCCAATGTTTGAGAAACTGGAAATGCTAATTACCATGATCATTGAATACACGTACTCATGTATACATACATAATATCCACACGTACATTATGTATAAATGTTTTTAATCTGTGTATCTAATGAGCATACTGTACTATACAAATTACAAATATTGTGTGCCAATTAAAATTGAGTTTTAAATGTAAAAAAATGAAGAGGGGGCTGGAGAGATGCCACAGGGGTTAAGAGCACTGACTGGTCTTGCAGAGGACCTGGGTTGGTTTCCCCATCCACAGGGTGGCTAACAATCATCTGTAACTCCAGTTCCAGGGAATCTGATGCCTTCTTCTGATCTCTGTGGGCATTGCACAACACAGGTACACTCACATACATGCAGGTAAAACACTCATACACATAAAATTTTTTTAAAACTTAAAAAATTTTAAAAAGCCCAGGACCAGATGGATGGCCAGCTGGGGCTACAGGGAGACCCTGTCTCAAAAAGCCAAAAAAAAAATTGAAAGGATTTTGAATTCCAAAATTGTGCAACACAAAGCCTTATGGTCACAGAAAAATATTTAACTTTAATTTCTATCCCTTTTTTGATGTACCATGAGAGTGTGATCAGTGAAAGACTTTCAAGCATATATACATATTATACGAAGGTAAACTTTTAAGGGAGAAGTGGAATGGAAATATAATTTCAAGGAGGAAAAGAAATGAGTCAACATCTTTGACTGATAAACACAGGGTTTTTATTTATTTTTGAAAGGATAATAGAGGGTATCTGATAGCTATGGTGCTTATATTTCACTGGAGACGTTTAAAATGATGCAACATTTTTATTTTAAACTGTCAAGATTTTCAAAGCACCAGAAATTGCATCATTTGCAAGCCTTTGTCATGAAGAAATTCAGACGTTAACTTTAAAATGTCTGATGAGGTACATACTTTAGGCAGAAGGGATATACAAGCAAGCAGTATGGAAATCCATGGTATGGCACAGCTGAGACCCTGGAGGCCTACATTCAGCTGCAGGCTGTGGCTAAGCTGCCCCTGAACGTCACACAGGATACTCCTCCGCATGAGCAAAATGGAAGGTTCGGACCTTAGCTTGTAAATGTTCATGAAACAAACACACTCTGGCTTCTAATTCTCTCTCTGTCTTTGATCTCCAACATGACCTACAGTTTGCCTCCCTTGACAGTGTTTTTTATCTTCTCGATATCCTTGAGGAAGAAATTGCAAAGTGTCACATGAACCTACTGTCCTTAGGCTACCACTGCCCATGAACTCCTGGGCTGCCTTTCGACCCCAGGTTACTTGCATTTTATTCCATTACATAATCATTCCATTTTTAAGTATCTTTTTTAATTCAGAAAGTCCAAACAGCCAACAATGGGATGTCACTGTCTTCTCTTTCAAAAGTTACAGTTTCTCAGCCTCCAGAGAAATACTTTCAGTTTGGCCTTCCATCAGATTTACTGGACAGATCTAGATGTGCTGAATTTTTGTTTACAGTGAAGAAGCCGAAGGTCACACATTAGAATGAACTCTCAGTTCAAAGCTTGTACCTATTACTGTCAGGCTTATGTTCTACGTATCAGTTCCTTCAACTGTAAGCTGGGGAACTCCCAACAATAGGGTCTGGGTTCAAGATGAAATATTAGTGTATTTGGTAAGAAAAGGATAGAAGTAGCAGGTTGTTTTATTACTAGGAAGATAAAATGTTCCATGTCTCTGACAATCTTTCATAGCGCCCATTAATTGCTCCTGGTCCCACATATCATTAGCCATGATTCCAGCCCTCTTGTTTTGCCTTCTTTTCCTTTCCCTATTTGTATCTATTGGTTAGAGAGGAGGCTTTGGATTTCCTTCTTTAGAAGTTAGCTGGAATGCCTGCATCATAAGGACTTTAGTTTGAAATGGACATACGTAGTTCATCATTTCTGTACATAAGATTCCATTTTTTGGACTGGGGAGTGGCTCTGTGGGTAAGAGCACTTGCTGAGCAAACATGGGGACCTGAGATCAAACCCCCAGTACCCACATGAAAAATGTAAAAAACTGTTCATGACCACACAGAGGCCTGTAACGCCTGTGCTGTGAATGGGGGAATGGAAACAGAAAGATAGATAGGGCTTACTGGCCACCTAGCTCCAGATTTACTGAGAGACTTTGTCTCAAGCGAATAAGGTGGAAAGCAGTAGAACAGAACACCTGACACCTTCTTCTGGCCTCCACTTAAGCACACAAGCACTCCCACACACATATATGCATATACCCCATACACACACACACACACATACATACACACGCACACACACACAGAGAGACCGTTAAAAAAAAAAAAAAAAAAAAAAAAAAAACCCAGGGGTGCGAAAGATGGTTTACAGAGTGAGAAATTTAAAAAAAAAAAAAAAAAAAAAAAAAAAGACCCCAGGGCTGGCAAGATGGCTTAGCAGGTAAGGCACTTACTGCCAAGCCTGACAACGTGAGTTTGATCCTTAGAACCCATATGATTCTAAAGAGAACCAACTCCTGAAAGTTAAGTTGTCCTCTATCCTCCACACGTGCATCATGGAGCACATGCACCCACACACAGACACACAAAATAAATAAATGTAATAAAAATTTAAAGAATTCACTATTTTCAGAGAATGCATTTGAAACCAGTCTTCAGAACTGGAAATCAAGGTCATTTACCACGTCCATGGTGCTTAGCCATCCATAACGAAATTCTGCCAAAAGTTTCAAAACGTCAAATTAAATTTCAACAATTCTATCCAAGAAACCATTTAATCTTAAAAAGATGGCTCGGCAGTTAAGAACACTGGTCATTCTTGCAGAAGACCCAGGTTCAAATCCCAGCACCCATATGGCAGCTAACAACTGTCTGTAACTCCAGTCCTAGGGGATCCAACAACCTCTTCTGACCTCCGTGGGCATTGCACGACATGGGTGCACTTACCTACATGCAGGCAGTGCACACATACACATAAAATAAAAGTGATAAAAAATTTTTTAAAAATTTCCCTTAAATCTCTGAAAGCAAATCCAAGAGTGGGACTGGGGGCTCTTGCATTAGTTATTCGCTTCCACATCTAAGCATCCGGCAACAGCCCCACTCAGACAATGTTCTGACACAACAGAGCAGCAAGCTCCATTCTCCGAGACTCATTGCTGCAGAGGGTCGGGAGCATGGGGCTAAAAACATTTCCCATCACACAAGGACTTCGTTTGGCATCTTTTGTTTAAATTAAAGCAAAACAGAGATCTATGCCCAACCTCAAGATCTCCTGGTACACTCTGACACTGGCAAGTTTATAGCTGTGCCCCCAGGAGTAAGCTGAATGGAAAGGTACTATCTTGAAGAAAACATCTGATTCCACCATGAGTTCAGTGGTGTCCAGGTAGGCAAACTGCTGCCTCTTCACATGCACCCACTTATATTCTGCACAAGCACTCTGTACACACATTGGCATCCAATACCAACAAGATGTTCCATGAGAACAAAGGCAGGGATGCTTCCCTTCTTCCTCATCCCCAGGAGACTCGGGGCCCAAAGTCATCCTTCATTCTTTCTCCCTGCCCACACCCAAACTGCTAGTTTTCAACCAAACCAAAAGTCATGGTTTGGACTTCCTCTGTGTATTCAAAAAACCTTACAGTTACATCTGTTAAAGCACTGGTCACATTGCTATGAATATTTATTTGTCTCCTCAATCCCCAACTAGACTTTGAGCTGTCCGTGGGCAAAAACCATGTTCTACTCACCTCGAAGGTCCTTTACTGAGAGTAGTGTTTGGCTTATCGAAAGTGCTTGATAAACATTGGGTGGGTGGGTGGATGGATGGATGGATGGATGGATGATAACTCTAACTGTCCCTGGAGGTAGTAAGGAGTTAATTCAAAGGGATGTGTTGCTAATGGTACAATTTCAGATATAGTTCAGACTGATAAAGGAGAAATTTGGGGACCAAGAGACCTGCCCTACTTCCTTCAATCATTTCACAGAAGCAGCTACATGAAAGACTGGCCTTGAGCCGGTAGATAATGTTCCTGAAAAATCTCCCTGGGAGGTTACCAGGGAGATTAGTTCAAAGGAAGGTTGTCCTCTCATCATTGTTCAGTGAGTTACTTAGCTAAACAGATCCAGTACTGGGGGGAAGAGGGGGTTGGAGCTATGGATGAACATTTTGGCTCTTCTTTTTCCATTAAGAGGCCTATATTATGTACAGGAGGCTTCACAGACCATCAATCATAGCCTCTGTCTTTTGCAATTCCTACCCACAAACCGTGTATTTACTTACATAACACAGTTCTTACATTTGCAGCTACATTTATCCAGTTCCCTGTCCTTGTATCTTTTACACACTATTTTTTGGCAAAAGTCATGTAGAGGGATGTCCTGCTAAACACCTGGACCCAGGCATTGATGCAAAGGTATATTGGATCCCTAGAAAATGACTTGGTTAAGAGAGAAAAATCAGGTCAGGCACTAAAAAGGAGAAATATCATAGAAGCCAGAAATGTCTCTACAATGGCTGGAAACAGACATTTAAAACTGTCTGGGTAGTCAGGCTATATCCAAGCTGCCTGACACAAACCTAGCATACTATTAGACCTGGGTTCAGCTATCTCCAGGAATGGTCCCAAATAATAACTCAACAGTCCTCTTCTTTTATAGTTCTTTAGCTAATCAAAAATTCTCCTTAACGGTTTTGGTGGCACATGCCTTTAATCACAGCACTCAAGAGGCAGAGGCAGGTGAATCTCTATGAGTTCAAGGCCAGCCTGGTCTATATAATGAGACCATCCAGAACTTTATAGTGAGACCCTGTCTCAAAAACTAAACAAACAAAATAAATCAACAAATTCTCCTTAAATTCATTGCTTATTTTGAAAACAAACTTTGTATCTTTTTAGTTATATGTATGCATGTGGGGATGAGGGGCTATGTGCACATGAGTGCAGTTGCCCTTGGAAGCCAGAAGAGGGCATCAGATGCCCTGGTGCTGGAGAGAGCCACTCAACATGGGTGCTAGGAACCAAACTCTGGTCCTCTGCAAGAGCAGTAGGTGCTCTTAACCACGGAGCCATCTCTCTAGCCCCATGAACTTTGTGTGTTAACATATCAGGATAGCAAAGGTAGGAAAGCAATACCCAAGAAAGAGCTTGCAGAATTACCATCTGCAAACATAAGGAAACTTCCTGAGCTGAAAAGTTTGGGTCACCCTCTCAATGAAGGCCTGCTGTTACAATATTGAAGTGGCTACCCACACAGTATCATGCTTAGGATTAGGAAAGCCTCAGTACCTCTCTGGTATCCACAGTCTCCGTTGGTATCATAATGACTCAAATTCCATGAATGAAAACATAATCTTTAGGTTAAACAGTGACTCATGAAGAATCCTGTTTTAAAGTACAATATCCCTTTGAGAAAGAACACTTCCTGTTCCTAAGCCACAGCAACTGAATAGGAATAATTCTTTCATGGCTCTTATCTCCAATATACAAGGGACCTGGACCATACCAAGTACAGTCTTTGTTATAATTTGTCTGTGTTTGAGGGAAGGATATAGGGATGGAGGAAGAAGGAAACGTGAATGAAAGAAATGAATATCAGAACATAGCTGATTGTTCCAAAGGAAACTATTATGGCTTCATAATTTGCCTCAGATCACATACACATGGTCCATTTGGAAGGACTCTTGCTTTCTAGTGAGTTAATACAATCACACTTAAATTTTAACATACGTACTAGTCAGTTGGGGATCTTGTTAAAGCAAATTTTGACCCAGTAATGTGGATGCTTGTTAAAGCAAATTCTGACTCAGTAATCTGAATGGGGACTGCATATCTTACAGTTGAGTCTGATGCAGCTGGTCACCTAAACTATACTTTTATAATGGGGAGAGAAGTAATAGTGTTAATTTTTATTGTCAAGTTGACTAGATCAATGCCTAAGATAGCCTATAACTTCCAGAGGCCAGCAGCAGCAGCTGTGGACCCAACCAGGGTGTGGGGACATGTTCTAACCCAGGGTAGTCCACAGGTACAAGGAGTTACACAATTCTCTGGGGCACAAGTCTCAGATCCAGACAGGAGGCTCAAGCTGACCAAGGATAGTATTTGATACTCAAAGGAAGACTAGGGACAGAGCCTCTGGCCCTATATCAATACCACAAGAGAAAATGACACCTCAACCCTACAATGACTAAGTTTTGTCCTGAACATTATAAATGTCTTCATTGAAAGAAAAAAAAGAGACTTGAATTTAAAACTAAAACTAAAAATATAAAAGAAAGAAAATTTTAAAAACTCAACCAACAAACTTACTCCAGATGTGAAAGGCCTAGCTCAAAAACAAAAACAACAAAACAACAAAACATTTCCTCCCCCCAAATTATTAACCTCATAGTCAAGGCTCCTAATGAGAACAATTTGGAAGAACTTCTAGATAAAGAACTTTTCTTGTCTTTTTGAGTCAGGGTCTCCCTGTAGGCCCAGCTGGCCTGGAACTTGCTATGTAGACCAGGCCCAGCCTCAGTCTCACAGAGATCTGCTTGCCTCTGCCTCTACAGTGCTGAGATTAAAGGTGGCCTAGATAGAGAATTTTTAAGAATAATTATAGCTATGTGTCCTGGTTTCTTTACGTTGTGATAAAACACTGACCAAAAGCAACTTAGGGATGAGAGGGTTTATTTGGCTTAAACATCATGAGCACAGTCCATCATCAAGGAAAGCTAAGGTAGGAACTCAAAATGGGCAGAAGCCTAAAGGAGAGACCATGGAGGAATGCTCTTTACTGACTTGCTTCCCCTGGCTCACTCAACTACCTTTCTTATACAGCCTAGGACCATCTATCTAGGGGTTGCACTATCCACAATGGACTAGGCCCTCCTGCATCAATTAGCAATCAAGAAAATGCCCCACAAACATTTCCCAGGCCAATCTGATGGAAGAAGTTCCTCAATTGAAGTTCCCTCTTCTCAGGTGACTCTAGATTGCATCAAGGTGACAAAAACTAACCAACACACTATGTTCAATCACCTTAAAGAAGACACAAATGCACCACAAGAGAACACAAATAAAGTTAATCTAAGGTATGAAAATAGAATTCAATATAGAGAATTGCTGAAGAAAACCCAAACTGAAATGATACTGGAAATGAAAAAACTCAATAAGCCAAATTAAAATGTCAGTAGAAAGCCTCACCAACAGAATACTTCATGTGAAAAACAGTGTCAAGGCTATAAGACAAAGAAAATGAATTAGATCATTCAGTAAAGGTCAATGACTTTTTTAAAATAAACTGAACATGAGAGAGCTCTGGAACACCATAAGAAGATAAAATCTTTGAATTATAGGTATAGAACAAGAAGAATACCACACCAAAGGCACAGAAAATAAAATAAAATAAAATAAAAAATGATAGGAGAAAATCTCCCAAATTTAGAGAAAGAGAAGCCTACGGAACACCAGATTGGACCAGAAAAGAAACTCCTCATAATATATTATAGTTAAGACACTGAAAGTACAGAACAAAGGAAGGGTGTTGAAAGAAAAGTCAAGTCACCTCTAAAGGCAGGCCCCTAACTTTTCAGTGGAGACTTTGACAATCGCTAGGGCCTGGAAAGATATATTCCAAACTTTGGAAGACCACACTTGCAAACCCAGAATATTCTACCCAGAAAAACTATCTATATTGAAAAAGAAATAAATATTTTCAGTGATAAAAATAGGCTAAAGAAATGTATGGCCACTAAGCCAGCTCTACAGAGGATACTGAAAGGAATACATCATGCTGAAGAGAAGGGTAAATACACCAAAGATACCACAGAGATAAATAAACAATACCAGGACGATTAATCAAAGAGTCTAAGAAAACACCTCAAATCAACAAAATAATAGGAATCAATGTGCATCAACTCTGAATATTAGTGATTTTAATGGTGAAGGAGGTTTAGGGAGAGGGATGGGAGAGTAAGGTGGAAGAGGAAGTAGGAAGAACAATAACTAAGCATGTTTGAAAAAGTCATATAGAAACCTGCTACTTTATAAGCATCCTATATATTCATATAAAAGAGTCTAATTGAAGCTATCCTGCACAGGGGATAATCCCAGAAACCATAGGTTGCAAAATAAAAAACCCAGTGCCATGTATGGGATGCCTTCTCTCAAGTTGTTGGTAAAGGGAATCCCAGGGACCCCTCCCCCAAATAATACAGACTATTGCCATTGTTCTTGGTTGCCCACCCAGACTTGATGGTAAGACTCTATTGCTGAAGACCATGCTTTGGTCATAGGACACAGAGAATTCAGATTGGTGTTGTTCAGGAAGCTTCCTTCCTGATGGATAACTTTCACAGTACTGGAAGGTGCTATGCAGGCTGCTGAGGGAAAAGTCATCAACAATCTTACCCAGCTGTGAACCCTGTGAACTACAATAATGACCAGCATGGCAAAATGAGGGCACGAACGCAATAGTGGCACAAATGTTCTGAGGAGTAACCAATTGCCTTCCGATTGGATTTAAGTCCCACCTCACAAGAGGAATTGCATGGCTGGGACTGTAAAGCTGGCCAAGAACCCATGATGGGGGAGCTCACAGGCCTCACGGGTGAACCCACTACTATTATTTTATATATAGTATCAAACTGCCCTCTGAATTTATATCTCTACGTTTATAGAAATATAAGTCCTCATCTCTGCGCAGTGAACAGCAGTTAATGAAGAAATGTACAACTGTTCAAAGTGCAAAGAGTAAGGTCTCCACAGAATGCTCGACCACAAATTGGATATCTATATTACACCCCCCTACCCAAGGCTCAGGGATCATTGCAGAAGATGGGGAGGAAAGATTATAAGAGCCAGAGGTCAGGGAGGATCAGAGCAAAAAGGTGTCTTATCTTCAGAACATGACAGAACTGAGGTATTAGTGAGCTATTGACAGTTGATAGTTGGGGGAGGGGGATTAGTTTTCTTTAAAGGTTTAGATTCTGGTAAGTGGGCCATGCTTCAGGGGATGGTCCCACATTCATGAGTATGTGGGCAGCACAAATTGGACTCAGTGAGTTATATAAAAAAGATACGAAGTTGGGAGGGGTGTAGGTATATCTTGGAGGAGTTAGGGAATATGATCAAAATATGTGTATAAAACTCTCAAATAAAGCTGAGCATGGTGGCATACACCTTTAGTCCCAGCACTTGGGAGGCTGAGGCAGGCAGATCTTTGTGAGTTCGAGGCCAGCCTGGTCTACATAGTGAGTTCCAGGACAGCTGGGGCTACAAGGAGACCCTGACTCAAAAAAAGACAAAAAAAACCCACCTCTCAAATAATTAATAAAAACGTTATTTTTAACAAGGCATGATAGTACATATCTTTAATCCCAGCACACGGAAGGCACAGACAAGTGGATCTCTGTGACTTCAAAACTTTCTTAAAAGCAGATAAAATTTAAAATCCTCTCCAAACATTTTTAGAGACACAGACAAAAATGATCATCTCAGTAGATATTTTCAGATTGGATCAGAAAACAGAATCCATCAGGGAGTGGTGGCACACACCTTTAATCCCAGCATTCCGGAGGCAGGCAATTTCTGCACGATTGAGGCCAGCCTGGTCTACAAAGTGAGTTCCAGGGCCAACTGGGGCTACAAAAAGATGCTGTCTCAAAAAAAAAAATAGAGAGAGAGAAAGAAAGAAAGAAAGAAAGAAAGAAAGAAAGAAAGAAAGAAAGAAAGAGAAAGAAAGAAAAGAAAAAAGGATCTATTTTTTTACTACCTCAAAGAAACACATCTCACCATCAAAGACAGGCACTACTCTAGGGTAAAAGGATGAAAAAAGCTATTTCAACCAAATGTAGCTAGGAAATAAGCAGGCATAGCTATTCTCATATCTGAAAAAAAGTAGACTTCAAACCTAAAAACTAGTCATAAGAGATTTTAAAAAATGACCACTTTGGAGCTGGAGAGATGGCTCAGTGGTTAAGAACATGGTTCTGCTTGCAGAAGACCCGGGTTTGAATCCCAGCACTCACATGGCAGCTAACAAATGTCCATAACCCCAGTCCCAGGGGATCCGACAGCCTCTTCTGACCTCCACAAGCATTGTGTGACACAGGTGCACTTACCCACATGCAGGCAATGCACACATACACATAAAATAAAAATAGTAAATTTTTTTTCAAAAAGTTAAAAATGATCACTTCATAGTCATCAGAAAAATAATCCATCAAGAAGACATTACAGTTCTAAACACATACACACTAAATACAAGTACACAAAATTTCATAAAATAAATACTACTAGATGTAAATACACGGATTAACTCCAACACAGTCATAGTGACTGACTTCACTACCCCACTCTCAACAATAGAGATTACCTGGCCAAAAGACAGGAAAACATTGGACTTAAATGACATCATAAGTCAAATCTATAGATACCTATGGAACATTCTACCCAAACACTAAAGAATGCACATTTTCTCAGTAGCCCATGGAACTTTCTCCAAAATTTATCACCTACTAGGACACAAAACAAGTCTCAGCAAATAAAGTATAACTGAAAAAACAACTTGTATTCTATCTGACCACAATGGAACAAAGCTAGATGTCAACGGCAATAGAAATTACAGAAAGTACACACAGTCATGGAAATTAAACAGCACACTTGAATGGTGGATCACTGAAGAACTCAGAAAGGAAATTAAAACTTTCCTAGAATTGAATGAAAATGAAGGCACAATGTATCAAAACGTATCTACAGAACACAATGAAGACAGTCCTAAGAGGAAAGTATATGCTGGGCGTGGTGGTGCTCACCTTTAATGCCAGCACTCAGGAGGCAGAGGCAGGTGGATCTCTGTGAGTTCAAGGCCAGCCTGGTCTACATAGTGAGTTCCAGGACAGCTGGGGCTACAGGGAGACCCTGTCTCAAAAAGACCAAAAAAAAAAAAAGAAAATATGAGTGACCTCAAATAAATTAATGATACACCTCAAGACCTTGGAAAAAAACAAGAACAAACCAAACCCAAAAGTAGTATACAGGAAGGAATACTCAAAATCAGGGCAGAAATTAATGAAATATAAAGAATCAATGAAACAAAGAAGTGATTCTTTGAAAAGATAAACAAATTTGAAAAATCTTTAGTCAAATTATCAAAGAAGGAGAAAGAAAACCCAAATTAATAAAATTAGAGATAAAAGGATAGACATTACAACAAATACCAGTGAAATTCAGAAAATCATGAGACTGTATCTTTTTTTTATATATTTTATTTATTATTTTCATTTTACGTGTATGAGTGTACTGCCTGCATGTATGTGAGTGCACCCATGTCATGCAATGCTGTGGAGGTCAGAAGAGAGCTTCAGATTCCCCCTGGAACTGGAGTCAAGGACAGTTCATAGCCGCCATGTGGGTGCTGAGACTCGAACCCAGGTCCTCTGCAAGAGCAGTCAGTGCTCTTAACCGCTGAGCTACCTCTCCAGCCCCTGTGAGACCTATACTCTCTTGCAGAGGACTCGTTCAATTCTGAAGCCCTCTTCTGACCTCCGCAGCAAGGCACAACATGGGTGCACTCACATACATGCAGGTAATACACTCATACGCATAAAATAAAAATAATAAATAAAATATTTTTTTAAAAACCCTATACTCACTAAATTGGAAAACTTAAAAGAAATCAATTTCTAGATGCACATGATATACTAAAATTAAACCATGATGAAATAAATAATTTAAATATATCTATGACCACGAATGAAATTGAAGCAGTAGTAAAAGTCTCCCAACTAAGAAAACCTCAGGACCAGATAAATTCACTAAAGAATTCCACCAGAACTTAAAAGAAGAACTAGTTCCAGTACTACTAAAATTATTCCATAAAACAGAAAAGGAAGGAAGGCTTTCTAACTCTTTTTAAAGCTATACTAAAACTCAACAAAGACACAACAACAATAAAAAAGAAAATTACAGACCAATCTCCCTGATGAACATGAACGCCAAAATACTATCAAACCGAATGAAAGGTCATTTATCAAGAGTAAGTTGGATTTATTTCAGAGAAAGGATAGCTCAACATATGTAAATCAGTAAGTACAATTTATCGCGTAAATGGTCTCAAAGACAAAAATCACATGATCATCTCAGTAGACATAAGAAACAGCCTTTAACAAAATCCAGCACTCCTTCGTGATAAACGTCATGGAGAGGCTATGGATAGAGGAAACATGCTTCATGTAATAAAAATACAACAAACGTGCAACCGACACCATAAAAACTTCCCAAATATTATCAGTAGCAGGACAAGGGTTTCTCTCTCGCTCTTGCCTTTTTCATTTCATAGAGTGCTTGAAGTTTTAGCTACATCAATAAGACAAGAGAAGGAGATAAAAGATACAAACAGAAAAAGAGGAAGTTGGGGGTGGGGAGGAGGCGTGGCCAACCCAAAGGAATGCTGCATGGAAAGCCCACTCAACTAAATAATATAACGAGGATTGGCAGAATGTGATATGAAGGATTAAGTGGGAATAAGAGTGGGGGAGAGAAAGGTGTGCTATTTAATGAGAAGTGTCCCTCACGGGTCAGATATTTGAATACTTGGTCAGTTGCTGGTGCTGTTCCGGGTGGGTCATGGAACTTTCGGAGGTGTGGTCTCACTGGAGGAGAGCTTTGAGAGTTCATAGCCTTGTCCCACTTGGGCTTGCTCTCTCTGCTTCTACAAGTACATGAAGATGTGAGCACTCAGCTTTCTGCTTTAGCTGCCTTCTGCCATGCCACCTCCACTATGATGGACTCAACTCTCTGGAACCATAAGCTCAAATAAACTCTTTCTTCTAAAAGTTTCCTTGGTCATGGTGTTTTATCACCACAGAAAGGCAACTAATCAAGGTGGGTTAACCAAAATTAAAGATGTAATGAAAATGCCTTGTGGAATTCTACCAGTTTGCAAGCTAATTTCAAAATGTAACAAAAAAAGAGTCCAAACAGAATGACCCTGTATGGGTGGACAGTGCCACTCCCAGAAGACTTGGGTTATTGAGTGAAAGCCACAGTGCAAGACATGGGATATCTCCCTAAATGCTATTGATCAGGGAGGTCCCAATTTGCTCCTTTCTTTGTTTCTATCTATCAAGTAGTAAACAGCAAGACCAGTGATATGGCTCAGTGGGTAAAGGTACTTGCTGCCATGCCTAGTGACCTAAGTTCTATCCCCAGGATGCACATGGTGGAAGGAGGGAACCATTTCCTGCAGTGCAAGACATGGGATATCTCCCTAAATGCTATTGATCAGGGAGGTCCCAATTTGCTCCTTTCTTTGTTTCTATCTATCAAGTAGTAAACAGCAAGACCAGTGATATGGCTCAGTGGGTAAAGGTACTTGCTGCCATGCCTAGTGACCTAAGTTCTATCCCCAGGATGCACATGGTGGAAGGAGGGAACCATTTCCTGCAAGTTGTCTTCTTACACACACACACACACACACACACACACACACACACGCAATTTTTTACACACACACACACACACACACACACACACACACACACACACGCAATTTTTTCTTTAAAAAATTTATTTACGGCTGGGTGTGGTGGTGCACACCTTTAATCCCAGAACTCGGGAGGCAGAGGCGGGCGGATCTGTGTGAGTTCAAGGCCAGCCTGGTCTACATAGTGAGTTCCAGGACAGCTGGGGCTACAGGGAGACCCTGTCTCAAAAAGACCAAAAAATAAATCAAAATTTATTTCTTTGTTTTTTTTGAATTTTTGTGTATTTCATACAGAATATCTCAAATAATCTTAATTATCTTTATACCCCCATGCCCACTGGCACCCTCCCACACTGGAACCCGTATACTCTGTCATTGTGTTAAGGCCCGCTGTGTCAAGTCAGTGTCCCCAGATGTTCCCTGGTACAAGTCTATCCACTGATGTCTAGTCAGCCTATCTAGAGTCCCTTGTTTTAGGAAGATCAGCTCTTTCTCACCTAGCAATAATCAGTTGCCAATATTTCTTCAGCTAAGATTGGGGTTTGCTGTTCATTTCCCCAGTTCTATGCTGGGTTTTTGTCTGCCTGAGTTTGCACGAGGCTTGTGTATTCTGACACCATTGCCATAGAATCATATGAGCAGGGTCCCAGGAGCTTGTAGGGCTCTTGTTTCCATATGGTCATGCACCACCCCCCTGGCTCTTACAATCTTTCCGTCCCCTCTTCCATGATGGTCCCTGAGCCCTGGGTGGGTGAAGCTTAATATAGGAATCCTGTCCAAGGACCAGCATTCTACAGACTCTTAATCTCTATGTTTTGGCCATTTGTGACCTTTTGTGTTCCCGGCCCTCTGGTGCATGAGGAAACTTCATTAATGAGAACTGAGAGATTCACTAGTGTCCTCTTCTTTACTCCTTGTTCTATATTCTGTGAACTTTAGGACACCCGAACAATTTTAAAATTCAATTTTAAAAGGTGAACAGAGTCCTGCTTTAATGATGCTCTATCTAAGTATGTGGGGCCAAACCACCAGGTACAGAACTCTGAAACCATGGGCTCAAATAAATCTTTCCTCCCTTTAAATTGTTCCGCCACATACTTGGTCATAGGAATAAGAAAAACTAACTACTACAGGAACTAGACAGACTTCAGGGGTTTCCAAACTTTGTGCTCTTCATCAAGTAGAGCAAGATTAGACTCTAGGGCCAAAGTAAATCCCTCTCTGCTGGTATCCTGGTCAGAACCAGTTCTGTAGTGTATCCCTCATAATCTGCACAAAGTGGGAAGTCCTGTCTCATCCCAAGAGAGCCACATTTGGGTTGGAATCATCTTACCCCCACCCCACTGCACTTCTGAGGCCCAAGGTCATTTTGGTGTACCCAGTGAATTTTAGCAGTTTCAAGACTGAGTTGGGTCATAGGTACACAGTAACCCCCGGCTGACTCTGAAATACCATGAGAATTGCTGTCAGTAATAGCAGGTCCAGAGAAGAATTTGATGCCACCGGTAATAGAGGCAGTAGAAATTCTACCACCTTAATGTTGACATGTGCAGAAGATTAAAATTCTTTGCCAGCCTACCCAACAAGGAGGCCTTTCTCCTCTCCTTCTAAAGAGCTTGAGGAGGTAAGAGCATACTGTGACTGACAGATTAATGTATCTCATGACAAGATCCAGCCTTTGGCAGACCTGTATCAGCTCCTGTGTGCAGACAAGGCCCAAGGCTCTGGGAGCTTCAGCTGGTGGAACTTTGCCCAGGATAAAGAGGCAGTTCTCCCATAAATGAGGTAACCAAATGCTGTGTGCGACAAGTCCTGGCTCTCAGGACACACATACCAAAGATGACAGAATGTTTCAGGAAAAGCAGGAAAGAGGTTAACTTTCTTTTCAGCACCTTCTAGCTTCCTGAGTGGAGCCTCTGCCTTGGCTCCTGGCAGACCTACCTCCCTTGGGTACCAAGAATCCTGCTGTACTAACTAAACCTTGCTGTCTATAGGCCAAGCAGTGCTCCTGGTAAGGAGTTGACTGGTCACTCACTACAGGATTATTATAATGGCATTGATGTTACCCTTCTCCATCATTTGCTTTTCAAAATTAGGGAGGCAGAGAGGATGAAATCTAAGCTGCTGTATATTCCTTTTCCTGCTTAATCACTGCAAGGTGACTTCTGAAAGGTCTAGGGTAGAGTGCTCTGCCCCTCTCTTCTCTCCTCTCTATGGCCTCACTCTGTCACCACAGGAGAGAGCCTTTGTGGACTAGGTCTGTATGGCATTGCTTCAAAATTCAGCTACAAACTTTCCACATAACCAAGCATTGTTACTTCCACGAAGTGGTTACTCGTACATGATACTAAGGCAGCACTTTCATTTGAGAAATCCTAACTAGCTAGAAGAGTTCTTGAGTCCATCTTAACTCAACCCCGTTTGTCAACAAAGAAAATAAACTCCAAAGGGTGTTCAAATGGATGATTCCTATAACAGCAAAATTAGAAACAGGATCTGCCTCCTCCCCTGAAGCACAAGATCCATAGTGTCTCCCCCCAAGGAAAAACTTAAATCACAGTCAAAGAGATTTAGAATGGGCATGAAGAACTCTCTAGCAATAAAGATGATTAAATACTAGAACAGACAGCCACAGGGAATTGTGAAATAGCCCTCCCTGGAGACCTGTTAAAATAGGACAGTTAACCATCTGTCTGAAATGATTTAAATACAGTCCTGCCTTGGAGGCAGGAAAACAATGAGACGATTCCCTTACCTGCCGAATTTTGAATTCTATAATCACACCTGGGTGTAGATGCATGCACTAAGGGAATCCCAGGTTGAATCTGGGTGTGTCCCCATTGTGATTCAGATCACAGTGCTAGTGCTATTGAGAAGGTAGCAGACCACAGGGCTCTATGGCTGAGGTGGGAAAGTGACTGCAATGGGTGAGTCTATGCTGGAAGGAGTTGGAGGAAATAGAGATGTCTATTTTCCAGGATCCCACCACCTAGAGACCGCCTGTAACAGCTCTCTACCCACTCCCTGCCATGTGACAACAGACTGCAGCTGTTGTGGGCAGAATCAAGGACTCTAATAAACACAGCCACACAGCATCCTGCTTGGTTTCTAATGACACAGCCTAACACCCAGTAGGAGGCAGCTTCTCCATTTCTTTTTTTAAAAATCCAGAATAGCTCTGGCTAAGTGAAAATTTCAGAGAGACAGCCCCTTCTCAGGACTTTGAAGCTGGATGCTTTGGAGGCACAAGACTGCCACGGAACAGCCAACAGCATCCTTAATGTGGCAGAGAAGAGGTCCTGCTCTCTGGGGCAGGCAGGCCTCCACTGGCCAGCAGGGGGAGCATCCATCTGAGGGGCCAATTCTCCACCTCTTCTAGTTAGTGTACAAAATAATGGGTTTCATAATGGCATTTTCATAATATACATCGTTATACTTTGCTAATACTCTTCTCTCCTCCTTCCTTCCTCCTCCACTTCCTCCACCGAAATAATCCCCTTCTACTTTTGTGTCATATGTGTAAGTAGCTTAATCAAAAGCTTCTCCCACCACCCTAATACTGTCTTAGACTCTTTATTTGCCCCACATAGTCCCTTGTATTTTTTTTTTTTTGGTCTTTTTGAGACAGGGTCTCCCTGCAGCCCAAGCTGTCCTGGAACTCACTATTGTAGACCAGGCTGTCCTTGAACTCAGAGATCCGCCTGCCTCTGCCTCCCGAGTGCTGGGATTAAAGGCGTGCGCCACCACACCCACCTAGTCCCTTTTATTTTTATGCCATATGTATGTGTGTAAGCGTGTGTGTGTGTGTGTGTGTGTGTGTGTGTGTGTGTGTTTAAATATAGATTTGGGCATGTGACAGAAAACATGTGATGTTTGTCTTTGAGTCTGGCCTATTTTTCTTAGCATGATGATCTCCAGTTCCATCCTCTAGGAAAAAATCTCTTCATCCTCACCTTGCCAGCTCCTGATTCTTCTCCTTTCCCACAAAGTTGGATTGGGTTTCCCACACTGTCCTACACTTTGCAAATTGTGTTTAGACACAGAATGTAAACCACCAGTTTGTATGACTCTCTGTCCTTCCACCCATAGATTATTTTCCCCCGTGCTCAGGATAGACTCCCAGGCCTTGTGCATGTAAGGCAAGCAGTCTACCACTGAGATATATTCTGAACAGTAACCCATGGATTTTTTGAGGACAGGGACTGTGTTATCCAATACTGCATGTCCAGAGCCTAACACAGGAAGCATTTGGAAAAAAACTGTTGAATAAATGAATGGGTGCAAGACTGTGATTTTTAAATAACACTAGGTGACATATTGTTTCAAATTAATCAAACACTGAACCAGCAAATTACATCGACCTCTTTGTACTTGTGTGTTTGGAGGTTTTCCTTAGAGTAATGGAAAAGGGAAGATTCTTATAATATCCTGCAATATCAATGATCTCTGCTGCTACCAACTAGTCACCAACCCCAGCACTTCACCTCCAGATGACTTGGAGGTTGACAAAGCTCTTCATCAGATTGCTCTGTGGAAGTCTTCCCTGTGGTTCTCATTTGCTTTCTGGCATTGTGTACAGATCTCTCTCTCTCTGTCTCTGTCTCTCTCTGTCTCTCTCTGTCTCTCTCTCTCTCTCTCTCTCTCTCTCTCTCTCCTCTCTCCAGGGAGACACAGAAAGAGCACAGCCTTTTGGGTCTCAAACTACTTAGATGTGATCCTTAACTTTGCCACTTATGAGGTTTGTGTGCTTAGGCAAGTCAGGGAGCCTGGCCAGGCCTCACCACCATCATCTATACAATGGGAATCCAGCTGAATACACATTGCGCTCTACTAGTCATAGGAGGTCCAGCTCACACATTCCTTAAGATTCTTTTTCAGTAGAGGATGGGGGAGCCCAGCCACATCAGGCTAGCAAAACTCCTGTAAGGAAGGTCTGGGTGCGTTACTATGCCAGACCAATGCTCCTAACCAGTGCTTTTGGGTTCTTTAGGCACTCTCCTCCACCACTCCCATCTGCATTTTAAAACCAGGTTTCAGGGCTGGGGTGATGGTTCAGGCAGCGAAGTGCCTGCTACACAAAATGAGGACCTGTGTTAAGAGCCCCCAAACATTCACATACACTCAGGTGTGGTGATTGTGGGTCTGTCACCCTAGTGTTGGGGGTCAGAGGCAGGAGGATCCCCAGAGCTTGCTGGGCAGCCAGTCTAGCCAATCAGTAACCAGGTTCAGCAAGAGAACCTAGTTACCCTGTATCAACAAAGTAAAGTGGAGAACAATCCAGGAAGACACCCAAAGTTGACCTCTGGTCTTCATATACACATTCGTCTTCATACACACACACGCACACACACACACACGCACACACACACACACACACACACACACACAAAGAAAAAGAAAAAATTGCTTAATAAGACAGGCCAACACTGATTTTGTAACAAGAAGCCCCCCACCAAAAGACATATGTCTGTGGGGGACATGCTTCATAGGGTGAGAGATTCTCTCTTCTTGGCTTTGTTATTATTTCCAACACAAGGGTTTTAACAATTGTTCAATCAGACCACATTCTATAAATATTTCTGATTTGAAAAGCTGCTTCACATTTTCTGCTTCAAAATTCAGGCCCGAGATGGCAGCATCATCTCAGTGATAGAGAACAGGAAAAAGTCAGCACAGTTATTACGCCAGCCCCTGATGTTCTGAACCACTTGTCCATAATTCAGAGGACATGACAAGGTCGCTAATAAACACCACTGAACTGTGTCTTGGGTTCTGCATAAAAATAATGCAGCCCCAATGAACACCAAACAAGTGTAATGGATTGGTTTAATTCACATCTCAACACCCACAAGCACAGTCCCCTAATAGCATTCCTGTTTCCAGCAGGGTTTTCTACCCGTCAGTTATTCTGAAACATCATCTGTCCTCATTCCTGCTCCAGCTACAGTCAGTAGTCCAGTTAGTAATAGAGGCAAAAACAGATGCTAACTGCTGGGTGTGGTGGTGCACACCTTTAATCCCAGCACTCTGGAGGCAGAGCCTATAGATCTCTGTGAGATAGAGGTCAGCCTGGTCTCCACAGTGAGTTCCAGGCCAGCTTTGGCTACAAGGAGACCCTGTCTCAAAAACAAAACAAAACAAAACAAAACCAAAAAAACAAACATGCTAACTTTATCTTCAAACCTTTTTTCAAGAACAAACAGTCATTCTTAACATGCACATTTATTTATAAGCATGGGTGTGTAAGTTTCTAGACTGGGTCAAATGCTTTGGGTCAATTAAAAATCAGCAGGTAGCAGGGACTATGTGTTCATCTTAGGGACTTCCCATGACACTGTGGTTGCCATATCCCAATGCGGCATGCACATGCATAAAGCTGAAAGGTATTTGGTATTGAGGATTTTCTCCAGGCTGCACCCAGAACATGCCCCCATCTCCAGTTACTGGGACTCTAGCTGACAGTACCTATCGTGTCCACCTGGGTCAGCCCTGGATGGCCTGGAAGTATAAGGAGTTTCAGATGGGGTCTTGTGGTCACACCACTCATTTCAAACACATGGGGATACACACACGTATACACACACTCCACAACACACACTGCACACATGAACACAATGCATATAACACACAACCATATAGTCAAACCATATATACATGCAACATACAACATACTACATACATACCACACATGTACGCATACCATGCATACCACACATATATTACACACATGCATACCACATATATCACACACCACACATGTCACATGCAGATACACACACCACATACACACATCACACCATACACAATGAATGCATAACATACACCACACATGCACACAGCACACTCACACCCCACATGTGCACATATACACGCATACCTCACACATGTACACATACTGCACACACATCACACACATACCTACCATATATACACATCATACCACATACACACTGCATGCATGACATATACCACACATACACACACACCACACATACCTCACACACATACTCACACACTGCACACACATCACATATATCACACATACATTATACACATGCATACCATACATATATCACATACTATAAATATCACATGCACTGTATGCATATTGTACACACCACATATATACATATCACACATGCACACATGTATGCACACCATATACACACATGCAGAAAGAGCATGTTTTTCCCAGGATGGAGAAATGGCAAAAATGACAAAGATGATCCTCACAGGCTCATGGGAAGTTTGAACAGAAACAGCCCCAGCTGCCCTCTCACTCCTGAGGACCTGGTGATCCTGGGGAAACTGGGATTCTCCAAGCATCTTGGAAAAGACTGTGCAGGATCTGGAGACCTCTTTAAGGAAACTTAAAAACAAAAGGCCCTAAAGGAAACCACGGAACCATTTACTCCAAAATAATAACAACACACTCCTTTCTTTGTAATGAAATCTAATGAGCTGTTGGATTTGGGGTATAGTGTAGGCAGCAGAAATTTTAAATCTTCTCAGTGAATCTATTTCGCATTCAGAACCTTTATCGTAGGGTAAAGAAAGTCAGAGAAGAGGGACAGAAATCCAAGCAAATTGATAGAAAAAGCTTTCCTTCCAGAGCAAATAAGAGGAGGATAAAAATAAACTCGACTTCAATCTTCTTTTCTTCTAAACAAAGACATAGGAGAGACTCAGAGAGAAGGGACAGGAAAAAGTTCTCTTCCTGAAAGTTGCTGGACATTTTGGTTTACTCATGCCATCCTCAAAGCATGCTGCCCTTCCCCACCCTGCCCCTCAAGATGTTGCCTGCTGGCATGCTGTCTACTCACCATCAGAACCAGGACCACCATTTAGCAGGCAGAAACCCCACTGGACCCTACACTGAGACCATAATACTGATCAAGATGAAATCCTGTTTGAATCCCTGAGAAAGTAATTGGATACCCTAACTGTGAGGAGGGTGAAAGGGTCTGAGTGCCTGGGGAGAGCCAGGGAGAGTCACAGGCAGTTAAGCAGCAGGTCTCTGCCTCCTTTTATCACAATGGAAGCAATGTCTTGGTATAAACTCCAATTGGGTAACCTCTGGGAAGGTCTAGGCCACTGTTGCCCTTCTTCAAGGGCAAGCTGTTATCTGCAGGGACTTGACTTGCCTGTGGATTCTCCACAACACAGGGAATAAAAGAGAAAGTCCAGGAAGTAAAGACAAAGCTTACCTTTGCCTTATGACTAAACACGTTTTCAGAGTCTCCAGCTTGTTGCTGGCTCTCCAGCTTCCATTGTCTCTCTGTTACCTGCTTGTACTTTGCTGCCTTGATCAGGTTCCCTGAGCTCAAGCCTGGACTCCTGGACCTACAGTACTCTTCAGCTCTTCAAACCCTTCAGGATGGCAGTCACATGCCTCTGCTCATCAGGTATCTGACAGAGGTCCTAGCTGCTTCTGGAAGCTCTACCCTGATGGGCCCTATTCCTGAACTCTAGAAAGATGGGTACAAATAATCCTATCAGCAAGACAGACACCCTCCATCAGCACCATGTTCCTAGGATACAGGCCCTTGTGTGTGAACCAACTGCAGCCCAGGCCACATCTGGGGACTGTGGGAAAGACCAGGCAGCACAGCTTCCCAATGAGGTCAGATCACCAAGACAAACATAGACAGCTTATCAATTTGGCTCAAAATCTATTTTTAGCAAAAAAAAAAATCCATGAAGTTCTTGGTTTACGAAAATAAGTAAATTAAAACAAAACCGAAATACTGTGTTGCCCAGATTTTATCTTGACAATATTCCTTTGGCTGATGTAAATGTGAAGAAATTGAGTGTAACTGATTCTAAGGAAGGATGCTAAGATCCCTTAGCATTACAGTAATGTTCAAAAAGAGACCACTGGGCCTGGTTCAGATTGTGATTTTGCTGTTTAAAATATTTCCTCGATGGGCATGGTGTCACACACCTTTAATCCCAGCACTTAGGAGGCAGAGGCAGGCGGAGCTCTGTGAGTTCAAAGCCAGCCTGTTCTACATAGCGAGTTCCAGGACAGCTGGGGCTACAGGGAGACCCTGTCTCAAAAAAGACCAAAAAAAATTTCATCTACCATTAAGAAGTCCATCATTACCAATCAAGTTTCACTCCATTAACAAAGGAGATTCTTCAACTTTGCAAATTGATACTGCTACATAATGCTTTGACCTGCACTGTGACATTTGTTGGCAAGACCCAGTGGGCCCACATGTCTGCAGGGCTCCCATTTCAGGCTGCTTGTGGGTAGTCACTCCCAGAGCTGACAGGAATAAAGAGAGAGCCACTCTGCCACTACTGGGTTCTGCACAAACGCAGATATCCTTTGAGGTGGTCATCCAGCCCTTGGCATCCCTTCCTTCTTCAGGCTGTAGCCACAGGTGACTGGATACTAGAGGGGTCTGACTGACCTGAGACACTAGGGACAGGTTTGAAATAGGATATGGAGTCCTATTTCAGGATTGCTCCCTTATCAACCCAGAAGTTGGGTATAAACGGGAGCCAAAAACAGGGCAATAGAAAACCACAAGAAGCAGTCATATGTACACGAAGGAGAATGACACCCTTCAGTCAAAATACAGCATAAAGGGCACAAAAAAAATATGAAGTGATGGTTTATACCACAATATGGAAGAACCTTGAAAACAATGTGTCAAGTGAAAGAAGAATGACATGCAAGTTCACATACTTTATTCCATTTGTATGAAAAATCCAGACTAGGTAAATCCATTGAAACAGAACAGACCACTGGTTGACTGCGGCTGGGGTGGGGGCGTAATGGGAATGAGTTCTTAATGGGTACATGGTTTCCTTTGGACTCATAAAATTTTTAGAGATGGTGGTTGGTGATGATCACACAATACTGTGAATGTGTTTAATGCCAGTGAATTTTGTCCTGTAAACTGGTTAATTTTATATTAAATGAGTTTCTGATGGAAAATTTTAGTGCAACATAAATACATTGGTGCAATAAGTAACAAATTATTTTTGACAGAATGGGAGTTCCCCAGGCTTGTGCCTGTCCCTGTGTTCCATTTGGAAAACCCCACAAGACTGGGCAAGTTATGTTCAGTTTTCATTGAGTTATTTGCAACATAAGGCAAGCTTCTAGCACATTCTATAATATTATGTCCCCCAACCCCATGGTAAAGGTTTCAGCAGATATAAGAGGTGTGGTCATCTTCAGCATCAAAGGCTAGAATGAAAGAGAATCAACATATTACAAGGCATCCAAGGAGAAGTTAGAGGAAGCCCAAGATTCAAAAACCCTGCTGAAAATTTTTAAGCAAGAACTAGTATTTATTGAGTATTTACTGTTTGTCACACTGTATACACAATGACTTACTTCATCATCACCATCATCAATGGGGACGAAAAGAATGACCTACAGGAAAGGTATAGCACTAAGAAAAAGTAGAATAGAGATTGAGCGAAGAAGTCCAAATTCAGAGTCCACATGCTTAACTCTAACAGCATTTCCATAGGTGGGATCTATTTTGTTTGAGGTTTTAATTGAGTTCTAATATTGGAGTTGTAAGATCATGCCGCTGGTCCTAGCTAAGTCAAGGAACCTGATAATTCATGGGATACATGAAAAGCACTAGCCTGCAAGACAAGATTCATAGTCTAGACCCATCTTGGTCACTGGTATCATGGCCTTTGAGCAGACTATAGAGCCTCTTTGAGCCCATAGTATCTCCTACAAAGTAAGAGTTTGGAGTATACCAACAGTTTTCCAATTATTTATTCAGTAGGCTCATTCTTCAACTTAACCTCACTTAGAAGCCCAGTCTTTAAAACAGACAAAATATGTCACTGTTCTGGCTTAAAGCAGAGAAGGCAGGATGCAAGACTCCCTCCTTGACTGAAGCAATTCTTAAGTCTCTGTCCTGGAATACCTGTGACTCTAGAACACACTTGCAAACACTTGACTACCTAGTCAGATGCTCTTAGGTGCCTTTGAAAATCAAACCTAAAAATCTTAAATTCAAATGCTACATGTTAAGGTATACTTTAACATAAAAATCAATACTGTTCCTAGTGCTTTGCCCAGAAATGTTTGAAAGACTGATGTATTTAAATGGTGGAGGTGAGATCTGAGGTCCTAAGTAAGGTACACAAAATGACACTTTAAGGACAAAGACATCCCAGCCTTCCCAGGGCTTGGCACCCCTCTTATCTGCTCCATGCTAGCAGCCCATCAGAGCACTCTTTGGAGATAGGCTATTCAGTTCCCCATCTGTGTGTTCTGTCTACATATCTCTAAAGTAAATAAGCAAAATTTCTCAGCACATTTACATTCACCAAGACAGTGCCACATATTTCTTCATAAAACTTGGTGCTAATATCTCACTCAGTCTCCATAATTAAACCTGGTCAATGAGTACTTAGATAAAAAACATCAGCGGACCCATTGTGACATTCAGGGACCATGTGGCATCCTGTGACAACCCCCCCCCCCAAGGTAAGGACCCCCAGAGCCTAGTTACCAGTCATCCCACACACTATGTCAGTCAGGGGCCATGTGGTGTCCTGTGCCCGTGATCCCAGGTATGGAACCCCAGGCCTGTTTCTACCCCACCCACTTCCACCTGAAGACAGTGTGGCTACCTGACTGAAGCAATTCTTATGTCTCTGTCCTGGAATCCCTATGGCTCTGGAACACACTTGCAAACACTTTATCTAGACAGATACTCTTGGGGTTCTTTTGAAAAGCAAACCTAAAAATCTTAAGTTCAAACACTGCATCTTATGGCATTCTTTAACACTAGAAAAACTATTACTATTCCCATTGCTTTGCCCAGAGACACTTGAAAGACCAGTGGATTTGAATGGTACGGGTGTACGGGTGAGGCCCTAGATAAGATATACAAGATGACCCTTTAAGGACAAAGAAGGATGCTCAACACCCCAATCTTCTCCAGACTTGGCACCTCTCTTTGCTGCTCCATGTTACTAGAGGATACTATGCAAGCTGCTAAGGGAGAAAATCAATCAGTGATCCAACTCCAGCTGTAAAATCTGATAACTTCAAGAACAACTGGCACAGCAAACTATCAAGTGCAGTAGTGGCACTTTTATCTTGGGGGTAATCAACAGCGATCTAATTGGACTTAAAGTCATCTTAATGGGAAGGACTCATATGTGATACTAGAGACATAGTCAAATATACTTGGCTTGAAAGGCCGTAGATCCTAGAGAAAACCCTATATATGTCACATCCCTAGACAAACATAATTTCCTACTGTGTGTGCTAAATTTGTATCCTTATATTTACGGACAACTATACCTGTCACTACTCATCAAAGAAGCTAATGAATGAATAATGATGGTGTGGTACATATACACAATGGCATAATATCCAGCTCTTTAAAAAATGAAATTATGAAATTCACAGGTAAATGGATAGAACTGGAAACAACGACCCTGAATGAGTAACCCAGACTCAGAAAGACAAAGGTCTCATGCTCTCTCTCAAAGTTGGATGCCGGCTTTGAACCCTTGGATATGCATGTATCAATTTGAAAATCCAAAGAAATCAAGAAACTAATAAATTTCCATGGGTGGGGGAGGCTTCCTAGAAGGGGAGGTAGAATGCACTGATATAAAGAGGAATAGAGGAATAATAAGAGTAGGAAGGTTAGCCGGGCGTGGTGGCACACACCTTTAGTCCCAGCACTCGGGAGGCAGAGGCAGTCGGATCTCTGTGAGTTCGAGGCCAGCCTGGTGTCCATAGTGAGTTCCAGGCCAGCTGGGGCTACTGGGAGACCCTGTTTCAAAAAGACAAAAGAAATGAGAGCAGGAAGGGCTAAATGAGGTGGGGAATGGGAGTACAGGGCAGAAGAGGGGATAGTGGAAGGGATAACTAACACTGAAGCCCTTTAGAAAAAAAACATATGGAAACCTACCACTATAGAAGCTTGCTAAAGCATATACATATACATTGTTGTGTGGACTTGTCCTCCACTTGGCAAGCTAGACTGGCAAGCTGTGAACAGATGCCTTCTTCTCAAGTTTAGTTTTACCCTCTTGCTTTGATTGCCACAAACAAACTTGACTATGGACACTCCATAGAAGGGGAGGGGCAGAGAGAGTCAGTCATACCTTCCATCCAACCAGTGACCTGAGTGATAAATGGGGGAGGGACTAAGGATAGGGACAAGGGATGTCAGAGAGAGGGGTGGTCTTTGCCATCCTGGGTCACCTCCAGGAGGTCATAGGATCCTGGCCACAACATAGGAAGGAAGCCCACACTTTTGTAAGTAGCCCCCCTTACCCATTGATCTGTATGGAAGCTCAATAAATTCTTTGGTTCCCCAAACTGTAGTTTGCAGAAATTACACCTAGTTTGTCATAAGGACAGTGGAAAGAAGGGGCCAGAAGCCACTCTTACCTCCCAGAAGTAATTTTTAGCATCAATTATAAAAAGAGATAAAAAAGAGTTACCTTATAGTAGGGGGACATTGCCCCTACTAGATAACATAGGCTTGCAAAGTAAAAGCCCAATGCCAGGAATGGACTCCCTCTTTTGAAGCTATTGACCACGGGTTTCACAGACCATCAAACAATACTGGCCATTGCACCTGTTCTTGGTTACCCACCAGAACTTCACACTAAGACCCTATTGCTGAAGACACTCAGCAATGAACTGTAGAATAAACAAGGAGAAATCAACCTGGTGCTGATTTCAAAGTCACATCTGTATTGACTAGCTTTCATAGTGCTGGGAGGTGTTATGCAAGCTAAAGAGAAAATTTAGCATGAACCTTACCCAGCTGTGAATCCTGCAAGCTAAAACTAACCTGGCAAGATATACCCACTGGTGCAACAGTGGCATGAATATTATAGGAGTAACCAACTATTTTCTAATTGGATTTAAGGTCTACTTCACAGAATGGATCCCATACCTGACATTGATATCAGGCCTAGGAATCTGAGACTAGACAGCCCACAGTCCATGGAAGAATGTCTAATACAACTATTCTGCTAAATAGATATTGTATTAGACTGATTTCTAATACCTTACTGTTATACCCATAGACTAATACATCTCTTAAATCTCGGCAGAGAAGCTTCCTTATACGGCAGATAATGAATAGCACAGAGAAATACAACTGGCCAACATGCAGAGAATAAGAGGCTTCAGACTGTTTATCCCTGAATAGGACACCTATATCAAACTTCTGCCTCCCGGGACTAAGGGATCATTGCAGAAGGAGAGGTGGAAAGATTATAAGAGCCAGAGGAAGTAGATGACCACATGCAAACAGTTTTCCATATAGTTGATCAGTTACTCATATGAACTCACAGCAATGGTGACAACATGGACAAATTCCATGTAAGCTCAAGCCAGACAAAACTCCAGCATAGATATGGGGAAGTGGATAAGAAACCCCAGTCCTTCCTGAGGAACTACTGGCAATGAATGACTTCTGGGAAAGGGAGATTCAGTCTCATTTAAGAGTGAAACTCTTAGTAGACTGGCCAGGTTCCAGTGGATGAACCCACACCGAAAGGCATTTGGGGACCAAAATCTTGCTCCATATGCCTTTTATATATTAGAGTAGAGGAATTTGGGGTTAATAAAAGGGTGCCAATATGGGAGGGGATCTAAATGTGATCAAAATATATTGTTGAGCATGGTGGTGCACGCCTTTAATTCCAGCACTAAGGAGGCAGAGTCAGGCAGATCTCTGTGAGATTCAGGCCAGCCTGGTCTACATAGTGAGTTCCAGGAGGGCTGGGGCTAGGGAGACCCTGTCAAAAGAATAAACAAACCAAAAAAAAGTATGAAATTCACAAAAATTTCATTTAAAAATTAGTAAAAATTAGCATGTATAAGTATGTTCACAGAACTCAAAGAAGATATAGATAAAGTCTGGAATGCAGACAGTAAAAATGCAGGTGAAGAATTTAGTGAAATAAACAATTCAAGATATTAAAATGGAA
>NW_008343559.1:1945038-2042862 GCF_000622305.1 Nannospalax galili | reverse complement strand
TAAAATTAGAAATGAAAAATTCTGTCAGTGAAGTAAAAAATTCAATGGAAAGCTTCACTAATAGAATAGATCAAGTGAAAGGGAGACTATCAAGGCTTGAAGACAAGATAAAGGAATTGAATCACTCAGCCAGAGAAAATGTTAAATCAAAAAAATAAATAAATAAATAAAAAGGAACTCTGCAACACTATAAAAAAGTCCAAACCCTAAGTATAGAAAAAATGAAAGAAACCCAGGTCAAAGACACAGAAAATATTTTCAATAAAATGATAGAAGAAAATTTACCAAATCTAAGGAAAAATATACCTATCAAGGTGTAATTGGCATCAGAACACCAAATAGACTGAATTAGGAAAGAAGCTCCCACATCACATAATAATCGAAACTCTAAGTATACAAATCAAAGAAAGGATTTTGAAAATTGCAAGAGAGAAACAACAAGTCACATATAAAGACCAGCCCATTAAAATAACCAGACTTTTTGATGGAGACTGAATAACAGAAGGGCCCGGACTGATTTTCTACAAGTCTGAAAGACCACAGATGTCTGCCTACATTACTGTATTCAGCAAAACTATCAGTCATAATCAAAGAAGAAAGAAAAGCTTTCCACAATAAAAACAGATTTAAGGAATTTATGATCACTAAATCGGCTTTACAGAGGATACTGGAAGGAATATTTCCATTTGAGATAAAGTTAAACAAATTCAAGAAGGCACAGGGAATAAACAAAAATCCTGGAACAGTTAATAAAAAGATCATCACAACAACAAAATAACAGAAATTAATACATCGTCCAGTAATTATTAATGGTCTAAATATTACTGGTATCAATTCCCCCCAATAAAGAGACACAGAATAATAGACTGGATCAGAAAACAGGATTCATCTTTTTGCTGACAATTTAAAAAAACACACCTCATCATTAACGATAGACACTACCTTAGGGTAAAAGGATAGAAAAAGATATTCTAAACAAATGAAACTAAGAAACAAGAGGGCGTAACTATTCTAATATCTGACAAAACAGACTTTAGATAAAAACTAGTCAGAAGAGAGGAGAAAGAACACTCGATATTCATTAAAGGAAAAGTCAACCAAGAATATATTACAGTTCAAAACATTTACACACCAAACACACCCAATTTCATAAAAGAAATATGATTAGATCTAAAACCACAGACTGACTTCAGCATAGTGATAATGGGTGATTTCAAGTGCCCCAAAATGACTAATAGACAGGTCATGCAAACAAAAACTAAACAAAATTTGAAGTTAAATGACATCATAAATTAAATGACTCTAACAGAGAGCTACAGAACATTCTACCCAAACACTAAGGAATAGATTTTCTTCTCAGCAGCCCATGGAAATTTTCCAAAATCAACCACATATTTGGACACATGGCAAGTCTCAACAAATATCAGAAAATTGAAATAACATTCTGTGTTCTCACAGCAAAGGACATCAGCAGCAATAGGAACTACAGAAAATATACAAACTCATGGAAACCAAACAATACAACACTGGATGAAATCTGTGTAAAGGGAGAAATCAAGAAGTAAATTTTAAAATTCCTAGAATTGAATGAAAGTTAAAGCACAGCACACCATCCATGGTACATCCACTAAGTGACCTAAGAGGAAAGTGTATAGCACTTACACCTACATTTAAAAATTTGAGGTATCTCATATTAGTAACCTGATAATGAACCTGAAGGCCTTGGAAAAACAGGAACAAACACCCAAAAACTGTAGATGGGAAGAGATAATAAAAATCAGGACTGTAATGAATGAAATAGAAATGAAAAAATACAGAGTCAATGAAGAGTCCATTTTTCGAAAAGATTAACAAAATGGACAAATTAACCAAAAGAAAGAGAGGACCCAAATTAATACTCAACATGAAAAGGGAAACATTACAACAGATACTGAAGAAATTCAGAGAATAATAAGGACATACCTTAAACACTTATATTCTGCAAACTAGAAAATCTAAAAGAAATAGATGAATTTCTAGAGACATGTGATCTACCAAATTTAAATCAAGATGAAGTAAATGATTTAAATAGACTCAAAATGACCAATGAAATAGAAACTGTAATTAAAAAGTCTCCCAACAGGGCTGGAGAGATGGCTCAGTGGTGAAGAACACTGGTTGTTCTTGCAGAAGACCCAGTTTTGAATCCCAGAACCCACATGGCAGCTAACAACTGTCTGTAACTCCAGTCCGAGAGGATCTGACAGCCTCTTCTGACCTCCACGGGCATTGCATGACACAGGCGCATTTACCTACATGCAGGCAATATATGCATACACATAAAATAAAAATAATAAAAATCTTTTTTAAAAAGTTAACTTAAAAAAAGTCTCCCAACTTAAAAACACATCCCAGGACCAGAGAGATATAGTGCAGAATTCTGAAGACCTTCTTTCTTTCTGTCTTCTTTTCTTTTTTTTTCTTTTTTTTTTTTTTTTTTTTTGGTTTTTATTAAACTGACTCCTATTAGCTTACTATTATACCCATAGATTAGTGCATCTCTCAACTCACAGAGATCTGCTTGCCTCTGCCTCCCGAGTGCTGGGATTAAAGGCATGTGCCACCACACTCAGCAATATTATTTAACTTTTAAGAAAATGAAATTATGAAATTTGCAGGTAAATGGATGTAGCTTGAAACAATCATCCTGAGTGAGGAAACCCAGACCTAGAAAGACAGACATCACATGTTTTCTATCATATATGGATGTTAGATTAGAATCTTTAGATATGTGTGTCTCATTTGGAATACCCCCATGGAGGTCAGGAAGCTAGTAAGGGCTCATGGGGACAGAGTGTCTTCTAAGGAAGGGAAGATAGAATGCAGTGATATAAAGAGGAAAGAGGGAATAATGGAACAGGAAGGGTTAAACGGGGTGGGGGATAGGAAGGCAGGGTAGAGGAGGGAGTACATATGAAGATAACTAATACTAAAGACCTTTTAAAAAGGTCATATGGAATCCTACTACTGTAGAAGCATCCTAAGATACATACATATATGTACATATACATATATAAAAAGAATTTAAATGGAGTTACCCTATAACCGGGAAGCAATGCTCCTACTAGACACCAGAGGCTAACAAATAAAAAGCTCAGTGCCAGAAATGGGTTATCTCTTTTAGAGTTGTTGGTCACTGGGGTCCTATAGACTCCTAAACATTACAGGCTATTGCCATTGCTCTTGGTTGCCCTCCAGAACTTGAACAGTAGGACACAACTGCTGAAGACACCACATATTTGAGTCATTGACCAGGAAAGTCCCATAGACTCTCAAACAATACTGGCTCTCACCATTGTTCTTGGTTACCCACCAGATCTTGACAGTAAGACACTATTGCTGAAGACAGTACGTATCTGAGTCACAGAACAAACAAGGAGAAATGAAGCAGGTACTGACCTCGAAGTTTCATCCCTACTGGTTAGCTTTCATAGTACTAGAAGGTGCTGTGCATGCTATCAGTGGAGAAAGGTAACCATCAATCTTACCCATCTGTGAACCATGAGAACTACAATAACAACTGGTCTGGCAACATATGCTGACTGATTTAATAATGGCATGAATGTTATGGAGGTAACCAAATGTTTTCTGATTGTATTTAAGACCCACTCCACAA
The DNA here is from genome assembly GCF_000622305.1 of Nannospalax galili. Taxonomy (NCBI): domain Eukaryota; kingdom Metazoa; phylum Chordata; class Mammalia; order Rodentia; family Spalacidae; genus Nannospalax; species Nannospalax galili. The sequence continues at coordinate 2,039,207 of NW_008343559.1, read as the reverse complement.
ATTGGAATCCATACTTGGCACTGTTTTCAGGGTCAAGAACCTGTGGCTAGATAAGTCATAGGCCCTAGGGGGAGAAGATACTAATTTTATTCTGCTAAATGGACATAGTATTAAACTGATTCCTAATGACTTATCACTATACCCATGGACTAGTGCATCTCTCGACCCTCATCAAAGAAGCCTCTTCTTACAGTAAGTGGTAATTAACAGGGAGACCTACAACTGGTGAATGTGCAGAGAATAAGAGACTATGGAATGTTCAAGAGACTTCCTTAAGTGGAACATCTGTATCAAACCCCTTCCCCAAGGCTCATGGATTATCATAGAAGAGGAAGCGGAAAGATCATAAAAGCCAGAGGCTATGGGTAACTACAATGAAGCAGTATTTTTTTAAACACAACAGGGTAGTTGCATGTATGGACTCACAGTGGATGCCCAGCATGCCCAAGACCTGAACAAACTCAAACCAAACAAAATCCCAGCATGGAGGGGGGAGGTGGACACGAAGTCCTTTATGAGGTAATTGATAGCTGCTGGGAGAGGGAGAGTCCTTTTTCTTTAAGGATGTGACTCCTAGTAGGTTGACCAGGCTCCAGGGAATGGACTCACACCCAAGGTACAAATTAGACCCAAAAGGGTTAAAAAAAAAAAAAGAGGACAGGAGTTGAGTGGCAGGGAGGAGGGGGTGAGTGTGGGAGGAGTTGGGGAGGAGGCAATGAATATGATCAAAATACATTGTATGAAATTCTCCAAGAATTAATAAACACATCTTTTTTTTTTTTGGTCTTTTTGAGACAGGGTCTCCCTGTAGCTCCAGCTGTCCTGGCACTCACTATGTAGACCAGACTGGCCTTGAACTCACAGAGATCCGCCTGCCTCTGCCTGCGAGTGCTAGGATTAAACGCGTGCACCACCACGCCCAGCTTATATTTTCTTTTCAAAAGCATCAGAGGCATGAGAGGCATGATATGAGTTCATTTGTCATGGTATGAGTTTGTTTGTTCTCTGTCACTGGCAGAGACTTCCAGGGAAAGATCTCTGTTTTCAGTATCCACACTCTAGTCTACCACGATCTCTCCCATCACTCTACAGGCATTTTCAAATGGAAGCTACTGCAGTATTGGAGACAGGTTATAAAATTGCCATGATGCAATACTCTGGGCAGATGGACACCCACAACTCAGGCCAAGACAAACAGGAATTTATTAATAGCAACTATAACATAAAGAAAATTTATTTTCAGTATCTGGGAGCTGAGAAGATCAGCAGTTAGGCTGTTAGGCATTAAAGCAAAGGAGCTAAACAAACAGGAGGAGAGAAAAGGCAGACAGAGAGAGAGAGAGAGAAGAAAGATTGATCTTGGAAACAATGCAGTATCTGAACCAATTAACTAGAAACCAATCATGCAGTCTGGGCACTACCAGGCAAGAAGGAAAAGTCATTCTCCCAAGCCACCCATCTGTCCTTTGGGTGTCATATACCATGCAAAGAGTGAAATACTTTTTCAAGATGAGAAAACTATATGAGGAAATATTTTCCTTCTCTTTATACCCCCCATTTTTTGGATTGTTTCTCCATAAATAGTAGCAAAAAAAAAAACAAAGATAAACAGAGTTTGAATTTAAGGAAACACTACAGTATCTTTCTTAGGAAAATGATAAGAAAAAATTAGAAAGTTTATTCTCTGCAATTTTTAAAATGCCCAAATCCTGAAAGAAAAGCATCCTTTGCAGTGTTAGTTCTTTTTAAACACGGCAGGGTGTATATTTTGACTGTGTTCTCCTAGAATGTGCACTCCCCCAAATGTCCAAACTGCACCAGTAAGAATGTGCTCCGACCACCAACTAGACCGATCAGCACTGCACAAGCTTGCAACCACCTCGGTGAACTCTCATGGATGTCTGAATAGTCAACCTTGTGGGGCTGCCAGTTCATCCTCTCCCCATACACACAATTAGCCTCACTGTCTCAATCGCTCTCCTTCACTCAGTCTTACCTGTAGCTGCTCATCCAGGTTCTCTCCTGGCCTCTGATCTTTGCTGGTGCTAACATCTGACAGGAATGATCTCTAACTAACTGCCTGTCTCTAGGATCACCTCCCAACCCCAATCACTCCAAATTCATCCTCATCCTTCTAAAACAATATGTGACCATGCCATTCCCATCCTAAAGGACTTTCAAAGCTCCCTGTTACCTACAAAATAACCCAAAGCTTTATCAGGGCCTAGAAGCTCTTTGCCAGCTCAGCTTCCAACCTCACCCCATGCTCGCCCTTTCTTTCATATCCCCTTCCCACCCCAACACTCACGCTACCTACTCTGTCTGCCTTCAGACTGTTGCCAGTTACCCTCTGTGATGCTTAGCCTGGTTGTCAACTTGACACCCCTGGGAAGAGGGAACCTCAACTGAGGAATTTCCGAGATCATTTTGGCCTGTGGGCATGTCTGTGGGGCATTTTCTCAATTACTAATCGATGTAGGAGGGCACAGCCCATTGTGGGAAGTGCTACCCCGAGGCAGGTAGCCCAGGGCTGTATAAGAAAGGTAGCTGAGGGGCTGGAGAGATGGCTCAGCAGTTAAGAGCACTGGCTGCTCTTACAGAGGACCCAGGTTTGGCTCTCAGCACCTACATGGTAGCTAACAACTGTCTGTAACTCCACTTCCAGGGAATCCAGCACCTTCTTCTGACCCCTGTGGGCATTGTATGACACAGGTGCACTTACATACATGCAAGCAATACATTCAGACACATAAAATGAAAATAATAAATAAATATTTTTTTAAAAAGGTAGCTGAACATGAGCCTGGGTGCAAGCTGGGAAGCAGCATTCCCCCATGGTTTCTGCCTCAAGCTCCTGCCTTGAGCTCCTATCATGGTGTCCCTTGATGATGGACTATAACCTGTAGGATAAATTAAACTCTTTCCTCTCCAAGTTGCTTTTGGTCATGGTGTTTATCACAGCCACAGAAAACACTCTAGAACATCTTGCAAACCCTCGTAGTCAACAACTGCTCCCATTCTCACTGCTGTCTAATAGGTGAACCAAAAAGCCAGCTCCTCTATGAAATGTCCCTACCTTTCCAAGCAGCTGCTTTTGTTTAATCTTTGGAAACCTTTTACACCTTCATTCACTAGAAAAATAAGTTTCTTCTGCTATTGTTTCCCATGACTGCCTCTTCTCCCCTATCCTGGACAGGAAGTAAAAGTGAAAAATTGTCTTCCTGTGTCCTATGCCCAGGACACTGCCCCACATAGCAAAGACCTGAGTAAGTGACCAATAAATGCACGGACAAAAAAGTCAGCAGTTTACAACCCAAGGAAAGACAAAATTATGTGACTCTGAGTGTTGAGCAACAGAGATGAGCCCTAGTTCACACTGACCAATACAAGAACATGAGAGAGAATCAACAAAAGTCATTAAATTTCAGGGTGGTCTTTGCAGGCAAGCGTCTCCAGGAGGAGGATATGAATGATCAGAGGAGGAAAAATATTTGGGTCAGGAGATGGAACATTCCAGAAAGGTGAAACATAAAAAGTAAAGGAAAGTGAGAAGGTTCAAACCCAGTGTGGAGGCAAAAAGCAAGACACAACCACTCTTGGGGGCTTAGAGTTAGCTGGTCCCCAACAACTAAAAGAGGGACTCTTCACCACCTCATTCACATACCACAGCTCCCGTGTGACTGACTGTGTTAATCAAACTTTCCATCACCATGACAAATACCCGAAGAAACAACTTAAAAAGAAATGGGTTTCAGGTCCATGGTCCTGTAGCCTTGTCACTTTGGTATAAGATACGCAATGCGACCAGAAGCATGAGTCAGAGGAAGCTGGTTGCTTCATGGGGGACAGACACAGAGAGAGAGAGTACCTAGACTCCCAGGCTTCCTCCTTTTTCTCACTGTGCTCCAAGGGGTGGAGAACTCTGCCTGTGGCATGGAACCATCCACATTCAGGTCTTCCCCATAGTGAGCCATCTCTGGGAGCATCCTCACTAACATATACCTAAAGGTATGCTTTACTAATCTCCTAAACTCCTCAGTCCAATCAAGTTGCCAATCAAGATTAAGCATCAAAAATCCACCCTTTGACAACTTGATGCCCAAACTCGTCTTCTTATACCATCCTTGACTGCCAAGTGAAGACAATTACAAGGCCATAATACTGCATGCCATAACTAGTCTGAATATAGCCAAAAACATACTACTTCCTTCAACAAAATTCTCAAGAGTTTTTAGTATTGTTCAAAAGTTCAAGTCTAAAATGTCCTGTGAGACTCAAGGTAAACTCTTAGCTGTGAATCTCTGTTTTTAAAAAAACAACAACAACAACAAAAAAAAAAACAGAGAACAACGTACTCTGGTACGTACTCCCAACTCAAAGACACAGAAGAAACATTCACATTCCAAAAGGTATGGGTAGGAGAATAACAAAGAAAATCAGACCAAAGCAAGACCAAAACCAACAGAAGTAGTAAATCCTGTAGCTCCGTGTTTGGTATCCAAGACACACATTGGCATGACATTAGCTCCAAAGGGCTAGGCATTGCCACCCCATGGCCTTGCCAGTTGCAGCCCACAGGGCTTACTCCTGAGCTGACTCTGCAGCCTTCCTCAGCACATGGTCCACATTTCTGGCATCTCTAGTTTCCCAAGGTCTTCACTCCATCTTAGGCCTCATCCTCACAGCTCCATGCTCTTGTCCTCTTGGGGGCTGCCTTCAAGAAACCTGACCTGGCCACACATTCCTTGGCCTCCCTGGTCTTCCTTTGAAATCTAAGTAGAACGTCTCTTACACTCTGTATATCTACAAAGCCAGCCTCATATGAACAATGCCAGCAGCTCTTCAGAGAGCTCTCGGGCCATCATCCTCAGACCAGGACTGCATCATCGGTTCCCCTTATTCTGCAGCTTCAAGATTCTTGGATTTAGCAGCCATGAGGATCTCTGGCTCTTCAGCATGCAGGTAGACATGCTGGACTATTTTAATTACACACACACACACACACACACACACACACACACACACGCACATATGCTGTTCCTCTAGAGGACCCTGACTAAGATACTTGCGTACAAAATATTCGTTGGATTAGGGATGAGAATCGGATGGTGCTTCTCAGTCCTCCAGATGTTCCAAGGAAGGTGGAGCCATGGAACACATTTCTGCACAGCTGAAGGCTATTTTTCCTTACTGAATCCGAATGGAAAGTAATTCTTCCCACCCAAATGTGCCCCTTTCTTTTTACTACAGTCACAGAAACTCACAGAAGATACTCAGATAAAGCAAGTTTGATGCTATGGTTTAGATCTGGAATATTCCCCAAGACCCATGTGTTAAATTCTTGGTCTTCAGCATCATGCTTTTAGCTGGTGGCAGATACTTTAAGGAGGGCTAGTGAGAGGTCTTAGGGTCATGGGATACGTAACCTTGAAAGGGATAGCGGAATCCCAGCCTCTTCCTCTTTCTTTCACTTTCTGGCCATGAGGTGAACAACTTTGCTCTACCCCATACCACTTACCATGATGCGCTGCCTCACTACAGGTCCAACAGTGACAGAGACAACTGGTCGTGGACTAGAACCTCAAAAATGTGAACCAGAATGTTCTCCATTGATATCTTGGGTACTTATTTATAGCAACAAAGACTATCATAGCAGCTTAATCTGTATTACCCATCTAAGGATGCCATAGACAGATGTCTGGCCCAGGTGGCTAGTACCTGGCAGAGAAAAGATTCCATGGGCCTAAGTGCAAGTCGGGAGAGCAGCCCATGTGCACTTTCCTCATAATGAGCCTTCAGTTGCCTGGGCAGGCTGCATATCATTTTGACACAGTGCTCACAATGCAGTAAATGAAAAGACCTCAACAAATACCTCCTGATTGATTAAAAGTCTATTTACTTCAAGCCAAGAGAAGGAAACCCAAACTCAACATCTGTTCATTCCCTACTACAAAGCCTTACAAACTTGTAAGCTGGATAGTAAGTGCAAGCCTTGGTCATTGCTTACTCTGACCTTTTCATTCAATCTAGGAAGGCCAAGCAGGATGGAAATTCAAGTTTCCTGCCCCCATCCCAAGGCTCTCTCCCAGATACCTTCCTGCCACTTTGAAAGGGTATGAAATCAAAGTGAAGCCTCACCAACAGTAATAGTGCAGGCACTAGGGCCACAAAGATAAGTCGGGCAGATGTGTGCTCTTGGCAGACTGGCAGACATGGTGACCACGCTGACCAAAATGGGCCAACAGGATGGCTGGAAACAGAGTACCCTCCTGACCTCTCCCAGGTGACTTTCCTGGGCCAGACTCTGAAAAGTACAGCTGCAGTTGTCCCTAACCTCAGCTCCACTTGTGTGATGTCTGCATTCCTGAAAGTTACAGGGAGGGAGAAAGGAAGGGAAAGAGGGAGGGAGGGAGGAAGGGAGGAAGGGAGAAAGAGAGGACAAAGAAGAGGAGATGTAGAGGAGACAGGAGAGAGAAGCAGAGAAGAAACAGGAAAGGAGAGACAAGAAAGAAGGGGAAGAGGAGGAGGATGAGGATGAGGACGAGGAGGACGAGGTGGAGGAGGCGGAGGAGGAGGAGGAGGAGGAGGAGGAAGAGGAAGAGGAGGAGGAAGAGGAGGAGGAGGAGGAAAGATTAGCCAGCTAGAAGGCTCTCACACATCAGGGTTCTTCTTGGGAAATCGTGGACTCATTGTTCCTCTCAATTCTTACCCTCTGCTCATGTGTTTTATTTGACTGGAGACATGATGTTAAAGAAATGGACAGTGAAAAACCAAAATGTGAAAGTATTCCTGCCAGAACTCAGCCTATGGAAGCATCATACTGAAGGCACAAGGAAGGAAAACACTCTCTGCCCTGTGATCCAAGACCACCATCCACATCCCAGGATTTCCTTGGTGGTAAGAGCAGGAACTGCTGAATGAGGCGTGGGTTTGAAAGATGACTCAGACACATATTAACCTGCAGAACTGCAGAACACTAGACACACTGTACTGCCAGGAGAGGGACGATTTATCAGCCTGATTGTTTTCTTCCTTTTTTCTTCCACAGTATAGACCCAGAACAGGTAATAATTTTGAGTCTTAGTGAAAAATGAAAATGCAGGGCTTCCAGTTCCCATGAGAGCCTGTCTCAAAAAAGACCAAAAAAAAAAAAAATTCAAGACTGAGACAATAGTGTATTAAACCAAGCACAGAGTCCTTCCTAGAGGCAGACTACACGAGGTTTAAGTCTTAGGTAGACCCTATCTTTCAGATTACTCTCTTTTTGTGCTGGGTATGATGAATGGTTTATTTTTAGGTACTTGCTATGGCCTGGATGTGCTGGGAACTTAGCTCTCCAGTGGTGTCTTTTGAATGCTTAAGTCTTGATGGTTAATGCCCACTGAGTAGAGTAAGTCTGCAGTCTCGTGCCTTTGCAACTTCTGACATGTGATGGTTCAATAAGGAAGGTATGCCCTAACTTCTGGCACCTTAATGTTGGACTTCTTGGCCTCCAGAACTGTGAAAGAATAAATTTCTGTTCTTGAAGAATGACCTTGTCTTAAGATTTATGTTGTAGCAACACAAAACAAAGATGAACCTGCCTGTCCTCAAACCCCACCCACTATGCCTGCCACTACTCTGGATGACCCTGAGAAAGTTCTTGAAGCCCTCTGATCCACGGCTTCCACAACTGTAAGACAGAAGTGACAACACAGAAAATTTATACAAGCTTGGCCTGGTGGCATAGGCCTAGGATCTCAGCAGAGGGGGCTGAGGCAGGAGGATCAAGTGTTTAAGGTCTGTCTGAGTCACTGAGGGAGTTCAAGGTCAGCCTGGGCAACTTACTGAGATTTTATCTCAATTTTTTTTAAATGATGGGAAAAGAGGGTCATGGATGTAGCTCAGTGGTGCCATTATAAGGCCTTAGATTCAATCCTTAGTACCAAGAAAGAAATGTATACAAAGCCACTGACATAAAATAAACAAAAGCAATCATTATCTACTAGTACAGATCTATTGATAAAGAAATGCCCTGAACGACTGTCAGTGACTAGCAAACTAGGTTACCCAGGGATAATATTACTATTGGAGAACTTGCTCTGGGGACTGTTCTGTGAAAGACTTGCATATGTCCCCAAGAAGTCACTCCTGGCCAGAGTAGACATTACTAGTTGGCAAATTTGGGTTCCACATAGGGAAGGTCTTTCTGTCATGCCATCTGTGGAGAGACTCTAATGAGCTCTCCATCTCCAAGGACATCCAAGGAGGCTGAGCCACCACCTTGTCAATATGCAGAGCAAATTTATGTATTAGGCAGATGGCATTCAAGTTCCCTCCCATCCCGAGAGTCTATAGATTCAGCATAGTCTCAGAGCTTCTATTCTTTAGCTGCAGTGACTAATTTTATTCCTTCCATGGCCCTCCACCAAATCAGCCTTCTGTCTTCCCTTCTTTCCTGCTCAACCACTCCACTGCAGCCAAGCACGCATCCAGACTCAGGAAGCCTGAGTTTTTCTTCTCCTACCGCACCCTCTGCAACCTACAGCAGTCCACCTGTGCCTGGTGCTCAAAACCTACTACCCTCATGCCTCACCTCAAGAAACCTATTCATGAAGAAAGGAGCTTGCCCAGTGGTGTAGAATGCAGGTCCAGAAACAACCCTGGCACCCAAGTCAGTCCCCATCTACTGGGTGAGATCCTGGGCAGTTTAACCTCTATGAGTGTCTATTTTATCAGCTGAAGAATCTGGATATCAGTACTTGCTTTACGGCATTTTTCTGAGGATATTTGATGGTGTCATCCTATGCCTGCATTTTGTTCAGCTTTTAAGAGGTGTGTGTGTGTGTGTGTGTGTGTGTGTGTGTGTGTGAGAGAGAGAGAGAGAGAGAGAGAGAGAGAGAGAGAGAGAGAGAGAGAGAGAGAGAGGTAATAAATACCTGCATCTTGAAGATGTCAGGGTAGAATGGTTTTATGTTTCTATTTCTTCTTTTTTAAAAAGTAATTTTTGTGTATGTGTGTGTGCGTGTGTGTGTGTGTGTGCATGTTGTTTTGTGTGAATGCAGGCTTGCATATGCCTTGTCATGAATGTGGAGGTAAGAGGACCACCGTGGGTGTCAGTCCTTACCTTCCACCTTGTTTGAGAGGAGTCTCTTGATTGCTGCTGTGCATACATGTCAGACTAGCTTGGCAGATGGCATGGTAAATGTTAAATACAAGTACATATTTCATACCAAGTGATATTTACCATATCATGGGCACTGTGCAGTAAATTAGTCTTTGAGCAAATCAAATCGGTTTCATTTCTGATCCTCAGCCACCCTGACCTCTGTTTTCTCCTTTCCTGTGCCCAGTTGCCTGTCATGCCATCCCACACCACCAGAGAAGATGCACAGTGTTTAGGAAATCACCCAGTTTGGCTGCTGCTTTTTCACCTTAAATAGCATGCACAGGAATCCCATTTGACCAGTAGCAAGAAGGGCAGTCTATTACTTACTTTATTACTAATGTTTAATGGAGGGTCCAATTTTGTAAAAAAAATTTTAATGGAGGGTCCAATTTTTTAAAAAAAAAAAAAAAAAAAAGGTAAGGAATTGGGCCATACTTTAGCTGGTTTCATTTTCTGCTGCTTGTAGGAGGGCCAGGAAGAAAAGAAATTCTGTGCTATGATTGAAATGTGAAGTGTTCCCCAGAGGCTCCTGTGTTTGAGCACTTGGTCCCCAGCTGGTGGCACTATCTGAGAAGGTTATAGAAGCTTTAATAGGTGGAGTCTTGCTGAAGGAAGTGTGTCAGAAGCGGTGGGACTTGAGGTTTTATGGCCCTGTCCCACTTCCTGCTCATTTTCTACTTCCAGAGTGCTGATGCAATGTGACCACAGCCTCCCACTCCTGCCACCGTGCTTTCCCCACCATGATGGAATATATTCCCTCTTGTTATAAGCCAGAATAAACCCCTCTTTCCTTAAATGCTTCTTATTAGGTATTTTCTCATAGCAATAAGAAAAGCAACTATTATGCCCCAACATTATAGGAAGGTAAAATATCTTTTTGTTTTACTATGATGGTTCTATTTTAATGTAAATTTTAGTGTCATATTTTAAAGATCAGATTTACCATATCCTAAGTGAAACTCTCTGCCCCTCTGTCAAATTGAACTATTTTCTTATCTAATCAATTAAACCATACTTAATCTAGAAGACTCAAATCAGCTCTGTAACATCAACTATTGACACGAACAATGGCTGTACTTAACTCTATCCTGGGTGATGGACACTTCCTCCTCCCTCCTTCAACTGCCTCCCCCACAGACTAGCTTCCTTCTCCTGGCAGCGAGGTTCTGACACCAACCTGTACTATCTTGTGAGAGAAGATTGTTAAAATTTCAGAAATGTTGTGAACCAGTATAAAACTAGATTATATAAACTTACAATCAATTTAATTGCCTTGGAAGAAAAATGGAGAACTACTCAAAATTTCATCACTTGCTGATTATTTTACTATATTTTACCACCACCTTTGTTCTCAGAGTTGTTTACATCTTTTGTATCCATAGGGTGGAAGTAATGGTTTGCTACTGCAAATCTCTTCCACCTTCAGTGCTGTTCATGTTGGCATTGTGAAATCAAATCATAACAAGAGTATTTACAAGGACAGCAAACTTGTGCCAGTGAGGTGGTAAAGGCTCTTACTCTGACAATCTGAGTTTGATTCCCAAGTCTCACGTGGTGGTAGGAGAAAACCAACTCCAAAAGTTGTCCTCTGCCCTCTACTCACATACTGTAGCATGTTCATCCTCACACACATACACATACACATGCACACATTAATTAATTTTAATTAATTAATTAATCATAAATTAATAAAGCAAAAATAGTTTATCTGTACCACCAGAACATCAGATTTCATGCTTGGCTTCTCCAGAATCCTGCTTCTCTGCACTACCAGGCTACCAGGCTTCTCCAGGGTTTTGCATCCCTGCACATCCAGCTAGGCTTCACTCTGTAGGCCACTCAGCTCTTCCAGGATCTCACTTCTATGAGGAACCAGGCTGTCTGACTTCTTCAGAATCTTGCATCTCGCCACTACCAGCTAGGCCCCACTCCTTCCCACACCATAAGGTGCCTGGCTCCTCCAAGATTGCACTTCCCTGCACCTTCAGATAGGTCTCTCTCCCTCCCACCCCACAGGCCACCTTGCTCCTTGAGTGTCTTGCTTCCCTGTGCTGCCAGGGGTACTCTGCTCCTCCAAGCCGGTAGGTCTCCTGATTCCACTCCTGGAATCATGTGCTTCCCAACCTCCAGCTGGCCGGAGAAGACACAAAGCAGAGCATCAAATCATGGAAAGCCACACTAGCAGGCAGCAAAAGAGTGGACCAGGAAGTGGTATGCTAACCCTTGGATAGCGAGTGTTGGCACAGACAGTAGATAGAACCTTCAGCCCTCAATATCCATCCCATAGGAGAGCAATGTCTCACCCCTCTTACAACTTAGTCCTCTCCTGAACACTGAATACTCCTCCACTGAAAGAGGAAAGATAATTTGAAAAGAAAGACTCAACCAACAAACTACTGCACATTTGCAAGTTCCATCACAGAAACAAAAACAACACAAAAAGCCATAATAACATATCTCCTCCACAAATTACTAATACTATAAGAAGACCCTGTCTCATTCATAAGAATGGTCTGAAAGATCCTGGCATGGTGGTGCACGCCTTTAGACCCAGCATTCATGAGGCAGAGGCAGGCAGATCTCTGAGTTCCAGGCCAGCCTGGTCTACATAGTGACTTCCAGGTCAGCCAGGGCTACAGAAGACCCTGTCTCAAAAAGACCAAAAACAAAAATGGTCTGAAAGAACTTCAGCCAAAGAATTAGTAAGAATGATTACAACTACATTCAAAAAAGGGAGATATGAACATATTCTAAGAGAACAGAATCAAAGAGCTGAATGAAATGAGTAAGTCAATCTGAGATATGAAAATAGAATTCAGCAAAGAAATAGACCAGGCATGGTAGTACATGCCTTTCATCCCAGCACTTGGGAGGTAGAGGCAGGCATATTTCTGTGAGATCAAGGGCAGCCTGGTCTACATAGCAAGTTCCAGGCCAGCTGGAGCTACAGAAAGACCCTGTCTCAACAACAAAGGAAATAGAATTCCTGAAGAATACTCACATTGAATTGACGTTAGAAATGAAAAACTCAATAAGCTAAATTTAAAATTCAGTGGAGAGGCTAGAAAGATGATTCAGCACTTAAGAGCATTGGCTGTTCTTGCAGAGAACCTGGGTTTGTTTCCCAGAACCCACATGGCAGCTAACAACCATCTATAACTCCAGATTCAGGGGATCCAACACCTTCTTCTGGCCTCCATGGGCATTGCATACACATGGTGCACTTACATACATGCAGGCAAAACAGTCACATATTTTTTTAAAGCTCAATGGAAAGCCTCACCAACAGAATGGATCATGTGGGAAAAGTGTCAGGGGTGGAGGAAAAAAATAGGGACATTGGATCACTCAGTAAAGATCAATGATTGATTTTTTAAAGTATGAACAAAAGGTGGACATAGTGGCATAAGCATTTAATCCCAACACTCAGGAGGCAGAGGCAAGTGGAACTCTGTGAGTTCAAGACCAGTCTGGTTTAAATAGTGAGGTCTAGGCCAGCTGAGGCTACAGAGAGACCTTGTCTCAGAAAGACCAAAAAATAAAATAAAATATGAACGAAACATGGAAGAACCCATGTGACAAAATGAAAAGACCAAATCTTTGAATAGTAGGCATAGAAAAGGGGACTATTACAACACAGGCATAGAAAATACTTTCAATAAAATCATAAAAAAAAAAATTTCCCAAGTCTAGAGAAAGATGCTCATTCAGGTATAAGAGGCCCACAGAACACCAAATAGATAGGACCAGAAAAGAAACTCTCCACAACATGTTATAGTTAAAACAATAAAAACACAGAATTTAAAAGGGCATTAAAAGCTTCAAGAGCCAAGGATGATGGCCCACACCTTTAATCCGAGCACTTGGGGCTACATAGTGAGACACTGTCTCAAGACAAACAAACATACAAAAAAAAACAAAAAACAAAACACCAGAAACAAAAACAAAGCATAAAACCTGCAAGAGAGAAAAATCAAGTCACCAATAAAGGCAGGCTAATTCAAATAACATCTGGCTTTTCAATGGAGATTTTGAAAGCCACATGGGCCTGGAAAGATATTCCAGGCTTTGAAAGACTACAATTGCCAAGCCAGCGCATTACACCCAGCAAAACTATCTATTAAAATTTAAAGAGAAATAAATTTTTTCTGTGATAAAAACAGACTAAAGGAATGTATGATCAATAAGTTAGCTTTTCAGTGGATACTGGAAGGAATATGTCTGACTGAAGAGAAAAATAAACACATTCAAGGGGATAAAAAGGACAAATAAATAATTTCAGGACAGTTCATCAAGACAGGTATAAGAAAATATCACAAAGTCAACAAAATGACAGGTCTCAAGATGCAACTTTCAATAATAACTGTGAATATCTACAGTCTCAATTCTCCAATAAAAAGATACAGACTAGCAGATTGGATTAGGAAATAGGACTATTTTTGCCTCCAAGAAACACATCTCACCAACAATGATGGACACTTTCTTAGGGTAAAAGGAAGGAAAAAGGTATTCCAAGCAAATGGATTTAAGAAACAAGCATGTATAGATATTCTAGTAACTAATTTAAAAAAAAACTTCAACCCAAAACTCATCAGGAGACATAAGGAAGGATAATTCACAGTCATTAAATGAACAATCCAGCAAGAAGATACTACAATTCTAAACATATATGCACCAAACACAAGCACATCTAATTTCATAACACAAATACTACTAGCTGTAAAGTCATGGATTAAGCCTAATACAGTGATAGAGGATAACTTCAATACCTCACTCTCAATAAACATGTTATTCAGACAAAAGCAAAATAGAAAATCATTGGTGTTAAATGGCATCATAAATTTAAAGAGCCCAGCAGACATCTACAGAACATTCCACCCAACACTAAACAATGCATATTCTCCTCAGAAGCCCATGGAACTTTCTCCAAAACTGATCACATATTAGACACTAATCAAGTCTCAACAAATATAGGAAAATTAAAATAAATGTCTTTGTGTATTTTCCCATAATGGAATAAAATTAGCTATCAACAGCAATAGAAACTACAGAAAGTATGCAAACTCATGGAAACTAAACAACACATTATTGAATAATGAGTGGATCACTAAAGAAAATCAAGAAGGAAATAAATTTATAGAATTGAATGAAAATGAAAACAAAACATAACAAAATATTTGGGACATAATAGAAGCAGTCCTGAGAGAAAGGTTTATAGTTCGAAGTGACTACATCAAAAATTTGAGCAATCTCAAATTAACAATTTTATGATGCACCTTAAGGCCTTGGGAAAACAAGAACAAACTAAATCCAAAAGCAGTAGATAAGAAGAAATTATCAAAATTAGGGCAGAAATTAACAGGAACAAATAAACACAATAAAACAAAAGTTAGTTCTTTGAACAGATAATCAAGATGGACAAACCCTTGCCCAAACTAACCAAGAAAAAATAAAGAAGACTCAAATTAACAAAATTAGAGATGAAAAGGAAGAGATTACAACAGATTCCAATGCAATTCAGAAAATCATGTGTATAAATATTAAAAACCTCTATTCTAAATTCAAAAATCTAAAAGAAATGGATGACTTTCTAGATATATATACCATACCAAAATTAAATCAGGAAGAAATAAATTTTTCAAACAGCTCCATAAGCAGCAATGAGATTGAAGAAGTAATAAAAAAAAAAAAAAACCTCAAACTAGAAAAAGTCCAGGACCAGATGAATTCCCTGAAGATTTCTACCAGAATTTCAAAGAATTAACCACAATACTACTCAAATTATTCCATAAAATAGAAAGGGAAAGAAGACTCCAAGTTCTTTTTATGAAGACAGCATTACCCTGAAACCAAAACCAGATAATGACATACACACAAAAACAGAAAATTACATACTGATCTCCCTGATGAACATAGGTGCAAAATTTCTTGATAAAATACTAGCAAACCAAATTCAATATCACATAAAAAAATCATTTTCATGACCAAGTTGCCTTTATTCCACAGATACAAAGATGGTTCAATATATGTAAATTGAAAAATGCTCTCCATTACATAAATAGACTCAAAGACGGAACTCACATGATCATCTCAATAGATGCAGATGCAAAAAGGCCTCTGACAAGTTTTCAATATCTCTTCATAATAAAAGGCATGGAGAGGCTAAGGCTAGAAGGAGTTTATCTTGATCTAATAAAGGCTAAATACAACAAGCTTATAGCCAACATCATGTGGAAAGAGAAAAACTCAAAGCATTCCCACAAAGATCAGGAAAAAAACAAGGGTGATTGCACTCTCCACTTCTACTCAATATAGTGCTTGAAGTATTAGCTACATCAATAAGACAAGAGGAGGAAATAAAAAGGATAAAAATGGGGAAAGAAGGAATGGAGCTCTCCCTATTTGCAGACAATATGATTCTGTACATGAGACCTAAAATACTCCACCAAAAAACACTCGGAGCTGATAAACAGGTTCACCAGTGTTGGGATACAAATGTAACACACACATCAGTAACCTTCCTATATACCAGTGAAAATCATACTGAAAAAGAAATCAGAAAAATAATCCCATTCACCATAGCCACAAAAAAAATAATAAAATACTTTGAAATAAAACTAACTAAGAAGCAAAAGACCTTTATGAAGAAAACTTTAAGACACTGAAGAAGAAAGAAATTGAAGAAGACAGAAGATGGGAAGATATTCTCTGTGCACAGATTAGAAGAATCAATCTTGTGAAAATGGCCATCTTACCAAAGTCAATCTACAGATTCCATACAATCCCAATAAAAATTTCAATGCAATTCTTAATGGACATAGAAAAAAAAGTCTCGAAATTTATATGGTTGCACAAAAGACCAATGATAGTCAAAGAAATCCTGAACAAAAGGAATACTGCAGGAAGTTATTACCCCACCTGATTACAAATCATACTACAGAGCTATAGTAATAAAACCAGCCTGTTACTGATACAAAAACAGACACACAGATCAATAGAATAGAAAAGAAGACTTAGATATAAGTCCATGGAACTACAGTTATCTGATTTTTTGAAAATCTTTTATTGGCTCCTTGTGTATTTCGTACAGAACATCTTAATCAATCTTAATCATTTTTATACCCCTTTCCCCATTGGCACTCTCCCATAGCCCTCTACCCCACTGCAATTCATGCCTTCTGTCATTTGTGTTAAAGCCTAATATGTCAAGTTAGTGTCCTCAGACATCCCTCAGTGCATGTTCATTCACTGGGGTCTAGGAAGCCTATCTAAAGTCCCTCCCTTTAAGATCAGCTCTTCCTCACCCAGCAGTAATCAGCTACCAATAATTCCTTGACTAAGATTGGAGCTTACTGCCCATTTCCACAGTTCTGTGTTGGGGTTTTGTCTGCTTGAGTTTGAATAGGTATTGTGCATGCTGACATCATTGCTGTAGGTTCATATGAGCAAGGTCCCACATGCTTGTAGGACTCTATTTCTATATGGTTAAGTACCTCCTCCCTGGCTCTTATAATCTTTCCACCCCCTCTTCCACAATGGTCCCTGAGCCCTGGATGGGTGGAGTTTAATATAAGAGTCCTGCCCAGGGACCTATACACTGCAGGCTCTTACTCTCCATGCTTTGGCTATTTGTGACCTTCCTTTGGCTATTTGTGTTCCTGTCCCTCTGTTCAATGAGGGAGTTTCATTGATGAGAACTGAGAGGTGCATTAGCATCCTCTTAATCCCTTGTACTATGTTCCATGAATCTTAGCCATAGGGGTTGCATTTTAGATATGTCACTTAGGCTTGGGCAATTTACAGACAATATCTGTGTGTGACCAGTTGTGGAACTCTGTAAAAGTCTCTGTTGATTTTTCACAAAAATCTCAAAAATACACATTAGAAAAAACTATCTTCAACAAATGGTGCTAGCAAAATTAGATCTCTCACCCTACATTAAGCTGAACTCAGATGGATCAAGAACCTCAACACAAGACCTGATACTGTGAAACTCCTAGAAGGGAAAGTAGGGAGTAGGTTTCAACTCAAGGCACAGAAAGGACCTCCTGAACAGATAGGGTTCTGGCAATACAGAAAGACCAACAATTAAGAAATGGGGTCTTGGGGTTGGAGAGATGGCTCAGGGGTTAAGAACACTGGTCATTCTTGCAGAACACCTGAGTTAACAACTGTCTGTAACTCCAGTTCCAGGGTATCCAACAGCCTCTTCTGTCCCTGACGGGCATTGCATGACACGGGTGCACTTACCTATATGCACGCAATACACATATACACATAAAATAAATATAATAAATAAAAAATATTTAAGAAATGGGGTCTTGGGGCTGGAGAGATGGCTCAGCAGTTAAAAGCACTGACTGCTCTTGCAGAGGACCCGGGTTCAATTCCCAGCACCTACATGGCAGCTACGAACCATCCTTAACTCCAGTTCCAGGGGAATCTGAAGCCCTCTTCTGACCTCTGCAGCATTGTACAACACAGGTGCACTCACATACATGAAGGCAATACACATATACATATAAAAAATTTTTTAATTAAACAAAAATTTTTAAAAAAAGAAATGGGCTCTCATAAACTACAAAGCTTCTGTATACCAAAGCAAATTGTCAGTTGAGTGAAGAGGCAGTCCACAGAATGAAAGTCTTTGCCAGCTATGTATTTCACAGAGAATTCATGTCTAGAATATACAAGAACTCAAACAATTTAACATCAAGAAAACAAACAACCCAATTAAAAATGGTCTATGGAGATTTACAGCTTGCCTGGCCTGGGGTTTTTCCATTTTAAGTACTAATAAGATTGGCTTCAAGCTTCAAAAAAAAGTGGTGGGGAGATCTGGAACGGGAAAATTCTCCAAAGAAAAAAATAAAAATAGTTAGGAAACACTTTTTTAATGTTCAAGAGGCTGGAGAGATGGCCTAGCAGTTCAGAACATTGGCTGCTTTTGCAGAGGAGCCAGGTTTGGTTCCCAGTATCCATACAGTGGCTCATACCATCTCTAACTCCAATTCCAGGACATCGTGTGCCTTCTTCTGGCTCTGGGGACACTACAAGCACGTGGTACACATATGCACATGCAGGCAAAACACATGTAAAAATGTTCAACATTCTTAGCTATTAGGGAAATTAAGATTAAAGCTACTTTAAGGTTCTATCTCACCACAGTTAGAATTGACATCATCAGGAATACAAATGACAGTAACTTCTGGCAGGGATGTGGGGAAGGGGAGAACCCCTATACACTGCTGGTGGGAGTGTAAAGTACTGCAGCCACTTTGGAAACCAGTCTGGAGGTTTCTGAAAATACTAGAAAAAGGGGCTGGAAAGATTTCACAGTGGTTAGGAACACTGGCTTCTCTTGAAGAGGACCTGGGTTCAGTTCCCAGCACCCATATAGCAGCTAACTACTGTCCATAACTCCAGTTCCAGGGGATCCAAAGCCCTCTTCTGATCTCCATTGGCACTGCATGCACATGGTGCTCTTACATACATGCAGGCAAAACACAAAAAATTTAAAAATTAATTGTAAAATAAAACTAAAAACAAAGCTACCATTTGACCCAGGTATATCGCTCCTGGGCATATGTCCAAAGATCTTTATATCTTATTACAGAGATATTTGCACATTCATGATCTTTGCAGCTTTGTTCACAATAATTAGGAAATGAAATCAACTAAAATGTCCATCAACTGCTGAATGGATATGGAAGATGTAGTACATATATACTACGGAATATTACTTGGCTGTAATGAAAAATGAAATCATGAAACTTGTAGGTAAATCAATAGATCTGGGAAAACTATTCTAAGTGAGGACATCTGTATTAGTCAGGGTTCTCCAAAGAAATAGAACCAGTAGAATGAATATGTATAGAGATTTATCAGCTTAGCTCACAGGATAGAGTCCGAGTAGTCCAACAATGGCTGCACCACACTGGAGAGGCTGAGAATCTGTAGTCGCTCAGTCCACAAGACTGGATGTCTCAGTAGTCCCAATCAGGTGCTGGAGGTCTGACAAATTCCAAAATATCAGCTAGTCTTCAGTCTACAGCAGCAAGACGAACTCACCAGCGAGAGAGAAGGCAAGCCGCAAAAAGCCCCGCATTCTCCTCTGCCTTGGTCTTTTATACCTGCTGCCATCAGACGGTAACACCCACATTTAGGGTGTGTCTTCTGGCTTTAGATGATCCCATCAAGAAGATCCCTTTCATTTCAGTTAATCTCAGATCCAATCAAGTTGACGCCCAGGATTAGCCATCACAGCATCCAGACCCAGAAAGACAAAGGCTAAATGTTCTCTCTCATATATGGCTCCTACCTTTAAATCTTTTGTTTTATGTTTAAACTGGATACATGTGGAGTCAGGAAACTAGAAAAAAAATCCAGTGGGAGCTGATGCATTAAGGGAGGGGAGATAGTAAAATAGGTAAAATGAAAGTAGAGAGGGAGAAATTCTAGGGGTGGAAAGGTTTAAGCATGAATGGGGGTTGGAGATGGGGAAATGAGGGAGCTGCGGGAGGCATAATCAGAATGAAGCGTACAGGAAGAAGCTACATAGAAACCTATGATCTTCCACCCCAAGAAAAAAAGTTAATTAAAGGTGATACTAGAACTCAGGTGACATGAAATGGGAGGAACAATTCTAGGGGTTGAAGGTTTAAATGGGGAAGACAGAATTTGGGAAGAGGAGAGGAGAGGAGAGGAGAAGGGCTGGGTTAGCCAAAGCAGAAGGGTATATAAAGACCCGGAAATCCACTAATCTGTAAACTAATTAAAAATAAATATATGGCAGAGTTCCACAACTGGTCACACACAGAGAATAAGTATCTGAGAGATACCCAGCCTAAGTGACACATCTACAATGCAATCTCTACACCCAAGGCTCATGGAATATAGCAGAACAGGGAGTAGAGAGAATGCTAATGCATCTCTCAACTCTCATAAAATTTCCTTATGCAACGGAGTATTTTACACACAGAAGGCCACAACTGCCCAAAGTGTAGAGAATGAAAGACTGCAGAGAGTGTGTCCCTGGATAGGACTCCTCTATCAAACCTCACCCACCCATGGCTCAGGATCATTGCAGAAGAGAGGGTGGAAAGATTGTAAGAGCCAGGGTTAGTACATGATCATAAGGAAACCGAGTCTCCCAGGCCTCTGGGACCTTGCTCATGCGAACCACAGCAGTGGTGTCAGCATGCACAAGACCCTTGTAAATTCAATCAGACAAAAAGTCAGCATGAAACTGGAGAAATGGGCAGCAGACCCCAACTTTAGTCAAATAACTATTGGAAGCTGATTACTGCTGTTTGAGGGAGAGTTAATCTTCTTCCTTTAAATATTTTATTTATTATTTTTATTTTTATGTGTATGAGTGTATTGCCTGCATGTATGTGAGTGCACTCATGTCGTGCAATGCCGCGGAAGTCAGAAGAGGGCTTCCGATTCCCCTGGAACTGGAGTTAAGGACAGTTCGTAGCCGCCATGTGGGTGCTAGGAATTGAACCCAGGTCCTCTGCAAGAGTAGTCAGTGCTCTTAACCGCTAAGCCATCTCTCCAGGCCCGAGTTAATCTTCTTTAAGGGAGAGACCCTAGATAGGCTGACTAGACTCCAGTGAATGAACTTGCACTGGGAGATGTCTGGGGACACTAACTTGACATGATAGGCCTTAATATGTATAACAGCATGCATAAAATCCAGCGGCAGAGGAGGAAATACGGGGCGGGTGCAGATTGGAGAGGGGGTATAAAGATGATTAAGATGTTTGAATGAAATGCACAAAAATTCAATAAAAATATACAAAACTGTTTGGGGCTAGAGAGATGGCTCAGTGGTTAAGAGCACTGGCTGTTCTTCTAGAGGACCCAGGTTAGATTTCTAGCACATACATGGTAACCAGCAAATATTGGTAACTACATTCCAGGGGCTCTGACATCCTCTTTTGGCCTCCTTGGGCTTTGTACAACACAGGCGTATTTACATACATGCAGGCCAAACACTCATACACATAAACTAAAAAAATAATAATAAATTAATACATATATAATAAAATAAATAAATATATTTTAAAAGGAGTTTGAGCCAGGTGTGGTAGCCCACACCTTTCATCCCAGCACTCGGGAGGCAGAGGCAGGTGGATCTCTGTGAGTTCAAGGCCGGCCTGGTCTATATAGTGAGTTCCAGGACAGCTGGGGCTACAGGGAGACCCTGTCTCAAAAAGACCAAAAAAAAAGGAGTTTGAGCAGAAGTACCCTGCATGGGAAGACAATGCTACTCCCAGAAGTCATGGGTTATTAAGTGAAAATCTCAGTGCCAGACATGGGATGCCTCCCTGTGAGTTATTCGTCACTGAGGTCCCAGAGGCATGCAAAACAGAACAGGCTTTTGCCATTGCTCAGCTTGCCATAACTAGATGGGAAAACCCTATTGTTAAGCCATCACTCACTTTGGATGCAGGACATAGAGAAATTAATCTCAACTGACCAGGAAACTCTTTCCCTGCTGGCTAGCTTAAATAGTGCCAGTGGTACTGTGCAAGCTGCTGATGGAGGAAAGACATCAATGGTCTTACATAGCACTGGACCCTGTATACTACCATACTGACCTTCCTAGCAAGATGTGCCCACTGGTATAATAATGTCATGATGGTTATGGGGTAGCCACCACTTTTTTTTTTAATTTTATGCATATGAGTTATGATGCCTGCATGTTTTTTTCTTTGTGTCTTTTTGAGACAGGGTCTCCCTGTAGCCCCAGCTGTCCTGGAACTCACTATGTAGACCAGGCTGGCCTCAAGCTCACGAAGATCCTCCTGCCTCTGTCTCCCAAGTGCTGGGATTAAAGGCGTGCGCCACCACACCCAGCCTCCAACCACTTTCTAATTGTCTACGAGGTGTGCTCCACAAAAGGGATTTCATTCCTGGTGCTGTAAACCTGGTCAACAGTCTATAACTGGGGAGATCCATGGGCCATAGGGTGGGGAGAGAATCGACTGTGGTTTTGCTAAATGTACATTTTGTCAAAATGCCTTTCTGTTTATATCCATAGAATGTGTGGTTCTCAATTTTGGTCAAAGAAGCTTCTTTTTGCTGTGGGTAGTGGTTAATGCAGAGACTCATAACTGGTCAAAGAGCTGAGTATAAATAATTCTGAGTGCCCAGCTATGGATGGGTTATCTATATCAGCCTCCTCCATCCAAGGCTCAGGAAACACTGCCAAAGAGAAAGAATGTAAGAGCTAGCAGATGGGGAGAAGAGCTGTGAAACACTAACTTCCAGACATGACATGGCTGTTGCACAAGTCAACTCATAATAGCTGTGGTTACCTGCACAAGACCTGAATAAGAGCAAACCAATCAAAATTCCAGCATAGAAGGGGGAGGGGCCCCTGAGGCCCTGCCCTTGGTAGAGGAGTTCAAGGAAGGAAGAATCACTCTCCTTTGGGGCCATGGCTGCCAGTTGGTTACATATGCCCCAGTGGACAGCCACACCTTCGTGTGCATATGGGCAGTACTAATCGAACTCAAAGTTAGTAATAACAACAACAAGAAGAAAAGGGCATGAAGTTAAGAGGGAAACAGGGTGTGGTCACTAGAAGGAGTTGGAGAGAGGTAATGGTGGATGGATATAATCAAAATACATTGTATGAATCTATGAAATTTTCAAAGAATAAATAAATGTTTAAAAAAAGGACTGCAAATTACACATAAGGTCTTGACTTTTTCTAGCACTGATTGTTTAGACCAGGGCTCTTCATCTTGGCCAGTAGCCTGTTTGTGCATAGCCCTTGTACTAGACAGCTTCAGTTGTCAACTTGACACACCTGGGAAGAGGGAACCTCAATCGGGGAATTGCTTCCATTGGATTGGCCTGTGGCCATGTCTGTGGGGCATGGCTAATTGTGGTGCCACCCCTGGTTAGGTTGTCCTGTATTGTATAAGAAAGCTGGCTGAGCATAGGCCAGGGGAGAAAGCCAATAAGTAGCATTCCTCCGTGGTCTGTGTTCCAGGTTCCTGCCCTGAGTTCCTGGCTTGTCTTCCCTTGATGATGGGACTATATTTGTAAAAACCTTTCCTTCCCAAATTGGTTTTGGTCAGTGTTTTTGTAACAGCAAATGAAGGCAAACTAGATTAGCTCTTGAGCAAGAATAGTTTCTATAGTTCGTTTATTTATTGCACTTATTTATTTTGGTTTTTTACTTATTATTTTTATTTCATGTGTATGCGTGTATTGCCTACATGTAGGTGAGTGCACTCATGCAGTGCAATGCCCGCAGAGGACAGAAGAGGCCGTCAGATTCCCTGGAACTGGAGTTATGGACAGTTGTTAGCAGCCGTGTGGGTGCTGGGATTCGAACTCAGGTCTTCTGCAAGAACAGCCAGTGTTCTTCACTGCTGAGCCATCTCTCCAGCCCCCTACACTTATTCATTTTGTACACATGGAAGGTGAGTTGTGCATGTGTGCCACAGTGTACATGTGAAGATAGAGAACAATTTACATGAGTCAGTCTTCTTCTACCACATGGGTCTGCCAAACCCAGCCTGTCAGGTTGGCAGCAGGCAATTTTACTCACTGAATTTTTACTCACTAATCCCAATTTTTATATTTTAAAAGGTTGCAAAAAAAATTAGAACCTCCACTGATACAGAATATAAAACTGTGTTGAGTCAGTTTAGAAGGCAAACTGTACTTTTTCTTATTAGTCAAGCTATGCCTGCAAGCCAAACTGTGGACCTCCAGATGACTCTTCTAACCTTCTGCCTCTTACTGATAATGTGTCTAGGGTTAGGCTGAACACCGGCAACTGCTCTTGATGGAACACATGGCAAATGGAATCTAATCATCTCACTACCAGAGTCATATTAGCACCACAGAACCAATAACAGCAAAAACGTTTTAATTAGCAGAAGCATTCAATAATACAAAAAAACAGAAAAAAAGATGCATTGAATAAAGCCATATTCATATCACAACTGTAAGTGGATATTTGGCAATTATCCAAGTAATTGGATCAATGTAAAGTAGCCAGACCACCTCTGTGGAAAACTGTGTGGGAGCTTAATGATCTATACTTCCAAAATGAACTGGGTCATTATAAAGCTAACTGTATCCTTTCTTTTTAAAAATTATTTCTTTTTAATTTATGGTATATCTTGCTTGCATGTATGTAAGTGCACCACATGGGTGCAGTTCCTGAGGAGCCACAAGTAGGCATCAGATCCCCTGGAACTGGAGTTACGGATGGGTATTAGCCACTGTGTGGGTGCTGGGAACCAAACCCTGTCCTTTACAAGAGCAGTCCGTGCTCTTAACCACTGAGTCATCTCTTCAGCCCTCCTTCCTTATATTTAAGGATGGTCACTCATGTCTGTATTATTCTGAAACCCATAAATGCTTGAATTTGTGAGGACTGTCCTTACCTAATGTCAACATGTTAAAATCACCAGCAATCGTCAGATATTTGCCAAGGTGACAACAAAGCAATTTCACAGCCAAAACCAGCTGAAGAATTTTGAGCTGCCCTCACTCCTTCTTTTACTATGTGCCAGGAATGCTGCTGGCACTTGGCATCAAAGTCTAAATTCAGCCTTCAGCATCACTGCTCCAACCTAGCTCATCACCCTGTCTCTGGCCTCACCCATTTTCAACTTGTGATTAGAATTATCTTCCAGAAGCTTAGCTGTCATGTCCCACTTTTATAAGCCTTCCAAGGCTGTGGATGTAGCTCAGCTGCTGGCATGTTTGTCCAAATAAACCCAGAGTATGGTGCGTGTCGCTTGACCCCCGGCGTCAGAAGTGGACGTAGGTAGAGGTCTCCGAAGGATGGTCACTCATGTCTGTATTATTCTGAAACCCATAAATGCTTGAATTTGTGAGGACTGTCCTTACCTAATGTCAACATGTTAAAATCACCAGCAATCGTCAGATATTTGCCAAGGTGACAACAAAGCAATTTCACAGCCAAAACCAGCTGAAGAATTTTGAGCTGCCCTCACTCCTTCTTTTACTATGTGCCAGGAATGCTGCTGGCACTTGGCATCAAAGTCTAAATTCAGCCTTCAGCATCACTGCTCCAACCTAGCTCATCACCCTGTCTCTGGCCTCACCCATTTTCAACTTGTGATTAGAATTATCTTCCAGAAGCTTAGCTGTCATGTCCCACTTTTATAAGCCTTCCAAGGCTGTGGATGTAGCTCAGCTGCTGGCATGTTTGTCCAAATAAACCCAGAGTGTTGGTGCATACTTGTAATTCTAGCACTCAGAAGTGGACGTAGGTAGATCAGAAATTCAGAGTCATCCTTGGCTCCATAAAGAGTCCAAGACCAGCCTTGGCTACATGAGACCATGTCTCAGAAAACAACAAACAAACAAACAAACAAAAACCATTGTAAAAGGCTTTGGGTGGATGAGCAGGTGAATGTAACAAAGTGCATGGGACGCAGATATAAAAATGTCATACTAAAACCCTCCCATTGTACTGTCCATTGCCTAGAGAATGTACTCCAGATTCCCAAAGCCCAAGATGGGACCCGAAAGGACTCTAACCTTTCAGTTCTAGGATGTTATATCTTTAATGAACACAAGGCTCTTGAGTCTCCTAGTCCTCAAACTTTAGCTTTAAGAAAGCAGCATGCCCAAGTCATATCCATATCATTTTAAATGCTATTTATTTATTATGTGTATGAATGTTTTGTTTGCATGTATGTAAGTGCACTCATATTGTGCAATGCCCACAGAAGCCAAGAGATAGTTCCCATTATCTGGGTGTGGGGAACTGAACCCAGGTCTTCTGTAAGAGCAGCCAGTGCTCTTAACCACTTAACCACTCTCTGAAGTCCCCCATTCACATCATTTAAATGAGAATAACTGTGGGTGAAGGGGTACTTAGCACATGAGGCCATTTCAAAAACTATCATGGTGTTCTGGTTACCCAGAATGCCTGGAAGATGAGACTGTCCTCAAAACTCTTTAAAAACAAACTTACTATCATAATAAACACACTATACAATGGCTTTAGTATCTCTTATCCATTAAGCTTTGGGGAGGGGGACAGTAGTAGGAATCAAACCTAGGCCTGCAAGGTATCTGCTAGGCAAGAGCTCTACCACTGAAATACATCCTTCTCCATTAATGCTGGCTCCTAGAAGTCAGGGTCTGTATTCATGTTTGTTATATTGATGGTATTTAGATAATATTTGGTACCTAATAGGCACTCCACAAATACTTGTCAAATTAAAGAACAAATGAATGAACAAATAAATAAATTCTGCCAAGCAGAAGATACTGAATGAGGATAAAGTTTAAGGCTTTTTAAAAAGCTACCTTTATTATTTAAGAAACAAGGTCATGGGATTAGAGAGGTGGCTCAGCAGTTAAGAGCACTTGCTGCTCTTCCGGAGGATCCAAATTCAGTTCCTAGCACCCATGTCTGACAGTTCAAAACGGTCTATAACTCTAGCTCCAGGGGGACCTGATCTCTCTCTTCTGGTCTCTGAGGGCACCCACACACCCATGGCAGATACACAGACAATCCCATGTACACATAAATGAAAATAAATCTCAAGAGAAGAACCAAGGTCATCCATTTCTATTTTAAAATAAATAAAGGATATCTTTTTGAAGAAATATTTCATCTTCCACTTAATCACCTTGATGAATGATATTAATGAAAGAACACTGGCTGGAGGACAGGCCTGAAGTTCAATCCTGTCTGTCATTGCCAAGTAATGAGGTCAGCCACGTGTGTATGTATAAAGGGTATGCTATGTCCCATGATCCTTACATGCAATTTTTAAAAAATATTTTATTATTTCAATTTATGAGCATGAGTGTGTTGCTTGCAGGTGTGTAAGTGCACCCATGTCATGCAATGCCCTCAGAGGTCAGAAGATGGCGTCGGATTCCCTGGAATTGAAGTTATAGATAGTTGTCAGCTGCCATGTATGCCATGTAGGTACTGGGAATTGAACCTGGGTCCTCTGCAAGAGCAGCCAATGCTCTTAACTGCTGAGCCATCTCTCCAGCCCCTACATGCAATTTTTTATTCAGAGTAGGCATTACTAGTGACCTCACCTGATGGAGAACGAAACGGCAGTTTACACAGACACGTGAGATGCTCAAGTTCCACCAGCTAATCCAGATTCAAACCTAGACTGCTTGTTCTTGGCCCTGAAGCCACCATGCAGGCTGTCCAGTAGGCTCTCCATCTAGGTTGCATGCAGCTAGAATCACTTTGAAATTTGCCAACATCCAAGTATGACTGACTTGTCTGTATGGGCTCTGGTCCTGGTAGTGTGTAAACACCTTCCAGCAAATCCAGTGTGTGTTCAGGGATGAGAACTTGGGCTCCAGACCTCTCTATTCTAACTTAATGTGACCACTCCAAAGTCAGTTCTCTGAGCTCGTTTCCTCTGTACAAAGATGCGATTGAAACCACTGAGTTAGGCCCTAACTGTAGCTGGAATGCCTGGAAACCATCATATCCCTCCTTAAGTCCAAGCAAAGAGGAGGCTCCTAGAGCCCCATAATGTGGTCCAGCCAGCCTCCCCCTGGACTTTGCAGCCTCAGAGAAAGAGAACTTGGAGACTGTGATAAGATAATGTCTCACTTTATGAGATAAAGTAAACAGAAGCTGCATTGCTTCCTCAGGATCATAGGAAGGCTAAGTGTGGTTAACAAATAATGGGTCTTGTTGGCCCTACCTGACAGTGACCTTTCAGCTCAGGGTATGGGGACAGAGTATACAGGACGGCTCATCAGCTGGCCCTTCCTAGACTGACCCAGGCCTATTCGTTGCCTCTGAGTGGCAAGTGTGAAGAAGTAGGCTGCCCACAGGAGTGGAGAGATGGCTCAGCGGTTAAGAGTACTAGTTGCTCTTGCAGAGGACCCGGGTTCGAGTCCCAGTACCCACATGGCGGCTAAAAATTCTCCTTAACTCCAGTTCCAGAGGCTCTGATGCCCTCTTCTGACCTCTGCAGCTATTGCGTGACGCGGGTGCACTTACATACCTTCAGGCAAAACACTCATACACATAAAGTAAAAATAATAAATAAGATTTTTTTTAAGAAGTAGACAGTCCAATCTATTTTCTGAGGAAAGGAACAAGAGAGCAGAGCAGGTGAAACTGCTGGTAGTTCAAGCAGGTGTTCTTTACGTAGATGGACACTTGGGCCCAAACCCGGCAGTCCCTGAGGTGGAGCAATCACCCTAATTCTTGATACTTTTAAGTCACTCATTCCCAGTCTAATACACCTCAATGCCTGTGGGGACCAAGGTGGCTTTAGGATGACACCTATGACTCTATTCAGACATGTTTCTAGCTCCTCTATGAGGCCCACAGTTCAAACCAACCAAGAAGAGTCTCACATTCCAGAATCACCAGAACCAGCCTCTAGCTCTCAGGACTCCTCTGGCACCCTGGTCTGAGCACAAAGACAGGTTGCAGTATCTTCATTTTGTTACACTCAGTAATTGGTTTAGAGTGACTGAGCTTCTCTTTGTGCCTCTGCCATTCTCCCAGAGTACTTCCAACCTTTCACAAAGCCCTCACCTCACATTATCATGATTACCTGTTCATAGGTGAGTGTCCAGGGAGGTGCTAAGCTTGAGGAGAGCAGAGGAGTGACTGGGTCACTCACTGAAGTACTCCCCAATCCCAGCCCAGTGTCCTTCCACCGTAAAGCCATAATAAAAAGGCATGGAGCAAGCAGGCAGTTAAACCTAAAAGGTATCTGACATACAAGTAACAGTAGAACTACCTCCTGATTCCTGGGGGGAGAAGACACAGGTTGTCTTCTCCAATTTAGACTAAGCATGGCTCATTTGGTTATAAAAGGATGTTTGCTTTTCTGGCACTTCCTTGTCTTCTGTTATAAGTCCATACTATTCTTAATAGCAGCAAACAAACTCAAACAGAAGTGTTTGAGTTTTTTTTTAGTAGGCATAATGCTAGAGGCCCTGCCAGTATTCTGAGCCATAGGGTAGAGTTCCAGTCACTACTCCTGGGAGTCACCATTACACAGCCAGGGTCAAGGCACTGGAGAAGGACTGCGTATTGCCACCAGAAAATGTGGAAACTCTCTGCCCTTTAATCTTCAAATCATCTCAAGGAAAACAAAGAACAATGCTACGTCAGACGTTATCTACAAAGAAAGCACAGCTGCCTCTGGACCCTCCGGATCTTCTCTGAAAGCTTCATATTTTATGATTATATCAAAACACTTAAAGTGTTTCAGAGAGCTCTTTCAGCAATACTCACAATAGTCACAAAAACAAACATTATCTTCTTATTACAGATAAGAATTGACGTTGTTTCTGCATGACTTCTTCCGTAATGACAGAGATAGAGAAGCTACTAAGGCTGTCTCCCGACCACTGGCCGTACCAAAGGCAGCCACCACAGGTCCTGACAATGCCAGAGTCTTGCAGCGATTTCTGCATGTATCAGTGTTTGTACTTTTTGTATAGCGCTCCCTGGTCCAAGGTGTCCGAAGACATCACAGAGATAAAGCAGAGCCTGGAAACAGTGGCAATGTTGATAACTGAAAATTAGAACCATTTCTAAACAGAAAACAGGAAGCAATGATTCTGCATATTACATTTGTATATTTTTGATACTATGCAATGAACTGTTCATTTTTGTTCTAGAAGCCATTCTGCCCTCTTGTCCAGGACATAAATCTTGCTATTACTGAGAGCAATGGTCAACAGCTAAATGTGCATGGAGACCTAGCTTTGTAATGGGCGCTTTATATTCTAAACACTTCACAGGCAATATGCCTTTGAGTGCTTATAACAGGTCTAAGAGGCGGTAACTATTAATGTCTCAGTTTAGTTATTTATTTTTTTATTTTATGTATATGCGTGTATTGCCTGTGTATAGGTAAGTGCACCCGTGTCGTGCAATGCCTGTGGAGGACAGGCTGTTCGATCCCCTGGAACTGGAGTTTCAGATAGTTGTTAGCTGCCATGTGGGTGCTGGGATTTGAACCTGGGTCTTCTGCAAGAACAACCAGTGTTCTTAACTGCTGAGACATCTCTCCAGCCCCTTAATGTCTCCGTTTTACAGGGAAGAAACTGAGTCCAAAGATTATTCAAGGAGAAGGAGATGAAACCAAGATTTATGCCTGGGTCCTTTAGGGCTCAAAGATCACTTATGCTAGATTGTCTCTGAAGCAGAACATTAAATGATTATGACTAAATGCTCTGTAGTGTAGGGTGAGTGAAGGAATCCCAATTCCCAGGAAAATCAGCCAACTGAAGTTACTCAGAAATATTTCTGGTCACTAAGGTATTCCCTAAATACAAGGCCAAAAATACCAGTGACGTAAATGACACTGGAGCAGAAATACAGATCAGACCAATTGACAGTGGCTCTCCAGGGAGGCTCTAGGCGCTTCTAGAATTTCATCACAGCAAACACTGGCTTCCCTCACCACCAGCGGAGTCTCTGATCCTTCTTCCTTTCCTCTAAATGCTACTTGCCTGTGTATCCTAACTCAATGTGTGATCATATATTATGTTTTCTTAGTTTGACATTTTTCATTCATGCTAATCTTTGTGTTCTCAACCATATTTTAAATTCTCTGAGAATAGAAACTGAGGCTCACGCTTTGCCACCCTTTCCATCTATTGTGTGTTTACAATATACACAAATTGGATGCCTACTGAGAATGTACAAGATTAATCAGCATTAACTTCTTTGTTGATTTGTTTAAATAATATAGACCAGAAAAAATTCTTCTGTAGAGGCCCAGATAGTAAATATTTTAGGCTTTGTATGTCATATGGTTTCTGTTATAACTACTCAGTGCTGTTGCTAGGAGGTAAAAACAGATGTAGGCTACACAATGACCTGGCTGTGTTCGAATAAAACTTGATTTACAAAACAGGTAAAGGGCCATTTGGGGCCTTGTGGGTTCTTGTAGGTCAACCCAACATAGACTATTGATGATGGACTAAGAGGCTTAATCAGGGAAATATTCAGTCTCTGAATTCTAGATGATAGATTTTATACTGCCCCTTATCCCTTAAGCCCCCAAATTCTCAATGCTTTCAGGCCCCAACTTCTGACTAAACCAAGTATTTTTCAAAAACCCCTCACTTTGGACTTAAGTACCATACTTCACAGTTTAAGTTCCTTCAGGTTCTGTACATCAGTTTAAAAAGAGAAAAATCAATCATAAGTGAAAAGCTAATGGAATAGGCTGTCACAACAACCTGTAACTCGAAAACTTACCAAATGCACTCCACCCAGTCCTTGAATCTCTTTCCCACTACCCTTGTGGACTGCAAGCCAGTTGAAATATGTACTCACCTGGATTGGAAATCTAGAGAGAGGGTTGGTCACCCTGGTAGACAGCCATTCAAAGCATGACAATCATAAATGTTTCTTCCTCTCCACAGTAACTTTTTTTTCTGAGAATGAGGGAACACAAATAGAAAAAGAGCTTCTCTTCTTCAAAGCTCACAGCTCTCAGTTCTGATGCAACAGTAAGACATCTTCAATGGACTGCAGCCCTAACCTAATTTCACAGCAATGTTTTCAGGAGCAACTTGTTCAGCCTTGTTTCTAGACTTAGCTACATGTCTATAAAAACTTGCTACATGTTTGATATGATCAGAAGTTTAATAGGGAACCACAGAATTTGAAGGTGGGAAGCAGGCTTCTAGGGCCTTTATTCTACCCAGAAGGAAGGTGATATGCCAGAACTGTATTTGCTTAAATCAGAGCATCATTTGGACTATCCCAATATGCTGCTGTAATGAAAAGTTAATGTGATAAACAACTCCCACCACCTCCTCACTGTCCCAAGCCAAGACTCCTGCAAGTCAAAAGAGCCACATTAAGTTATATCTTCAAAGGCATGACACGTAATTTCCAAGGCGTGATAGGCTACCTGGAGACATGTTCCATTGTTCCTTTCATAGGGCACCAAGCATACAGCAGGGAGAACTGCCTTCTACAGTCTCAGCTTAACCTCTCCACTCCATTTTCTCCCTTTTAGTAATGAAGTAACTGATCAACTGTAACCAAAAATCATAGATATGAATTACCACCATTAGGTCTTTGCATTTTAAGTGAGTTATCTCTTCATGTGGAAGAAAAGGCACTTCCTCAAGCCTCAGATCCTATAGGCTCACTAAATCTTCACTTGACCCCTAAAAGTGACATTAACATTAGTAAATTTATGGGACTGACAAAGGAGAGACCAACAGAACTCCCAGAAGCTGTCCTCTGACCTCTTTACTGCTTCCTATACACACACACATACACACACACACTCCCAAATAGACAGCGACAGAGAGAGCCAGAGACAGAGAGACATAGACACAGACACAGAGAAACAGAGGGAGACAGAAAGGCAGAGACAGAGGTAGAGAGAAAGAATAACTTTAAACACATTTGTCTTTTAAAAAAGAGTGTCCCTGTCTGATGTCCTCACTCCACAGCTGCTATTACCAACCCTTCTCCACCCTTCTCCAGGTTAGGTTAGAGGAGTCTAGTCCAGAGATCTGTTAATCCCCAATTAGAGAAGTTCTGACCATTTCCCAGGTTAACTCCTACTCTAGCCAGGTTAACTTTTAGCCTGGCCAAAGTCCTCACTTACTGAGGTTAGTCACTACAGGTTATATAGATAGAAAGAAGTTAAACTATTTTCCCTTTTTTGTGGAGGGGCTTTCTACTGTGCTTTGCTGCTTAAGGAGCAGAGGAGCCAGCTGTAAGTGATACATCTACAATGCAATCTCTACACCTAAGGTTCGGAGGACATCATGGAAGAGGGGGAAGAAAGAATGTAAGAGTTGAAGGAACAAGACACTGGTTGCTTGTTACTGTATTCTAAACATGATAGGGAAGCTGTACCAATGAACTCTCCACTGTATGGTAATCTAAAGAGATCTTCATAATGACAAAACCAGTTGACAAACCAAGTGTTCAAGTTCATGAGGTCCCACCTAAAGATGAAGTGCTATAGGCAATCAATGAATGCTGAGAGAGGGAGAATCAGTTTTCTCTAGGAACTAGCTCTCTGAGAGGTTACCTAACACCAAGTGGGCAGCCCTAAACACAGAGGCACAGGAGCACCACTAAACAGACTCAGCGCATTATACTTATTTATTTATTTATTTATTTATTTATAAATGTATATATGTAATAATAATCAAAGAGAAAAGAGATTGAGAGGATATGGGGAACATGGGAAGAGTTGATGGGGGAACTGGAAGGGATGGAAATAATGCAAAGACAATACTCATGTATGAAATTCTCAAAAATAAAAAAATAATTTTTTAAATGTTATTTATTTTAGAAAAAAAAATAGAATCATGAAAAAAAAAAAAAAGAAATAGGAGAGCCGTGCATTGAAAACAACCAACAACACACTGCTTCAAGCTATTTCTCTACTAGGGGAGAGAGTTAACTCTTCATGTCTACCATTCTTTAGTGTAAAATTTGTAGAATAAAGGACAGCCCTTATAGGTGGCACAGGCACCAGGAACTGTTAAAGTTACTATAGAATAACAAATTCTCAGGGCAGCCTGGAAATTCCTCTTTTCCCCTGCAGTCTTAGAGGTTAATTACAGAACAAAGACAAGTGGACTAAGAAAGCAGACTGTGTATTTGTATTTTTAAATTATTATGAAAGGGGCTGGAGGGATGGCTCGGAGGTTAAGAGCACTGGCTGCTCTTGCAGAGGACCCAGGTTCAAATCCCAGCACCCATATGGTGGCTAACAACCATCCATAATGCTAGTTTCATGGGTCCAACACCCTCTTTTTACCTCCATGAGCACTGCATGACATGGGTACACTTATGTACATGCAGGCAAAACACATAAAATAAAAATAAATTAATTAAATTATTATGAAAAAGAGAGTTGGTCACATTTGTATATAAAAACATACATGCCAAAAACAAACTTTTCTATCCTATATCTATTTTCAAACAATCTTAACATTTTATCTATTTATAATTACCTTATTTAAGTTGGTGGCAAATTTTGTTCTAGTAATCACAATGGTATAAAAATCTCAGGTGTATAAACTAATTTTTATTATACTACAAACTTAAGCTGAATTGCAGTATCTAAATTTATAAGGCCAAGTACTGGCACATATTTCACCTCACAGTGAGAATGACAAGATAATCAGGAGACACAGAAGCACGATGTTTGTCCACAGCATCTGGCTGAGACTAGGGAGACATGGTGGAAGTTTGCAGAAGTGGCAAGGATACAGACTAAAAGGCATCTGACTGAAGCGGTCATTTCCTAACCTCGAGCCTACAACGTAGGAGACTGGGAGGAGTGGTGATGAACCCATTCTGAAAATACTATTCAGGTAGAAGGGCAGACACCTGGCATTGTCTTGGAAGGTCTGACTTTGGGTGTTCATGGGAAAAAAGGAAAGAAGGACTGCTCTGGGGGCCAGAAAGTTAAGTCTCATGCCAATGTGGAAGTCATCTCAGCATCACTAATTCTCTCTCTCTCTCTCTCTCTCTCTCTCTCTCTCTGTCTGATAAATGTGGTTTCTAATCTTCAGAGCTTTAAAAAATGATTTGAAAAATTAAAAACAAAACAAATAAAAAAACCTTTTCACTCTTCCTATCTGTCTTAGAATGTAAACTCTGAATGATCAAAATCAGGGTTTACTATTATGTGCTCTTTTATCTCAACTTGAATCAACATTCTAAAAATTAAGAGCTCTTTAAAAAATACCGACATTTAATGTATAAAGTCAACTAATTCAGGTTTTATTCAATAGAATAAGCATTTATTCTAAAAATATTTTATTTATTAATTTTATTTTCTGTGTATGAGTGTATTGCATGTGTGTAAGTGCACCCATGTCGTGCAATGCTTGTGGAGATCAGAAAGGGGCATCAGATCCCATGGAACTGGAGTTACAGATTGTTGTTAGTTGCCACATGGGTGCTGGGAATTGAACCTGAATTCTCTGCAAGAGCAGTCAGTGCCCTTAACTGCTGAGTCATTTCTCCAACACAGAGTAAGCATTTCTTTCTTTTTTAAAAAAATATTTTATTTATTATTTTTATTTTATGTGAATGAGTGTATTGCCTGCTTGTACATGAGTGTGCCCGTGTTGTGCAATGCCACGGAGGTCAGAAGAGGGCTTTGGATTTCCCTGGAACTATAGTTAAGGACAATTCGTAGCCGCCATGTGGGTGCTGGGAATCGAACCCAGATCCTCTGCAAGAGTAGTCAGTGCTCTTAACTGCTGAGCCATCTCTCCAGCCCCAAATAAGCATTTCTTGAACCCCTATTTTGCACAAGGCATCGGATCAAGTGGTAGGGAGACTGCAAAAGGATTTTTAAAAAAGCACATATAAAAGAAAAATTATTGTATGAAACTAGTTAGGCTCCATCTGCTTATTTGTAAAGAAACTCTAAAATTTGTTCAAATGCAAAAACTGTTCTTAGGCTTTATCTAACAATTCTTTTTATCATGGTAATTCACATTTTATCCTTTTTAGAATTAGGAATATAGATCTTACACAAATAGCTCTAATTTAAGGCCTAGTGGGTTAAGTACCACAGGAAGAAAGGCAGCAGACTACCTGGAGGCTTCACAGGAAGAAAGGGTTACACAGAGGAGGAGGCTGTGAGTGAGCATCCTGGGAAAAGGTCCTTCAAGGCTAAGGCACAAAAAGGAACAAAGATACTGTCAGATACATGAAGAGAGAACAGAGATGGGTCACTTCCTTTACCAACACGGGGGGAAAAGAGAAAAGAAAGAAATCCTTTGCTGAGGGTCACATTGGTGTTGTTCACATGTGTGAATCTCCCCTAAGGGGGTAGCACCATCTCCTTACTCCTTGTGTGGTGGGGCCTGGGAAGGGCATGTTCCTACACTTTCAGCACAGACATGGAGGGTTAGGGTCATGGAGAAGGGATGAATGAAGGTCACACAGTGGACTTTCCATAAGTGTCCTGTGAGTGTGGCCAGATTGGTCACTGAGATAATAAGGCATCTGTGTTTTTATGAATATTCTAGCTATTATAAATAATGGCCCCTGATTTGCCTAACTTCTCTACTGAGCTCAATACAATCTGGTCTATGGGGAGTGGGATTTATTCATTACATATTAACCATGGAAAGACTGAAAAATTAAGAGGCAAATGGTCTGTGTAAGGGCTATGGGGCCTAAGAGGAAAAACTAAGGGAAAAAATAAGAAATGCCCTACTGTGCATGTGAGGAAAGTGCAAAGCAGAGGGTTTGTGCTGAATAAGCGCAGAAGAGCTAAGAAAGTGGCTATCAGACACCTTGACTTAACCACACAGACAGACAAGGGTATATAGGCTAGGAAGGACCAGAAAGAAGGGTATCCATCTATGAGTATGGAGCAACTGACATCCATGCTGAGTGAAGCTGTAGCACAGCAGCTGCACAAGGGTCACCCACGCTCTGTAGGTAAGCCCAATAAACTCATTCGTTCCCCAAAGTGAAGTTTAGTGGAATCAGACTTTGGTTTGTCATTGTGACAATATGAGGAAAGGGTAGATGTTGTTTACAGCTCCACAACGAAGGGATTTTCACAACTAACTTGATTTTAGAAGTGTGAGACCAGGAGCACAGAAAGCTTAATAGCATCAGAAATAAGTTAGCAGACTAGCCAGGGACACTATCTAGTTAGCTTTATATGGTTGCTTGAAGGACTTGAAGGTTATATGGACCAATTAATGTTCAGACCACAGTTTCATCCTGTGTTTTTCAGTTACAAGTCACATTCCTTTAGTTGGTCATGAAATCAACTTTACAGTCAAAGCCAGTATTTTTTCTTAATGAAATGTGTGTGTGTGTGTGTGTATCTCCATCTATCCAACTCTCTATGTACCTATAACATTTAATATTGCTTCATGAAACTTTCAGTTAATATCAGACACCAATTATCTTAGCTTCTTTACCTGTTGCTGTGACAAAACATCCTGACAAACTCAAGGGAAAAAGTGTTTATTCCAGCTGAGAGTTCAAGGATACCATCCATCATGGTGAGGAAGTCAAGGCAGCAGCAGCCAGGAGCAGCTAGAAACAGTAGATACACAACCGGGAAGCAGAGGGCAATGAACACTCCTTTTTAAACAGCCCAGGCTCGCACTTGGGCAATGGTGCACCCACAGTAGACAGGTCTTCCTACCTCAATTAACCTAATGAAGATAGGCGTGTCCAGGCAAATGTAGATAATACTGCATAGGTATGCCTGGAGGCTTCTCCCCTAGATGATTTAGATCCTGTGTAGCTGACAATTAATACTAACCATCACACTATTATATAAATGTGTGTCCTGAGTCAGGCTGCAAATGACCCTCAGACCCAGTTTTAAAACTTCTGGAAGCCCATGCTGTATTCTCCCACAGTAGGAGCTAGGCTTGGAGTTGATAGGATTGACAATTCAAAATGGAGATTAACCCAAATGTCAATGAAAAGATAATTTTAACTATAAAATTATATTGTAGCTTATTGCTTTGAGAGGCCACACAGACTCTATTTCTGTCACTCAGATCAGAGTTCATGAATGTGGTGGACTGGGGCTTCTTAATGCTGAATAATTAGCTTATATCAGTAAGAATCAACTTTTTAATCTCAAGACCTTTTTTTTTTTTTTTTTGGTCTTTTTGAGACAGGGTCTCCCTTTACTTTTAAAATTATTGAGAACTCTCTCAAAGAACTTTTATGTGAGTTATGCCATTGTGTTGAAATTAAAGCCTTTAAAGAATAGTTTTTTTCATTCATTCATAATGAAAATAGGATGGGTTGAGGAGATGGCTTTGTGGATAAAGTGCTTGCTGTGCAGGCTTGAGGACCTGAGTTCGTATCCCCGGAACCCACATAAAGCCAGATGTTGTTGTGCTCACCTGTAATCCCAGCACTCCAGTGAGATGGGAGGAGATGGGAAGTGGAGAGAGGAGCAGCTTGCAGGCCAGGTAGCCTGGTGCACATAGGGGAACAAGAGACCCTGCCT
Organism: Nannospalax galili; assembly: GCF_000622305.1. Lineage (NCBI taxonomy): Eukaryota > Metazoa > Chordata > Mammalia > Rodentia > Spalacidae > Nannospalax > Nannospalax galili. The sequence goes on along the minus strand of NW_008343559.1, from coordinate 2,001,077 downwards.
CAAACAAGGAGGAGGGCAAGGACTGAACCAGAGGCTGTCCTCTAATCTCTACCTGCAGCCCATGCACTTGAATACTCATGCTCACATGCACACACATAAACAAGCATACACATATATATTACAGACATATGCACACCTCATACATACACACACACATAAAGTTTTTCAAATAAAAATAAGGGCTGAGGGGCTGGAGAGATGGCTCAGCGGTTAAGAGCACTGGTTGTTCTTGCAGAAGACCCAGGTTAGAATCCCAGCACCCACATAGCAGCTAACAACTGTCTGTAACTCCAGTCCCAGGGCATCTGACAGCCTCTTCTGACCTCTGCGGGAATTGTATGACATGGGTGCACTTACCTACATGCAGGCAATACATGTATACACATAAAATAAAAGTAATAAATAAAATTAAAAAAAATAAGGGCTGAAAGCCAGGCATGATGGTACATACCTTTAATTCCAGAACTTGGAGGCAGAGACAGGTGGATCTCTGTGAGATCGAGCCCAGCCTGGTCTACATAACAAGTTCTGGGCTAGCTGGGGCTACATGGAGACCCTGTCTCGATGATGATGATGATGATGATGATGATGATGATGATGACAGGCTGAGGAAATGGCTCACTCAGTAAAGTGCTTGCCACACAAGTCTAGGGACCTGGGTTCAGATGCCCAGAACCACTTTTTTTTTTTAAGCCACTGATGGAGAGGCAGAAACAGGAAGATCCCTGAGGCTTGCTGGCCAGCCAGTCTAGCCAAATTACTGAGTGCTAGGTTCAGAGAATGACCATGTCTCAAAAGACAGGATGGAGAGCAATCAAGGAAGACACCAATGTTGACCTCAGGAACACACACACACATACCTACACATACATGTTCATATACATACATGAACACATAAACACACACTCAAGTAAAATAAAAATAATAAGCTGGGTGTGGTGGAGAACACCTGCAATCCCAATACTTGAAAGGTGGAGGCAAGAGGATCAAGAGTTCAAGGTCAACCTTAGTTATATAGTAAGCTCCAGGTTAGTCTTGGCTACATAAGCCCTGTCTCAAAAAGACTTATAAAATAAAAATAAATTTAAATTACACTATTAAATATATATGTTTTATGAAAAAATTAATTTCATAACAAGAAAATTAATGAGAAAAATATTCTACATAGTGAGATCCAAGCCACCTGGGGCTACAGAGAGCCCCTGTCTCAAAAAAATAAAAAAGACAGAAAAATATTGAACACTTTTGCAAGTATCTTTCCTGTCTGGCTTAGTAAAAAAAAACAGTGAGATTCTCAATATCTGTTTCTGCCTATAATTTGCTTCTATTTGTGTTGTTTCACATATATGAATAAGTCCTGGCCTCATAAGGACAATCAAATTGGACAAGGGGTACATCTTTTAATGCCTTTTTCAGATAACTGTGAATATTCTTTGATGATACATCAAAAATCATCAAATGACAATTTCTCAAAGTTTGGTTACAAGGTGCTATCTGGAATCCCATCTATCAACTTTTCATATTCTGTGGTATACTGAACCCCATTGTCCAACTCATCCTTGAATGGGTCTCTTACCTATACATGATGATGTAACATTAGACACTTGTTTCTTTGGAAAATACTAAGCCACTGAACTAAGATGGGGGGGGTCTTTCAAATGTCAACAGCTTCAATTAGACCATATTTTTAAAGTGTACTAATATCACCATTGATTTCACCAGAAAAGTCTACTTAGACACTGTCAAGCTCATGGCACAGAAAAACGTTTTCTAAACTAATGCCCATTTGACATCCCAAAAATTATCAGTGATAACATTAATTATCCTTTTTTTTTGGACATGACAGGCAATTTTTTTAAAAGCCTTTGTAATACCTATCTAAATAACCACAGTTTTTCCATCTTTCTTTCAAATAAAACTAATGTGCTGTCAAAAATAAAAACAAAGGTGTGGTGGCACACACTGGTAATTCCAGCAGTGAAGAGGCTAAGGTTAAGACAGGTTGAAGCTTACTATGACTCCATAGCTAGACTCTGTCTCAAAAAACCAAAGTAACCAATCCCCCCAAATAAAGAAAATCATATATTCAGCTGAAGTCAAGCATAGAAAATTTTCCTAGAGGCAAATATGGCACAGCTTTTAACAGCTGTGCTTTATCCATACTTTCTATCCCCCCCCCGCCGCCCTCCACGCAGAATTTTAAAAAGTATACCCAAGGATTGAATTTTAATAAAAGTGATGATTTTATCGTGACACCTGGCTCTGGCTGCTTTTCAAGTTTTCCAGAGAATGCACAGCAGCAAGAAATGCATTGACTAGTGTCTCAGGAAGGAAGGGTCTCGAGGAATTCCTCCATGGCTATTGGGGACCACCCTTTAAGGATGCTCAGAGTTCTTGCTGGAGCTACTAATTAATGCTTGGGATTAAGTGTGGTCATCTAAGCGCCAAAGAAGAGATATTCCCCCGGCGTGGGCAACATCCAAGAAGGAAAGGCACACAACTCAAGGCTCCTGAAGGAAGAAAAATGCTTAGAGCAAAAATAAATAACTAGCTTCAGCGAGCGGCCCCAGCTTGCCGTTGCCAGGGCGACGATCCCCGGCGAGAAGGCGCGGCCATCGATTGGCAATGCCTGTCCCGGGTCAGCCATCGCCGGAAGGCCACCTGGCAGCGGGCGCTCGCTCGCTCGGCGGTCGATTGAGGGGGCTCCTGGAGGCCAGGAAGGAGGGCGGGCGGGAACATGGCGGCTGCGGTGGCAGGTGGCCTGCCTGGGAAGGGGCACGACATCAGCCTGGCAGCCCTGCGGCGCCACGACCCCTACATCAACCGCATCGTGGACGTGGCCAGCCAGGTGGCTCTGTACACCTTCGGCCATCGGGCCAACGAGTGGGTGCGTGCGGACGCGGCGGCCGTGCGGGCGGGCGCTGGTGCAGGGAGGCCGGCGCGACCCGCCTGCAGGCGGGGAAGACGCATCTCGACATGCCCCGAGGGAGCAGAGCAGCGCCGGCGGCCCTCTCTGGGTGGGCCCGGCCAGGCCGCCCGGCCGAAGACCGACGCGCTGCGGCGGGACGCGACCCCCGCGCCCCCGCGGCAGGGCAGAGCGAGCCGGGCGTAGAGGGGCGCAGAGAAGGTCGGGCTCGCAGGGGGAGCAGCCACCCCGAGGCATACATTCAGGGCAGGCATCCGAGGAGCGAGCTGGGGGAATAAAGAGGAAATGGTTTTGGGTGTGACGAGAGGCTGGAAGATTATACACCCCAGACTTTGATGTAGGAGTCCATTGGGGAGCCCAGCCATTTCGGTGCGTTTCGCAAGACCGAGCCCGAGGCGACAGTAACGGGGATGAAATGTGGTTGTCCTCGCAGTTAGAATGCAGTGAGAACGGGAGGCATTTGAGTCCTGGCTTAAGAATTGATTCATACCATTTTGTAACCAACCTCTTCAGTATAGAGGTGTCATTTCCTCCTTTCTTCATGGTGGTTTTTGTACCAAACAATAGTCATTTGTTGATTACGTAACCATTGATCTTATTTTTAAATACGGTTCAAAGCAATATGAAGGGCCTGGGAGGATTTCAAATGATTTCTTTGATGTGTTCTCCAAGTCAGAAACAAACATCAACATTTATGCAAGGGAAACTTTCATATTGAGCAAATTCATGTGCTCCTTAGGCAGGCTGGAAAAAACGCATCCAAAGACCATGAACACAAAAAGGATGAAGGGTTGGAGATGTAACTTGGGGCAGGCCCGGGGTTCCACCCACAACACCTCCAAAAAAGGGGCAGGGAGAAGAGAGGATAGTTCTTCAGTGAGGCAAACCGTTTATTTTGCTCTCCTACTAGCCAAACCCCAAAGGAAAATGTGGAGAGCTCTGATCATCACTGCTCTAACTTGATTAACTGAGGCTGTTTTCCCTGGTTACTAGAGGAAATTACCACTTGCATCTTGTATGTAAAAGACATTGACCAATAAAGAAGACAACTTCCTCTGTGGTAACATATATATGTTCATATATATTTATATAAAGATAACCCTAAGTGTAACTTAGTGCTCTAAAGGAAGGTAGAGTGTAATTCTCTGAGGTCAATTCTGTAGTAGAGAGCTGACCGGAAAAGTACTATAAGTTTATTCAACAGGAGGCTCAATCTAGAAGATTCCGAGAAGCTCTTGAAATGTACGGTACATTTTCCCTGGAATAGCAAGTTTCCTAAAGTCTCTTCACAGTTATATGCGGCAGAGACCTTTTAAAATCCTTTCAGCTGTTTGCTAGATGCCCAGTGAAAGCCATCAACAAAAGCTTTATCTAAACTGCCACAATGTATTATCTACAGGAGTTTTGTTTTCCTGCTTTCTGGACTTGTTTCCTTCAGACGGCATAATTCATTCAGTAAAAGGTCATTCTTTCAAAGTACTAATCTTTTAGGCTGTGGTTGCCTGGCAAAGGACAGAAACCTCTTCAACTACAGCAGTCCCTGGGGGCAATCAAATTGTCACTATTGGTCTCCCTGTGCGTTAGTAATCAACTCTGGATGGAAGCCTTTTGAATGTAAACCTAATAAAAAGCATAAAGCATTCTTAAAGAGTGGAGGAGACTGTTTACAGGCAGGCAGGTGGGGTGTGAACCAGGGGAGTCCTTGTTACACTGGAAATCAACAACTTCAGGTATTTAGGAGGAGAAATGAGGAATGAAGCATGAATAGAGGATGAGTGCCTTAAAAAAAAAGTTCAAGAGCTTGAGGTAGAACTCAGTGAAAGAGCACGTTTTGCATGAGACCAGCCTTGGGTTCAATCCCCAGGACACATACACACACAGGAAGGACTGCAAAGGATTGTACCATGACTGGAACAAGAACTTGAGAACTAAATTTACTTCTTTTTGTCAGGAAAGACTGCCCCAACCCCCAATACCCTATGAGGCAATGAAAACCTAAGGATGGTATTGTTTCTTTCCTGTCAGACCATTTCCTCTCAGCTGCCTTTGATTTTGTCCCCAGGTGACATTTGGCAGTCTCAGAAGACATTGAGGATGAGGATGTTGGTGGCCTCTGTAGAGTAGAAGCAGGGATGTTGCTAAATGTCCTGCCAAGAGCAGGCATTGATTTAGCTAGTCCAGAACATCAACAATGCAAAGCTTAAGACACTGTCATAGGGCCACCATGCCCTGTATTTCCAGCTCATGGTTTCTAAGCGTTCTGTTTATCAAAAGTGGCTCAGAGTTTTCAGAAGTACAGTCTACCAGATCAAAACTGGACCACGAGGACAAGACATATTTTGATAGTGTCAGAAGTTTCAACATTCACATTGGAGAGACGGCTTTGGAAAAATAAACTGAGACCTGCTTTCATTATTTTAACTTAGAATAATCAGTAAAATTGAGATCGCTTTGAATCGTGTCAAATATTTCAAATAATATATGTAGTTCCAATTCTTTTCTTTTTGGTCTTTTTGAGACAGGGTCTCCCTGTAGCTCCAGCTGGACTGGAACTTGCTTAGTAGATCAGGCTGGCCTTGAACTCACAAAGATCTGCCTACCTCTGCCTCCCGAGTGCTGGGACAAAAGGCGTGTACTACCACGCCTGGCCTAGTTCCAATAATTTTCAAAACAGCATTATTCTACTGTTGTTTTGAATACTGAACCACTTTTTTGTAGCATTTAGATTTTTATAACAGCGTATTATGTCATTAAACTATACTTCAAAGTTTATGCTAAAATACTCCAGAACAAATAACTTTTAAAAATTTTTTTTATTTTATTTTATGTGTATACGTGTATTGTCTGCATGTAGATAAATGCACCCATGTTGTTCAGTGCCCACGGAGAACAGAAGAGACTGTCAGATTCCCTGGAACTGGAGTTAGAGACAGTTGTTAGCTGCCATGTGGGTGCTGGGATTTGAACCCAGGTCTTCTGCAAGAACAGTCAGTGTTTTTAACTGCTGAGCCATCTCTCCAGCCCCAGAACTAGTAACTTTTAAGTCTTCCATACTTGGGAGGATCTGAGGAAGATCTAATAAAATACTATTTTAGCTATTGCCACACCCCCAATTCTGGGCCTTGTATAGAAAGGGAAAAATTTCTGGCTGTCTTTAGACAGCTAGAGAAACCAGGAAAATCCGTTTGAGCTGGCACAGCCATAACAACAGTATTTCCAGAACTTCCTTTCTCCAAGTAAGAGCTTGTAAAATACCTTTGTTCCCCCCCCCCCCCCCAATTAATAGATCTGAGTTGTGTAAGCCAGTTACCTTTCAGTGGGGACAATAAGACAGAACAGTAAATGAATTATCCCAGCATGGTCTGGCAAGAATGGCACTCCAGGCCCATATTGTAATACTGAACCATCATTCCTTCCCATGAGCCTCTCCAGACAAAGCTCGGGTGTAAGAACTGTTTTTATGAATTAGACATAGTTCCCAGAGAAGCACTCCTTTTTATAGTTCTGATTTTGGATTATTCAAAACTAAAATGAGGCATTAAAGTTTTGATTTTTGAAGAGAATTTCTGTTACAAGGAAAAAAGAAACAGGTGGAAGTAATCAGCTTATTGTCCTGATAATGAATGCTCTGATTTGCATCTCCAAGGTCAACAAGTCCAAAGTCAAATACTCCAGTTTCCTTCAAGGCCTGAAACTGCTTTGGCCCTATGGGGCCACAGTGTACTTGGGTCCCTTGGAGCCCTGGTCTCCGCCATCCTGTCTCTTTGCTTCAGCTTCCTATCCATGTAATTCATAGTACCAAATCCTGGTTTTTGCGTTTTTTTTTTTTTTTTGGTCTTTTTGAGACAGGGTCTCCCTGTAGCCCCAGCTGTCCTGGAACTCACTATGTAGACTAGGCTAGCCTTGAACTCACAGAGATCTGTCTGCCCCTGCCTCCTGAGTGCTGGGATTAAAGGCGTGCACCACCACGCCTGGCTCGGTTTTTGCTTTTTTTTTAAGGCATTGTGGACTACTGAAACACTTGTTGGCTACGTCAATGTTAGTTCAGCTCTAAGTGGGTTTCATCAGTGGCCCAAGAGTACATTTCTGACAGGTTCCCAGGTGAAGCTGCTGCCCAGATCTGGACCACATTTAGAGACATGCTGAACTAAGTCACCAAGAAAATGGCCGAAATTCCTTGATCACATAAGATCATGCTTCAGTTCTGGACTTTAAAAAATGTTCTAATGTTACATCTTTTTTCTTAAAAAGTGTCTCTCTTGTATCAGAAGTATAGAGTAATTGGTTTTAAGTTATTTTGGTAATGAATATTAACAAAATATTGGGAGCTTAAATCGAATAATGTTGAAATTAAATTACCAAAAGCACATTTTAATTTCTGAATTATGATAGTCTGGTTAGTAGTTAAACGAAGAACCTAATGTGCCTTGATTTCGTTGAGGAACATGAGCATTCTGCAGAGCCTGGATTCCTGCCTTGGAGAAATGGAGAAAGAATGCCAAATAACTCAAACCCCCTTTTCCTTCACCACCTCCCCCAGATTTTCTCTGGCAGTGCTAGAGTCCTAACTTGGTTATATTTCTGTGTAATGATATTTCAAGTCTTGGGCCAGAACGTGACTCAAGTATTCTGCTCCAAGAAGGTGATTTATTCATTTGAAAATTCTGCAGCATAATCCTCCATGTCTGCCCGGCAGTCCAAATACAGTTATTGACAGATCACCTGTTCTAGTGGCAGGGTGTGGGAAGAGAAGTGAACGCAGAAATAAAGTGAAGGGTCATGTCATGCAGATGCTGGTTATCTTGGCAGCTTTCTGGGCACAAAGTTGCCATCTCTCTCACGAAGTCTGGGAGGCACTCGGCTCTTGCTGGTGAGCAGAGTGTCACTCGTGCCGTGTTTGGGAAGGGGAATGGTGGCAGTGCTGCTCTTCACTCAGCTGCCCCATCACCTCACGGCAGAGCCCCAGCCTTCACCTTCCTGGTGGCCCCTCTGCTCCATACCGCTGCTTTGCTTACTTGAAATGGGGTGTAATTCCTATGATGTTGCATAAGAAGTTCACATTCTCTACCTTAGCATAAAGAGAACATACAGATGGTGTGTGTTTGCTTCTATTTTTTAGGAGAAGACTGATGTGGAAGGAACCTTGTTTGTTTACACAAGGTAAGAGTGTTCTATTTTTAGAAAGAAACAATTTTTGAAATAATGTTTTAGCTCAATTTTGTCACTTCTCTAAGGCGGTTATATTTCAAAGAAGTACAGCAGCCGAATCTGAAATTACCAGTTGGCAGGAGGAATCGATACCACATAATGTCACTTGGTGTATTCTGATGAATACAAATTTCAGGGTATAATTTCAACTTAAATGTTTTGTATACTATTACATATTTATATTTTGATTCAAATGAATTGTGCATAGTTCTTGAGTACCATGGACTGCCAAGGAATTCAAAGTGTACTCTTGGACTGGAGAGATGCTCAGTGGTTAAGAGCTCTGGCTGCTCTTGCAGAGGACCTGGGTTTGGCTCCCAGCACCCACATGGCAGCTAACAACAGTCTGTGACTCCAGTTCCAGGGATCCAATCCCCTCTTTTAGTCTATGCAGACATTGGTTGCATGGGTTCACTTATGTACATGCAGGCAAAACACCTATACACACAAAAAAATACATAAATAAGCTTTAAGTATGGTATTAGGAATGTTAAGTTATTTAATCAATAGTTGGAAAGAGTTTTACAGACTATCCTCCCTGGCCCTTAACTGCTTTAAAAAGCATGTTGCAAAATTGAAGTTATCTCTTGGTCCTCCATTGTCTAGTTTATAGGGTATGTTTTAGGATTGATTTAATAAGCTCATACTGGGGCTGGAGAGATGGCTGAGCAGTTAAGAACACTGGTTGTTCTTACAAAAGACCCAGGTTCGAATCCCAGCACCCACATGGCAGCTAACAACTGTCCCTAACTCTAGTCCCAGGGGATCCAACAGCCTCTTCTGACCTCCACAGGCATTTCACGACATGGGTGTACTTAACCTACATTCAAGCAATACATGCATATACATAAAATAAAAATAATAAATAAAATTTAAAAAAATAAGCTCATGCTTTTAGTCATTTCTTTTTATCATATATTATCAACATTGTGTGTACATGCAGACATAAAATATATATAGGCTTAATAGCTACATTTTTATTCATATGAATTTCTAGAAAAATATCTTACTTAAATTCTGTCACCTTCAGTGGGAGTACATAGATGATATACAAAAGTGTAGTCCAAACCCTTCTTGGGATAACAATTTCACTGGGGAAATGAGTATACAACTATATTTTGGTTACTCCTGTGTTCAAGTTTAAGATAAACAATACAGTATGTACCATCCCAACTACTGGTTAATAGAGTTTAAGCAGTGAGTATGCTGTTATGGCTGTGGAAGGCTTTGTAGGATTGATGGGGCTTGAGTTGGCCTTCAGGAATAAGGTGGAATTTAACTTGCTTAGAGGACGAGGACAGGAAGCCTCTACAGGAGGAATGGAAAAGCAGAGACATGGCCTTCCTATGTAAAGGGGACAGTAGGGAAATACTCCCTGCTGTAGAGGGTTTGTATTAGCATGAGTGGTAGAATGGCACACCAATGATTTTGGGTTTATTTTCCTAGCAGTAGGGAGTGACTGAAGGCTTATGAATGGGAAAATACTTAATAGATATGAGAAAATGCATGGAGAGTTAGTGTATTAAATATTAGTAGGTGGCACTGGTTTGAAAAGAAACTGGAGGTAGGCAGGATGTTAAGGTGATGATTGCTATGAAATAGGTGAGAGTTGGGACCAGAGTGACTGAAGCTGAGGTAAAATACTGCGTGACTGAGGGTATGGGGACGTTGAGAAATGGCACTGATAGGAGAACACCAGTGTTTGAACAGAGGGACAAGAAGGTCAAGGATCTGGTTTGGGGCTAGGTTTCTGCTTGATCTGTTCCTCTATTTTATAGTGCTGGGGATGGAAGCCAGGGCCTCATGCTTACATACACTCTACCACTGATCTATACCCCCAGCCTTTGGTCTGCAGGTTTTCAAAGTGACAGTTTTGCAGTGGTCTTGGTAAATTGAAATTGAGGAATCCAGTCCCTTGAGATGGGGGTCAGAGTTGGCAATGGAGCATTTGCATTGTCTGAGAGGAGTATCAGGAGGACACTGATAGGAGGTGATACTGGATTTTAGGACCAGTAGGGATATAGACAAAACCAGAACTGAAATAGTCTTTAAAGGCCAGGTAGGGGGACAATAGAGGAACAAGGGGGAGGGTGGCACGGCGGTGGCAACTGTGGGGAAGAAGGTCTGTTGTGGAGGACCAAGAGGAATGCTGAAAGGAAGGAAGGAGAGCTGGGCCGTCAGGCTGGTAACAACGGGGCAGATTGTTCAGTCTCTGAAAGATGGTCTGAATACCCAAGTATTAGTGTGTCAGTCCGTGTTATGTTCCAGAACATTCCAGAGGCCAAGTGAGTTTGTTCAGTACATTCTTGAGACTCTGAAGAGAAAAACTGAAGAACACAGTATTTTCTCATTTCTCAGGATTATTTTGAGAAGGAAAGAAAAGTGTATTAGTACCTATTAATTATGATTTTAAGGACTTTTCTGCTGAATTATGCAATTAACTTTTACACTCAAATCAAATGTAGCTTTGAATCTCTAAATTTTGCTGCTGTTGTTTTCTTGGTTCTGAAACAGGGTTTCATATAGGCCAGGCTGGCCTTAGACTAGCTATGTAGCTGAAGATGACTTTGAACTTTTGATCTTCCCAAATTTTGGAATTACAGCCATGTGTCAGTTTATGTAATACTGGGGATGGACCTAGGGCTTCGTATATGCTAGGCAAGCATGCTACCAACAGAGCTACAGCCTGACCTTCCTATCCACCGTATCGCCAATGGAGTGATAAACATTAAGCTGAGAAAACAATCCTTCCCTGTTTCTTAATCTCTTCCCCCAAACTAATTCCTCAAGAAGATGGTGTCTGCTGCCACCACATCCTCTTCACGTGTATACACTCTCCCTACCAGTCTTTCCCTCGGTGTGGAATGATAGCAAAATTCAAAGCAGTTTGAGTTGCCAGTAAGGAAGCTGCCCATGGCACTTCCTTACCTATTTCTCTTCCAGAGTGTTTATAGTACCGCTGACATCTTTATTCCTGGGCCTGTTGTATAAACTACTATATAGTCCCCATGCTACTAATGCCATGAGACCTTGTGCTGTTGAAATCCATGAAGATACCTGACCCTACTCCAAGAATGTTGTCTTCCGGCCTCTCCTGTCTTCCTACCTGTGATACAGTTCATAGAGACACATACTGATGATTTCTGATCTTGGTATTCAGGGGCCCTCTGTTAGTCTTAGGAGTACATTTTCACCTCCTCCTCCTAAGTTTAAATAGAAACGATTTCCTGTATGGAGTCTATGCCATCACCACTGTATCTCTTTGTAGAATAAACTCATCAAAGAATGCCTTCTGTCAGCTTAAAAGTTGGAGGTTTTAAAATAAAATCCTGTTAAGTGGCAAAGTAGCTGTGTTTTGCTTTTTATCAGTATCATATGATTTATCAGTATCATATGATTAAAAGTGAAATAAAACTAAGGGGTAAACACTTTTCCCCTGTTGCCTATAGCATTTTTATGGCTTTCTTAGTAATAACTTCAATACCCCATTTTAAATTAAATAAATGAATTCTGCTTACTTCTGTTTTAATGTGTATGTAGTGTTCATTTGTCACCACAAGTTTCTTGATTGAATTATGATGTGGCTGTCATCCCAGGGCAGACAAATGCACATATAATTGTTAGTTTATACTGTTATAGTATGGGTCGTCTGTGCCTGACAGAGGAGGCACAAGATTTATTGTACAAAATGAAAAAGAAAAGTCACTAAAGGCCACATTTTTATTGAGAAAAATTTTATAGTAGCTTGTCTAAAAAGCTGTTAGCTTTATACTGAAAGAAGCAAAGTATCTGTGCTTTGGGCCAATGTATAAACTTAAATGTACCGTATCTCACAGGTTCATTAACCAGAGTTGCTTCATTTTCTTGAAGCTTTCAATTTCAAACAAACATCTGCACTTCCTATGAATTTTTCATGCAATTATGATGTGCATCCTCTGAACTCTGAAAATCTGTCAGAAGACTTTTTAAAGTCATTACCATCTCTGCCCTAAAAGAATTTACAACCTAGATAGGGAGATAAGACATGTAGACATACACAAGATTACACCTCTGCACAGTTAAAGAAGTAAGACTGTCTTTGGGACAGTTCTGTGGTATTGCATACAAATTAGTATGGAATGGTTCCAGGAGTAAACAAATGTTGTTTTATATGTGTAGAGTTCTGCTTCTGTGGAATGCACAGGAAAGAGTTAAGAGACACATCTGATTGAAGCTGCACTGCAAGTATGCTACACTTAGCAACTTGTCTTTCCCCCACTCCATGATTTTCAGGTCTGCTTCTCCAAAGCATGGATTCACCATTATGAATAGGCTCAGCATGGAAAACAGAACAGAACCTATTACTAAAGACCTGGACTTCCAGCTCCAGGACCCTTTCCTTCTCTACAGAAATGCCAGATGTGAGTCTCTTAAACAGTGGTAGTTACATTTCTGAAGTTTGGCCAAGTGTCTGAAGGTGCGGAATCCTCCTTGCGTCTCTGTTTAGTATCAGTGACTAGGGGTTGGCATTTGTTAGCTTGGAAACGGCTCCTAGAAAAGTTCAATGAGAGCTTCCTTAACACCTGTCTTAAGCAGCTCTCCTCTTGTAGCATGAGCCAGTCATCCACTTTAAGCCTGAGCAGGGCGGGAGAGGCAAGTGCTCAGTCAGAGACTGGAGAGGAACACATAAGATTTGGCGCCACTAAACACAGAAATAACACTTTGGTTAGTGGTCGTTTTTCCTAATGTATCACCTCTGACCAAGCACATTGAGAAAGTGGTAGAGAGAGAGGCCTATGTTCTTTAAGAACTATCTTTTGAATATGTAGTAATTGAAAAATCAAAATCCGAAGAGTCCTGGCCTCTTTAGGTTTCTTACCCCTTTATAATAATGTTGAAATTGCAGTAGGTAACTGTTGGGCTTAGCCGTTGCCTATATAGTATTATGCCTTCATTGATTCTTGTGTCTTATCTGACACTTGTTTTGGACCAGAGAAACACTACTGAAGCTGTCAGCTTCAGGGGCCCCTTCACCGTAGAACACAGGAGCGTGCTGCCTGATAAGTAAGTATCTGCATGCTCTTAGGCTTTGGGTGATTTTCAAAAAGACATTGCAGTCTAGTGATGCTTTCTACTCTTGGGTTTAAGATAAGACTTTGGGGCTAGTGAGGTAGCACAGTAGGTAAAGGGATAAAGTGCTTCCAGCATGAGGACCTTAGTTCGACTCTCCAGCACTCAAATTTAAAGAAAAACAAAAAGCCCGATACACACTGGCTTGTAACTCCAGTGCTGGAGGGCGAGGGCAGGTGGGTGTGCAGGGCTTGCTGGCCAGCCTAGCTGAAACTGCAAACACCGGGTTTAGTGAGAAACTCACACAAAATAAGGTGAAGGGGGCCATCAAGATGGTTCTGCAGATCAAGGCCCTTGCCTCCAAGCCTGATGACCTGAGTTTGATCCCTGGAGCCCACATAAAGGTGAAAGGAGAGAACCAACCACCACAAATTGTCCTCTGACCTTCGCATCTTTCACATTGCATGTGCTGTGGTTCATGCATACACCCCCCCCAAATTAGTGTAAAAAACATCCCTCAAATTAATGTAAAAAAATAAACAAGGTGTAGACAGATAGAGGAAGATGCCTGAAGTTGACCTCTGGCCTTCACTCCCACATACACACAAGCATACTCACACTTGCATACAACACAAACAAAAGGGGCTGGGAGATGGCTTGGTGGTTAAAGTGCTTGTTCTTCAAGCATGAGGACCTGAGTTTGGATCCCCAGCACCCTTGTAAAAGTCAGGGGTGGTGGCATGTGTCTGTAACCCCATTGCCAGGGGCAGTGAGAGTCCCTGTCCCAAAAAATAAGATGGGAAAGCGATTGAGGAAGACATCCTGACATCAACCTCTGACCTCTACACATTCTACATGGGTGAGTGCAATTGCACACATGAGCTCACACATACAACACACACAGAATTTGCTTATTGTATACTATTCAATGAATTTTAATAATGTAATACAAGTAATATTTGATAATTACAATGAATGGTTTCAAACAAAATGTGGCATCATTTAATGTGTTAAATATTTAATACTGATATTTACTTATACTTGCACATAATTAAGCTGTGATAAGTAGAACATTCCTTAAATTTCTATGAGAAAAAAACATAAGAACTACTAAAACTGTGACATGACCTACCAGTGGTAAGTCTTATGAAAAGAAAGATTTTCAGTATAAAACGAAGTCTGGTTTTTGCTGTGTATTTAGTTAAGTCAGACTTTTTTTTTTTTTTAAAGACTATTGCATTTGAGCTGAGGAGATAGCTCAGTTGCACTGACATGACTGCTTGAGTTCATTCCCAGAACCCACATGAAATAGCTGGACATGGTAGTGATGGTGCGTGCTTGTACATGGGAAGCGGAGACAGGGGTCCCTGGGGCTCCCTGACCAGCCAGCTGAGTTTATTGGGTGAGTGCGAAGATGGTGAGAAGCTGTCTCAAACAACAGAATGGACAGCACCTTAGAAAGAACAGCACACAAATATAAACCTCTGGCTCACACACAATATTACATTCAGTTATGAAAATAGCAAAAATTCAATTTAAAAAACAGAAAAAATTTAAATCCTTTATGTAACCACAAAAATATATGTGGAATAAATGAATTCCAGTGACTTTCATAATCATTCTTAGTTGCTTTATTTTGAATAAATACTTGATCTAGTCATATTTTAAGTCTTCAAATATTTTTAGTGAATTTTTGCAAATTTCCTAGAATATATGTAATTCGTGTTTAGACCCCTACCCTATCTGCACCCCTCTTCATGCCCCCCCTGCCAAATTTCATTTCTATATTAAGGCCTGTTGGGTCAAATTTGTGTCCCTAAATGCCCTTCTGTGCAGAGTGTGGGTCCATCCTCCGAAGCCTGGCTAACCTATGTAGCATCACACCTTAAAGAAAACTGACTTTCCCTCTCCCAGCAGCTGTTAATTGCCAATAGTTCCTCAGCTAGGCCTGAAGTTTCTCACCCACTTCCCCATTTCTTTGTTGGGATTTTGTCTGGCTTGAGCTTACATGGGTCTTGTGCATGCTGTCACCATTGCTGTGAGTTCGTATGAGTAATTTCCCAGCTGTCTGAAAGACTTTCCTTGTGGTCATCCACCACCTCTGACTCTTACCATCTTTCTGCCCCTCTTCTGCAATGATCCTGTCACATGCTGTACCAAAACTATAAAATTTTCTTTAATGCATTGATTTTAAAAATACCTTTTCTGGGGCTGGAGAGATGGCTCAGCAGTTAAGAGCAGTGGCTGCTCTTACAGAGGACCCGGGTTCGATTCCCAGCACCTACATGGCGGCTTTGAACCGTCCTTAACTCCAGTTCCAGGGGAATCCGAAGCCCTCTTCTGACCTCCATGGCATTGCACAACACGGGTGCACTCACATACATGGAGGCAATACACTCATACACATTAAATTAAAAAATAAATAAATAAAATATTAAAATACCTTTTCCAAATCTCACAAAGACTGTTTGGTAGAAAATATTGTGTGGAAGTAACACACAGGAATGCTATTCAGTAAGGTCTCCAGTGGCCACTTCTACCTGTTGACCTCTTGAAACGTGGCTTGTCTTAAGGAACAGTGCTGTGTATATAAAATACATACTCACTTTTCGACGACAGCACAAAAGAAATTTTTTAATCTTGTAATTTTTATATTGATTAACATGTTGAAATGATATTTTGATAATTGGGCTAAATAAAATGTATTCTTAAATTTACTTTCACCTGTTTCTTGTTATTTTCTTTTAAAATCACATGAGACTCGCATCTGCGGTTTTTATATTTCTGCTGACTAGCACTGTTGTTTTCATTTGTTCCTTTTGTAGAGTTTGTTTCTCTTTCTGATTCCGTAGTCCCAGCTATGCAGACTGTGCCTTCTCATTGCCATTTGCAGAGTGAGGAAACCTAGGCTCCAGGAGCTGACAGACCATCTGTAAGGCAGTGGACTCACCCTGGGTGCCGAACACCCCTGGACTGCTCTCTCTGAGGCTGAACATGAATGGAGTTGAAGGCAGTCTTTGGGATGCATGTGTGTTGTTGCTTCTGAATTTCCACATACACAAAGGAAATCAGTTGAACGGAGAATCGGGGTGATGTCTGCTACTCTCCTTAGTTCATTTTGCTTCCTTTTGTTCTCCTTACTGTCTGATGCCCATTGACTTTGAAACCAGTCGTTTGCTTTTAGTTTATTTGTAAAAGCTTTTTCAGTCCTTGGTGTCAAAAGTACACAGAAAGCTTATCACACATGCTATCAGGGTCTTAGGAACCTCTCAGGTATTTCTTAGGGCTCAGATATTTTAGTTAATAGTTGTGACTTTCATATTCTCTAATAAGGAGCCTGACTTCATGCAGGATTGTTTTTTGGGGGAGTCTGTCTCCTCAAGGTCTGTACAATCCAGTCTTGGGAGCGCTTGGCCTTTCACATGGCCACATGGTCATGAACCATATCGGGGGGTACTGCAATAAAGGCGCTAGTACAGAGTCATGGTGACTTTTCTCAAAGAAATTTTTAGACTCAGTGAGGAAAAAAAAACCCGATACCTAAAATTCTAACTATCCCTCTCTTGAATTGGATGAATCTGTAGAAGCAAAATAAAGAAGTGAAAAATCTCTCTTCATTTAATTAGCAAAGGGAAAAAAAGTCATGTTTAGATAAGTAACCTTGACTCTTTATAAATTATACAAAATATTTTATTATAAAGGGTTTATAGTCTGAGCTTTATTATAGTTTATTGAAATGAGATTTGACCTAAGTAGGACTTTATTTATGTAGTGTGTGTGTGTGTGTGTGTGTGTGTGTGTGTGTGTGTGTGTGTGTGTGTGTGCATGTGCATGTGTGCGTGTGGTTCATGCACATGCATGTGCAAGTGTGTGCAGCGTGGAGAGGCCAGAGATGTCAGGTGTCAAACTCTATTCTCCTTTTTGTTTTAAGACAGGATTCTATCAGTGAAGTGGCAGCTCACTGTTCTGGCTAGGCCGGATAGCTTGTGAGCTCCCAGGATCTGTCTGTCTCCAGCCCTGCCCCACACCACCACCATCACCCCTCCCACAGTGCTGGAGTTATAGCCATGACCTGCTTTTCTAAATAAGCTTTAAAAAGCAAATAAAATTGCTGTTAAATTTGGGGCGAAATTTTATTCATTCAACAAACATGTCTGGAAAAACTGATTCCTGTTTCATAAATGAGGATATTATGGTTAAAGGTAATTTGAATGGCAAAAGACCAGTGTTGGGACCCCAGGCCCAAGCGATGAAAGTGTTAACAATGGTTAATGTATTTGAGCAAAGTGTACCTTTTAATAAGTAAGTTTTCTTAGTGTACACTCCAAATCTTAAAAAGAAGTTTCTTTTAATATTAAGAATCTGTGTATCTCATTATTAGCAAAGAGACTACCAAAAACTAAACAAAAAACTGATTTTGACTATTTCTGTTAGTCTCCTATAATAACCATATATTGTCTTTTCTGTTTCACAACCAAATAAGATTTTAATATTTGGAAGTACATTTTAGAAATTTTATTCTGCAATTACAATACTTTAAATAAGTTATAAATAGTAGTGACAGCTTTTAGAGCCAGGACATGTAAATCATTATCTATGGTTAAAGGATTAGAATTAAACTGATTTCATTGTAGAGTGAGCCTGGAGTTTAGAATAAACCAAGAAAGGAAAAATTAGAGACTATTTTAACTGGATAAAAATGAAAATACAATCTGCCAGATGCAACTAAAGATGAACTTAGAGGGAAATTTATAGAATCAAAAACTTACCAGGAAAGTCTTAAAACACACATTTAGGCTTCCACATGAAGTACATAGAAGAGTGAGTGAAATGCTTGGTCTAAGCATGAGAGCCTAGTTCAGATCCCTAGCATCCACAGAAGAGCTAGGCCTGGTGGTGCCAGTAATCCTAGGAGCTCACTAGCCCCTGGTCTAGCTGTAATGGTGAGCCCCTAGGTTTTTTTTCTCTAAAAATAAGATAGAGCGGGGGCTGGAGAGATGGCACAGCGGTTAAGAGCACTGACTGCTCTTGCAGAAGACCCGGGTTCGATTCCCCGCACCCACATGGCTACGAGCCGTCCTGAATTCAAGTTCCAGAGGAATCCAATGTCCACTTCTGACCTCCAAGACATTGCATTACACAGGTATACTCACATACATGCAGGCAATACACTCATACACATAAAATAAAAATTAGTAAAATATATTTAAAAATAAGGTAGAGGGACTGAACAGATGGCTCAGCAGTTAAGAACACTTGCTGCTTTTGTGGAGGACCTGGGTTCAGTTCCCAGCACTCACGTGGCAGCTCACAATGTTCTGTAACATTCAAGGACATCTAATACCCTCTTCTGGTCTCTGATGCCACTTCATACACATGATACACATCTACACATACATGCAAAACGTAGAATACATATGAAATAAAAATAAATTATTTTTAAAGGGAAAAATAAGGTAGAAAATGACTGAGGAAGAGACGCCAATGTCAGCCTCTGGCCTTGGCACACGAGTACCTCCCCCATACATACACACATGCACATGCACAAACGAGAAAATAGAAGATGAGCACCTGAGTCCAAAGTAAGTAGAAGGAAGGAAATAAATACAGAGATCAATGAACTAGGAAGCAGAAAAAGAATAGAGAAAATCAATGAAACCAAGCTGTTTGAAGAGTCCTGAGTTGACCAACCCTTGGCCACACTGATGAAAGAAAAAGGAGCAGTGTCAGCATGTTAGCAGTGTCAGGAATGAATGGTCCTGATCAGGCATTCAAACCATAGTAAGGGAACACCCAGCTGCTCTGTAACTACACACTTGACAACCAAGTGGAAGGGATAAATATATGTTTGTGAATAATAAAAAAAAATCAAAATTCACTCAAGAAAAAATAGCCAACCTGAATAGTTCTGTTTCTATTAAGGAAATCCATTTTGTATTAAAAACCTAGCATAGCAAACTCCATGTTGAGAGTTTCCCTGAATTCTACTAAACATTTAAGGATTCTTCCTAGCTTTTATTTCTGTTGCTGTGATAAAATACCCTGATTAAGAAAAGCAGAGGGAGGGGAGCGTTTATTTTAGCTCACAGTTCCAGGTTACAGTCCATGACTATGGGGAAGCCACAGTGGCAGGAGCTTGAGACTGCTGGTCACATCACATCCACAGTCAGGAGCAGAGAGAGAGAGAATAAGGAGGCATGCTGCTTGCTTGCACTCACTTGGGTGTTTCCACTCTTACACAGTTCTATACTCATGGTGGGCTGGATCTTTCTACATCTCTTAAGACAATCCCCCACAGACATGCCCCCAGGCCAATCTGGTAAAGATCAACCTTTGAGACTCTTCCCAAGTGATTCTAGGTTGTGCAAGTTGCCAGTCAAAACTAACCAGTACAGGGGCTGGAGAGATGGCTCAGCAGTTAAGAGCACTAGCTGTTCTTGCAGAAGACCTGGGTTTGAATCCCATCACCCATATAGTGGCTAACAACCATCCATAACTCCAGTTCCAGGGGATCTAACACCCTCTTCTGTCCTCCTTGGGCATTGCATGACATGGATGCACTTCATACAAGCAGGCATAACACTCATACACATAAAAAATAAATTAAAAAAAACCAACCAACACAATTGTACACAAACTCATTAGAAAGTAAAAGGAAAAAATGTTTCCCCATTCATTCTATGGAGACTCTGTAGCCTAGCCAAATTCAGAGACAGAGGTAGAAGAGTGGTAATGAAGATATTGAGGAAGGGAGAATGGGAATTAGCATTTAGGAGATAGAAGTTTTTGTTTTGTTTGTCTTTTTGAAGCAGGGTCTCCCTGTAGCCCCAGCTGTCCTGGAACTCACTATGTAGACCAGGCTGGCTTTGAACTCACAGAGATCCACCTGCCTCTGCCTCCTGAGTGCTGGGACTAAAGGCATGAGCCACCACTCCCGGCCTGAGATAGAGGTTTTATTTGGGGATGAGGAAAATGTTATGAAGATGGGTGGTGGTGGTTGTAATGCCACTGACTTGTAGTAGGATGGTAACATGTGAGTTTTTAAAATAGTTTATCATAATACTAAAAAAATAAAAATTGAACACTCTGAATCCAAAAGTCCAAAACATATCTGAGTGCTAAAATGGCAGGCAAAAGGTTCAGATTTGGGATTTTCAATTGCCTCTTGAACTTTTGGCTGAGATCAAGTGCAGATTTTTTCTTTTCAAATTGGAGATGCATAACAGGTGAAGCCTATACAAATGTTCCAACATCAGAAAAACTGAAATCTGGAACACTCTGATCCCAAGCTTTTCTGATAAGGGATTCTCAGCCTGTACTACCAATGTGAATCCAGGAGTTGATTTTTTTTTAAAAAAAAGAGGCTGAGCATGGTGGTGCATACAATCTAGGCCAGCCTAGATTGTACACAGCACATTCCAGGCCAGCTGGAACTACAGGAAGACCCTGTCTAAAACAAAAGTATTTGTTAGCCACTTGCCTGTTGATAGGAGTTACGTGCTAGGGTTTGGAAGTTTGAGAGCAAGTCAGACACACTTCTCCCTTCCTGACTGTAATTGCATTCTGTCCTATATGTAACATTTGCTCTGCTTTCTCTGTCAGACTACAAATACCGCCTACCTCTTTCATGCCTTGCCCAATTTCTGCCAGTAAGTATGTAGTTAAATATTTGCAACAAGTACAACTAATAAAACTTCACCAAAATCTTCACTATTTCTTGAGTCTTTTGGAGGATACTAGACAACAGCCATTAGTCAACTTTAAATACTGTGTGGTTCTTATATAGAAACTCCAAACACCAAATAATTTTGGCAACTTACACAGGAACTACTCTGCTCCTCAGGGTTAATTGTACAGAGAGTAATGATACTTCCCTGAGAGCACCTAGAAAGAACTGTAAGTTGTGAGAATGCTGTACATCCATCGTGTGCTATTTGATAAGTCTAGGAAGACTCAACTTGCCGTGTTGTATCCCACGGCCTCCATATGTTGCAGTTTGTTGATCCATTCACCTATTGGTGGGTGTCTAGTTGTTTCCAGGTTCCAGCTGTTGTGAATGAAGTTGCTATGAACATACTGATTGGTGTTTTCAGGGACTATATGTGCTTATTTGTCTTGGATTTATACCTAGGAGTCGTGTTGACAAGGTCAGGGTGTAGCAATTGTTTAGCTTTAGTAGGTGGTGCCAGATGGGTCTGTAAAGTTGGGTGCCTACTTTATATTCTCACTGACAGTGTCTAAGAGTTCCAGTTGCTCTGTGTCCTTGTTGCAGTTGATATTATTTGTCCTTTTAATTTAGCTATTCTCGGAGTTCTGAAAAGATAGCTCATTTTGGTTTTAATTTTCATTGTGCTGTAACTAAGCGTGTTGAACAAGCATTTCTTTATACACTTATTGGCCATTGTATGGATATGCTGATTAAAGCCAGAATGAGAATGCCTCATATGCCTTAGAGTACCTACAGTTGAAAAGACTGATATTACCAAGTGTTAATGAGGGTGTAGAGCAACTGAAACAGACATCTCTGGTTAGAAGGTAATATGGTATAACCACTGTCTTAGATACTTTTCCCATTGTTGTGATAAGATACCCTGGCAAAAGCAGCCTAGGGAAAGAAGGGCTTCTTTTGACTCACAGTTTAAGAGTGCAGTCCGTCAAGGTATGGAAGTCATGGTAGCAGGCGCTTGAGGCAGCTGATCACATGTCAGCGCTCAGGAAGCCATGATGAATGCTAATGCTCAGCTAGCTTTCCCCTTTCATGCATTTCGAGACCCAAGCCCAAGGAAGGCTGTGACTCACCTTTAGGTCATTTGACCTAATTAAGATAATCCTTCACAGGCGTGCCTAGAGGCTTGTCTCCTCGCTGGTTCTAGATCTTGTCAAGTTGACAGTCAACACTAACCATCATAACCACTTTGGAGAACTGTTTAGCAGTTTCTTAAATATGTAGCATATAATTGCCACATGGCCCAGCACATTCTACTCTTGAGTATTTACTTAAGAGAAATGAAAACTATGTCCACCCAAAGACCTTTACACAAATGTTCATGGCAGTTTTACACATTCTTGCAGAACCCCTTAGGAATAACCCAGGTGGCCATCAACAGGTGGATAAGCAAATCTTGCATATCCATATGATAGAATATTTCTCAGAGATAAAAAGAAATTAACTGTTAATATAGTCACCAGCACAGATACATCTCGAAAACGTGCAGAGCAAAAGAAGCCATCCTCAAAGGAGTGCCAGCCCAATCATCCTTTGAAGTCTAAGAGTAGGCAAAGCTGACGCGCTGACAGGACCCAGAAAATGGTTTTCTCTGCTTGGCTGGTGATAGAATCAGGAGTTGTAGGGGAACTACAAAAGGTGATAGAAGTTTGTGCCTTGATTTGGTGGTGGTTACATAAGAGTATATTGTCAAAACTCACCAGAACATTTTAGGATCCATCCATTTTATTGTATATTAATTATTTCTCAGTTTTTAAAAGCAGAAATAATTGAACCTTATAAAAGAAAAGTATAATACAGGGCATGGTGGCATGGACCTTTAATCCCAACCCTCGGGATTAAAGAGATCAAGGCCAGCCTGGCCCACATAGTGACTTCCAGGCAGGCTGGGACTAGGGAGACCCTGTCAAAATAAACAAAATAAAACAAAAAGAGCGTAGGAGCTGGAGAGAAGGCTCAGTGGTTAAGAGCACTTGCAGAGGATCTGGATTCAGTTCTCTGCACCCACATGGCATCTAGTAACCATCCATAACTCTAGTTTCAGAGGATCCAGTGCCCTCTTCTGGCCTCTGCAGGCATTGCATGACACAAGCACACACAAGTCCAGGAAAGTCATATACATAAAATAAATATTTTTTTAATTTAAAAGAAAAGCGTTTAAATAATGAATACTTAAGTATATTTGGTATTTTGTTGTCATTTTTTGATGGTGCTGGGGATTGAAGCCCTAGAGCAAGTGCTCTCCAACTGATCCACAGGTTGGCCCCTTACCATTTCTATCCTGACATTCGTTAGCCCTGGCTGAACTGACTCTGAGAGTTCTTCAAGGTTGATTACTGCTATAGCAGCCCTCCTTGGCTTGCAGCTTAGCTCCCTCCACCTGGAAATACCATTCTCTGTGTTCTAAAACACTCCACAGTACTTTTAACCAACACAATGCCAAACACCTTTTATGTAACTTGACATTAACTGTAAGTTGTAAGTCATGTGAGATCGTTTCCAGATCATATATTAAGGCTATGACCATACATTCTGGCTTGAGACATCTGCTTTCTTTCACATAGTCAGAGAAGAAAGGCTTCTTGGGGTAGTACAACATAATCATTTTCCTGAGTGAAAGGAATTGCTGGGATGGCCTGTTTCAGAGATGCCACAGTACAGCAGTGCCTGAACAAAGACAGCCTGACTCTCTGAACAAGGCAGCTTGACTCTTGGAGTTGTTTAAGCCAAGAGTGAGCCCAGCCTGTTCTCCAAATTTGTTCCTTCTGATTTCTCTCAGAACTGTTCTTCTAACCTGGTGCATACTGCCCTTTTTTTATTGAAATAGTATATTCAGCATGATATGGGGGAAAAAATGAGAAACTTGTCTCATCAGGGAAGAATTTTCCTTTTCTGACCCCTACTAACCCAGAACAGTATACAAAACCACAAACAGATGTTATCAGTCTAACCCCACCTGTTGTTTGCAACATAAACTGGAGATAATTTATTGCTTTTGATGTTGCTTCTTTCAGCAATGATATTTTCACAATACCTCTCTCTGTGTCGCTCTCTGTCTCTCTGTCTCTGTCTCTCTCTCTCTCTCTCTCTCACACACACACACACACACACACACACACACACACACACACGTGTGCGCACACTATTCTGGGCCGGGGCAAGAAAGGGTCATGAGGAAGAAATAGGGAACAGAATCTAAGATTAAAGATGTTTGTTTAGCTCAGCTTATGAAAGTTGATTACCAGAGGGGGAAGCAAGGCCTCACGAGAATGTTTACATTGTTTTGTTAAAGGCTACCTAGACTTTAATAAACTGATTACACAGTAAGAAGACAGATTGAATAGATAGTGTTAAATGATCTCAAAATGTAAGATTAACTTTGGTCACAAGGTTAGGTAAGACAGGTAGTACAGGAAAGTTATTCCCACAATGACTCAGTGGGTAAAGGAGTATGGCCAAGCCTGACAACCTGAGTTCAGTCCCCAGGACCCATGTGGTGGAAGGAGAAAGCCAGTTCCCAAAGTTGTCCTGTCTTCCATACATGCTCTGTGGCATACACAGAGAAATAATAAACAAATGAAAAAAATTTAATTGAAATTAATTAACCCTCTTTACTTTTTTTTTTCCTTTTTGAGACAAGTTCTTACTATGTGGTCCTGATTAATCCAGAACTTGCTTTGTATACCAGGCTGACCTTAAACTCAAAGAGCTCCACCTGCCTTTGCTTCTCAAATGCCATGTTTAGTGGCATATGCCGTCTCTTAAAGGTCAATTTTTTTAAAAATTCATTTTATGTATGCATGTATGTATGTATGCATGTATGTATGTATGTGGGCATGATATGTGCGCCACAGCACACATATAGAGGTCAGAGGACAACTTGTGCAGTCAGTTCTCTCCTCTACTATGTGGGTCCCAGGGATTGAACTTGGGTCATCAGGCTCAGCAGCAAATGCCTTTACCCACTGAACCATCTTACTGGCCCAAGAGTCAATTTTTAAGCTGGATGTATGCCTCATACCTGTAATCTCAACACCCTGGAGGCTGAAACAAGAAGATTATGAACTTGAGACTAGCCTGGGCTATACAGCCAACACCCTATCTCAAGTAACAAAAAACAACAAATTCACTTTTTAAAATTTTTTTTAAATTTTATTATTTTTATTTTATGTGTGTGCATGTATTACTTGCATGTAGGTAAGTGCACCCATGTCATGCAGTGGCCGCAGAGGTCAGAAGAGGCTGTCTGGAGCCCCTGGGACTGGAGTTACGGACAGTTGTTAGCTGCCATGTAGGTGCTGGGATTCAAACCCGGGTCTTCTGCAAGAACAACCAGTGTTCTTAACCGGTGAGCCACCTCTCCAGCCCCAAATTCACTTTTTTAAACAGTCAATTTTCTATCAGGGATACAATTTTCTAGCATCTGTTCTGCAATCTTTATCTAAAACAGTGTATAAGTGATAGTTTTAAAATATAATACTAAATGTTTTCTTGGTAGCTGTTATAAAACATAAAGCGTAAACTTTAAATTATTCCAGAATGTCAGTTAAATTGTGCCTATATATACAATAAGTAACAGCAGTAAGAAAGTCAAATTTGCAAAGTAGGATGGGGCATAATATGGAAGCAACATTGCTCACTCTGCATAGAGTATGTTCTGTGAAGCCTTTGCTCTGCCCTTATACTACCGTAAATGAACAGGTTACTACATAAGCATGAGCAGTACATTACAGGTCTCTTGTGGCAGAGACCTTATCTTGTATTTTACTTGTGTTCTGTGACTCCACATGAGCCCAGAAAATAAATGGACCTGGATAAGAAGTAGACACGTAGAATGGACTTTAGGTGACTCCCAAAGCGTCTGAATTAATCATAGAACTGTAGCGTATGTGTATAGGTCTACTGAATTAATCGTAGAATTGCTGCGTATGTGTATAGGTCTACTGAGGCCATCTAGCATTCTGAGCCTCAGCCAGCTTATGACATGTAGCTTTGAAGATACTCTGCTTGGAGTGATTGATTTATAACAACCATAGGGTTGCCCAGCTTCCAGAAATTCTTCCCTACTCCCCAACTCATGATCAGATTGAAAATCCTGCCTCTCAAACTGACACAAAGCAGTAATTGGTCTGAAGTGAGTAGCTCCCCGTCTATGGCTAGGAATGCCAGCGGTTTGGGGCTTTTAAGCCTTGTAGATTTCAAGATATGTAGAGGAATGAAACTCTTCCAACTCATCCTGAGATTTGTCACCTAACTTTGGAATCACTCAGATAGTAGTTATAAAAGCAGCTGGAAGGTTAAAAACCAATCCTATGGAAAGTTGCTACAAAGAAAGTGAAAACCTCATTATCTATCCATAGTTGATTGAATTTATTTTTCCATTTTCAGATATTTGCTGGTATATTGGTATTCTCAAATAGCAATTTTTAATCTTGAGTTGTAGAATCTGATGGCTCTTCTCCCACCTCCCGCTTCGGCCCCCTCCCTCCGTCCTTCACCCTCAGAAGTGTCTATTGTATCTGTGCACGCCATTTTACAGACCTGAATTTCAGGGGTATTGCTGGACTCCTGAAGTCCTGTAGGGCCAAGAGACTTAAAAGTAATCATTGACATTCTTGTCAGACAGAAACGGTATTTTGAGGAATAACAATAGCATGCCTTGCTCTTCAGGATCTGCCCAACAACATAAGAGCCTTGTGGTAAACTCACCTGAGTCAAATAATGTAGAACTGGAGACAAGGACTTTGACATTTCATATTCAGTCGATGGGGAGCCTCTATAACCCTGGAGTTCTCACTGTGTGTGGTGTTATGATTGCTGCCCTCAGTAACCTTCAAGGATTCTGTGCTTCTTAGTAAGAAAGAAAGAAGGTCCCTGAAATTTAAAACTTATAATATGGTCATTGAATTTCATTTTGTGTCTTTAAGCCACCTTTGCCATTGTAAGTGAGAAATTGACCTCTTTATTTTGCAGAGAGCTGATGAACTTTAGTAAATGATTGAGGGTTGCACATCTCCTGAGACTTGAGTGATGGAACTTGTCACTCTAACCTTAAGTCCAGAATTACTTTTTGTTTTCTCTCTGTCAGTGCTCTGCTCATGATGAAGGGATCTAAGCTGTAAAAGAGATTATTTATTTAAAGAACTGGCATTCTGCAATTACAGAAATCTCTGGAAAACTTTTAAGTAAAGCAGAATTTCACTTTTGAGTCTTGAGGTATCTATGGATGTAATATTTTTGGTTTTCTATGTGTTGAGCATCTGGTAGCTCCTTGAAACAAGTCCACATCAGCATCTGCACAGCTCAAGTAAGCTGTGCTTCTCCAACCCTGACCCCCACATCCCACACAGCCCAAGTAAACTGTTTCTTTTACCTTTACCCCAGCCTCTGCACTTTTACTGTAGATGATTAGGGGCCTCACCTGTGGGCCAGCCGTCCAGGAATGTAATGGGGATATGTCTGTATATCTCTAAACTCACTCAGTGTCATGATAGGAAAAATTTTTTGTAGATGAGCTCCTTGGATAAGGAAGACTCCATGAGGCAAAGTCACACATTATCATATGCAGCTGCCATGGGGAGTAAAATTAAGTGAAGTCACTTGATCTTCAACCCTGCATTTATTTCCCTGGCATTACCAAGGAAATAAACATCCACATAGTGGTGCTGGTCCCACAAATGCTGCATTTGTGGCTTGAAGTTGTATGACATTTTATATTTTTGTTGCGAGAACCCAATTTGGCATCATAGAAGTCCAAATCTTGGCAGAGAAAAACTGAATTCCAAAACGTCCCGCTGAATGCTTCATAGGTGAAGCGCCTTTCGGTCTCCCTGCCTCAACACAGAGGAAGTGGATGCTATGACTGCGTAGGGCCTCTGAGCGCGTTCATGGAAAGTCCATTTTAAAATATTTATTGTTTCTATTTTATGTGTATGAGTGTTATGCCTGCGTGTAGGTAAGTACACCTGTGTCGTGCAATGCCTGTGGAGGACAGAAGAGGCTGTCGGATCCCCTGGGACTGGAGTTACAGACAGTTGTTAGAGGCCATGTGGGTGCTGGGATTTGAACCCGGGTTTTCTGCAAGAACAGTCAGTGTTCTTAACCACTGAGCCATCTCTCCAGCCCCGTAAATTCCATTTTTATACTGCTGATTTTTGTCCAAAAGTCACTTACACAGTAGTTTCAAATACTCATGTTCTGGAATCAAACTTAATTTACTCCTTAACCCACAGAAGGAAAACTTATATTTGTTCTGGTTTTGTTTTTTGTTTTTTTTTGTATTTTTGAGACGGGGTCTCCCTGTAGCCCCAGCTGACCTGGAACTCACTATGTAGACCAGGCTGGCCTTGAACTCACAAAGATCCACCTGCCTCTGCTGGGATTAAAGGCGTGTGCCACCACGTCCAGCTTGTTCTGTATTCTTAAAGGATTTGAGAGAAAGAAAAGCAATGAGCTGATGATTCTGTATATAACCTATGGCTCTCTTTTCAGAATAGAACAAAGGATGATAATTGTTTACATCCTAAAGGCTTTAGGAACAATGATGTCTCCTGTGTCTGTACTCATAGGTTAAGGTCAAAATGAAAAAGAGAGATTCTGATTCACTTTTCTTCCATCAGGAAGTAGCCTGTAGTCACAGGCTAGATGGCTCCTGTGCCAAATCCTAGAAGCTTTTTAGTGATCATATTCTTTACAGTTAAACTGTTTCCAGCAAAGCTGCCCTTGTCATCATTAAACAGTTGATTTAATCATCTGATTCAAATATGAGAAAGTCTGGCGCATTTTTTGGAACAACTTTGACCTATAGAAATGCTTGTTTCATGTTTCTCACAAACTCATTATATGAGATAGGAGACAGAATTTGCTTTCCCTTATTGAAATTCATTTAAGATCATAGATTTTTCAGAATGTTACTAGATTAATTAGCATATTTAAGATCATTTAGGTGCTTGTAACTCAAGGTTTCTATCAGCACACACAACTAGCATGAGACTATGTTGGTTGCTGGTTAAACCCAAGTCCTGTTATATTCTATCTTGTGTTCATCTGTAAGGAAGAGAAATGCTGCATTCTTTGAGTTCTCCATTGCAAGTGGGAAAAGTAGGCAGGTAGGAAGAGCAGGAATAGAGATGCTCTGATAATAAATACGCATAAAATAAGTACATTAGTATCTGCTCAGTGGTAGGTCAATAGAAATACATAATCTCTGGAAATTCACATCCTAAGGACAACATCCTATCAATATTACTTACACTTAGAAGATGGACTGTTTGATACAAAATGAACTCTTAAAGAATTTATAGAGCAATGTAAAGGCCTTGTGAGAAGCATGCTGTGCTCTCTGGTAGAGTGGATCAGTTGGCAGAGGACTCTAGTATTGTTCTAGTTTGTTTCTCCATTGCTATGACAAAACACTCTGACCAATACCAACTTGAGAAGGAAAGGGTTTATTAGGCTTACATCTCCCAGGTCACAGTTCATCAGGGAGCCCAAGGTAGGAACTCAGGGCAGGAACCTGGAAGCAGGAGCTGGAGCACAGGCCGTGGAGGAATACTGCTTACTGGCTTGTTCCCCAAGCCCCTGCTCAACCTGCTTTCTTATGCAACACAGGCCCACCTGCCCAGGGGTGGCACCACCCACAGTGGGCTGGGCCCTCCCACATCACTCAACAATCAAGAAGATGCCACATAGATATGGCCACAGGCTAGTCCAATGGAGGCAATTCCCCACTTGAGGCTCCCTCAACCCAGGCGTGTCAAGTTGAGACTAAAGCCATCCAGAACAAGCATATCTGATCTATGACATTAAGCCAGAACTGATATTAGCAATAGCACACATTATTGGTGGTGTGAGGTGTTGGACTGAAGTTTAACTCGGACGACTACTGCATGCTGCTTACTATGCTGAATGTATTAAAGTCCTCCTCTCCAGGAGATTATAGTCTAATCAAGGGAACAGGTGTGTAAATGCTTAACTATTACTTTTTTTAAGTACAAGGATATACAAAAAAGACTGGGAGCAAAGAAAACATAGGAAGTTTATCCCTAAAAGAGTGAGGGAGATTGGGTCTTAAAGGATGAATAGACGCTCAGAGAAATGAGAGATGTCTTAGGAAATCCCTGTTTACTATTTGTGGCCTAGGAGATTTTGAAATTTATCAGCAAGATAATGAACAAAATGAGACAAACTTAAGTGGTCAACAAAGCAGAATAAATTGTTCCTGTTTCTATTATCATTAACTATGGGTTTTCCTGATTTGTGTTTTTAGAAGTTTCTTTACTCTGTTAAATTTCTTAGAGTAAAGGAACTTTCCCTGAGACAAAATAAAATGAGGAAGTTAGCAGAAAATGAAGATCCCATCTGACCTTTGGTGACCCTGACAGCAGTAGAGACTGTCAGGGTTCCCAGATGGGGAGGGCAGTGACCGCTGAGGAGATTAGGAAGGTCTAATGACATACAGAACATTTGTTATAAATGAAAACTTTCTAAAAGTTAAATCTGTCTTTTAAGGTAATTTAAATTCTCATGGATGGTTGGAGAATACATATTAATTCAAATTAATCGAATGCTTTGGTTATAAGGTTTCTGTCTTTGTTTTTAATAGCATTTGCTTCCTAATAGTTAATTTGGAAAAGGGAGAAGGTTGTTTTCACTGATTTTCTACTGTGCTTCAAATGCTCCTGAGTGTTGGCTACCCGTTAAATAGTGATTGCTTCTCATCTGCTTCGAACCTTCCAGGATCCCGAGATCATGGGATCAGGATTGCTGATTTGTGAAGGGCAGTAAAACTATGTCATGTGAAAAGAACCAGACCCAGGCCAAAGATAACAATGCTATGTAGCCTCTCTGAGGCCAATGAGGATTTTGTTTTACAAGATGTGTCCGTGTTTGGTCAGTACAGCCAGAGCGGAAGGTAAATGAAAGAACATTACTTTAAAGGCATTAAAGAGCAGGCCAAAGGGAAGCTGGGTTAGAAGTGCAGGATTGACGCACAGCCAGCCAGGCACAGCCTTGGTTCCCATCTATGGAGCCAGGACACAGCCCTCAACTGCTGCCGAGTGCGTCTGCTATAAACACTGCAGCTGCTTCAAGGCTTCCCTGCATCCCTCAGGCCCTCCTTCCCTTCCCTCGTTTCCTTTCTTCCTCAGAAAGTCCACACAAACTCATTTAAAAACGACTAATTCCCCGTACTCTGGATTGCTGTGAGATCAAGGCCATAGCAAGACACCATCCCAAAACAAAAGGCTGATGAGAAGGTTCAGCATAAGAGCACCTACTTCCAAGCTTGCCAGCTTGAGTCCATCCCTAGAGCCCATATGGTGGAAGGAGAGAACCAGCTCTGGCTGGTTGTCTTCTGACCTCCGCATGCTTGTACCCCCCTCACACACACATACACACAAAAATAAATCAATGTAAAAAAATTAATTAAACAAAACAAAAAATGACTAGTTACATTCTTTCACAATCAAGCTTAGAAATCAATCAAAGCATGTAAAAAGTTTTTAAAGATTACATATTTAATTTATAGGCTGTGGGAGGAGCATATTTTAGAGA
Organism: Nannospalax galili; assembly: GCF_000622305.1. Classification (NCBI taxonomy): domain Eukaryota; kingdom Metazoa; phylum Chordata; class Mammalia; order Rodentia; family Spalacidae; genus Nannospalax; species Nannospalax galili. The sequence continues at coordinate 1,969,614 of NW_008343559.1, read as the reverse complement.
AAACAGACTGAGCTGAGGAAATGACTTTGGCCAGCTTGACATGGATCACTGGACTGCACACTATCTAGGTGGCTTCAGCTCTACAGTTTCAGGATTGTCCTTTGCTCAAGTGTGTCATGGTCATTCAGGAGGGCAGATGCTCTGTGTGCACTTCCCACCGGCTTCTAGTAAATAGTGGTCCTGAGTGCGACCAAACATACAGTGGTGTGAACAAGGTAAATGGGACAGGAAATCAAAAATACTGAATTTGAACCAAGTCCACCAAACAGATGTTTACACCAGCTATACGATTGGGCTGGGGATTCTGATTCCACTCTTTGATAAAGACCCTCAAACGAGTAGGAGCTGAAGAAATTTGTGAATTTTGAGTTATCCTGAAATGTCCATTAAAAGACGTAACTGCTATGTTCTCCAACTTTCCCAGCAAAGACAGAACTGACAGCTTTTGAAGACAGACTTCCTGGCCTTTTGACAGGAATAAGTGAAGAGAGGGAAGAGGGAAGAAAGGGAGGAGGTAGAGGAAGAAGGAGGCAGGCAAGCGCAAGCGTTGTCAAATTAGGTCTGTCTGGGCAGAGTCTGCCGTGAGTCACTAACTGTAGGGGTATATGCTTTCTTCTTAAAGTTTATACAGATATTAGCCCAAATCCTTATTAAATGATTTCAAGTTGAAAAGCATTTGGCATAAAATATAAAACAAATGTTAAATGTCTCCAAAGTCATATCGAACAGAAACAATTATTAGGAGCATAAACAGGATAGGGCAGGTCCTCAGATCGTTCATTCAGAATGAACTGCTGTACTGTGCTAATAGGAACCAGAGCGTTCCAAGTGAAAATATGCATTTAAAGTGACATTTAATATTGCCTCTAATGACCGCCTAATTGACCTATTGAAGTGTGATTGGCTTTCAATTTTTCCGCTGAAGAAACTAAAGAAAAAAAACGCCATTGTTGAGTATAATCAACTTGCTTACTCTCTCATCTGTATACAGCTACAAAATTCAGGTATGAAATATATTATATGGAAATTTTGCTCTCCTTGCTCTTTCTCAAAGAACTGAAAGGACAGTAGGCAATAGGCATTTTTACCAAAGAAAGACTGGTGAATACCTACTGGCTCAAACACCACCCTTTAATGGAGAATTTTCCAGGAATGGCATCCAGGAGAGCGCAATGTTAGGCAGAACTTTACAACTATGCTGTTAAAAGTCCCCAAAACTAGAGGCTTGCCCAGAGAGGGGTGGGGCTTTCTAGGCTTCTTACTCTCTAGAGTAGGTCTCAACATGCTTGTTCTTTCCACTCCACTTTGGGGTGCTTACCTCCAGGAGAGATGTAGAAACAGTTGAGTTGAGCTTCACGTACCACCTTGCCCTTGAACTTCCCCTCTGTTTCCTCAGACAGGTGACTGGAAAGCAGCTGATATGGGGGTGTAGTAGGCTGAACGAAGGCTCGAATCATTGTGAATTTCCAGTTGTACTAGTAACTTGATTTCACAACTAAACAAATGTCCCACTTGTGACCTTTTTTCCCTTGTACTTTTTTAAAATTCAGAAATGATTTCTGCAGCCACCATGAGGGCCATAAATGTTTACATACACAGCCTGTCACTCGACTGCGACTTTGGGTTAATACGTTCACGTTTAGAATTCTGAAAGCACACCTCCCTCCTTGGCTCTTCTCCGCTGCATCTTTCCACCTTTGCTGCTGTGCTGAGACTTGTGCAGGGAGAAGCCCTCCCCCACTGGCTTCACAGGAGCCCTTGGATGGAAATGTGAAGCAAATGGCTTCTGTCAGCCTGTCAGCTCATCACCTCTTGAAGACATGATGAGTTCTGGTCTTTATATATCACCACGAGCTGCTCTGGCCCAGCCTCTCGTGTGGAAGACAGATAGGACTGCGGTAGGGGTGGTAGACCCAGGGCCCACGATGCAGAAAACTTCAGCTGGAATGTGCACTTTCATGGAATTCACAGTGCAGTGCAGCTCAAGTTGCAAAACTATTTTAGGGAGAAGAAAATACAGGCCCAGTCCTACATTTTATCTTGGTGTCACTTTTCAGTGGCCAAAAGCTGTTTTTTATTCCCCTCCTCCTAGTTATTTAAACCTTATGTTCAAACTAAAATTGTTTCAAGATGATCCCATTATTATTTTTAAGGCCGTGTTGCTTCATAGATTAAATGATTGGGTCTTAAATATCTATAATGTCCTAAATAACAATGACTAACCCAGCTTTTTCCTTTGACGTTTGAAAGTTTCTGCCCCAAACCTGTGTTTTAGCATCTCATGATAATGAAGATGTCAGACCGTGTTTCTGTTTGTGTCACCAGGTTTAGCACCCTGCCCTTAGGACAGTCTAGTTCCTTATGTCAAATGCCACATATGAAGGAGAATGACATCTGAAATGTTTGTACATAGTCTGCTGGTGGGACCCACATTGTCACTTTCTCTGCCAGTGGGCCTTGTCTGGTTACATTGTGGTTTGCTCCCTTGCTGGTTTGGGAAACCCTGTCTCCAAAGAAGAAGAAAAGTTTTCATTGTGGCCAAAAGACCCAGAGCAGGCTCCTAGTATTATAACTAAGACCAAAGCAAGCAAACACATGAAAGTTGTTAGATTTATAAAGTGGTTGAGTGTCCGTGATCCAACTTGATCTCATAAGAACAAGACTGAAGGGTTGCCATGCAGGAGTCTGTAAGGAATCTTGAGTGGGGAATCATTTCTGGTGGATGGGAAGTAGCCTGGAATTTGAAGTTTCCAGAAACACAGTTAATACTCTTGAGATGCAAGAGTTGTGTTTTGGCATAAAAGTGCTCATGAAAAGCACATGGACTTGAGAACACCCATGTCCTTATTTTTCTTAGATTTGTCAGAATACTGAGGAGTTTGAGTGTGTGTGTGTGTGTGTGTGTGTGTGTGTGTGTGTGTGTGTGTTTGTGTTTCTACCTGCGAGAATAACCTGGTTCAACAAAGACTGGGGCCTTCCTCTTACTTTTCCCCTTCATAGGTAGGTAGCTGAGACAAAGATTGTGCAGACAGGCTGGAGAGATGTCCCAGTGCTTAAGAGCACTTGCTGCTTTTCCAGAGGACCCAAGTTTGGCTCCCAGCAGATCAGCTCACTGGTGCCTGCAGCTCCCATTCCAGAGGATCCAATGCCCTCTTCTGGCCTCTTCAGGCACCTGCACACATGTGGCATGCACATACACAGACACATACGTTTACATATACATAAATAAAAACAAATCTTTTTTTTAAAAAGTCTGCATACACTTGACTAGTATAAAAACAAAGATTAAACCCTCCATTTAATGTATTTTGGCAAGTTAATAATTTAGACTTATAGCACTTCTTTAAGATGCCTGCTTAAAGCAGCATTAAAAAGACACTTCCTGTACCATTTGATGTTCGAATCAGTACTGTCCTGAGGCAGAAAATTTATGTCTGGGCACTGGTGAGGTGGGTGGGGGGAAAGGTGTGTTAGAATATCTTAGCTGTCTTCATAACAAAAGAGTTGAATGTTTTGAAAGCTTAAATTTATAAATGTTTTCCTTTAAAAGTTTGTTTTTTGCTGATTTTCATTGGTCTATCATAATATTGCTGCTGTTTTCAATAAAGTTCTTTCAAATGTACATGTAGTTCATGTTTTGCTTATATGATTATTTACACAGTACCACCAGGTCCTCAACCAGATATTTACAAATGTGTTCTGCAACTGTTTTAGCCTTTGCTATGAAGGTGATAGAGCTGGGTACCCACTAAGTTTAGTACACAACTTATTTGAAAAATCGTAACTCAATCAATTGCAGTTATATTATGCCACATTTCCCTTCATTGCTAAATGACTAGGCTGTAGCCATATATAGTCTTTCAACATTTGTAAATTTTCTGAATAGACATTTTGAAATGAGATTTATTATTAAAATTTATTTTTTCTAGCTCCCTATCCTAACAGCTCACAGCCAATTTTTCAGTTAACATATTCCTGGTAGAAAAAGAGGGAGTGGGGTTTTTCAGGCATAATTTGAGCATCAGGTTTCTGAATATTTAAAAATAAAGATGAAATGTGTTTGTGAAATGTGCAAATAGAATATAGAAACAATGAAGTCTCAAGCCAAGTTTCAAAATCCTGATTTCATTTTCAGTCTGTAGTCACTTAAGGAGCACTCACCGAATGCCTGTTGAATTATGGTGCTGCACTTTTAACAAAAGCAGACTTCACTGGTTTCGTGTGTGAATGTGGATGTGTGTGTACAAAATCACCAAGATTTCCAATGTTAGATTTTTAAGTTTTGACTCCAGTGACTGGTTTCATTTATTTACTAATTCATTGAATTAACTCATTCACTACCTAAAATCTTCTAAATTCTTAAGTATTTTCCTCCAGGATGAAAGGGAATTTCTTTACATTGTGTGATTTTAAAGATACTCATAACTTGTTCTGTGTTTCATTTCCAGTGTCCATTTATGGGATTTGGTTTTATGATAAGGAAGAATGCCAAAGAATTGCAGAACTTATGAAACAGTAAGTGCCAAAAGGCTAAGTATTTTTCAGGACCTGGTGCTTTTGTTTGTATTTCTAGGTGTGTAAAGCAATGCTGACCATAACAGGAAGCATTTCACAGCCAGCATCTTCAGTTGATCAGGAAACACCTGATACCACTTATAAATACAACAGCGTAAGCAATGGCTGGCCATACTTTCTCTAGGTCTGCCCTCTGTTTTGCCCCACATAATGCGAGCCATTCCAGATGGCAGTTTTCTGTGGTATTGTCTTCATTTGTAAATAAGCAGTTTTTGCTCTGAAAAGTTGTGTGCCCTTCAGTGAAAAGAACGTGCAGAACCAGCCTGAAAAGCTGCTCCGGCTCCTCCAGAGCCCTCTGCTTCCTTTATGCCCTTTCTAAAAAGCTTTCCTTTTTAACTGTGAGTGTTCTGAGCTCAGAATTCCCTATGCCTCAAAAGCCAAGTGTTTAGGATAATCTTTGTCCCCATCTCTGGACATATCAGTTCATGATCAGAGCTCTCTCTCTCTCTTTCCCTCTCCCTCTCCCTCTCCCTCTCCCTCTATCTATCTTACACACACACACACACATACACACACACACACACACACACATGTGCGAGCTATTTATTTCTCTTAACGTTCTGATACCTGTGCTTAGCCCATTCTGCTTCTGGGAAACTTCTGCGTTGCTGTCTGGCTTTCCTACTCTTGGCTCCCCTGGTTCATCAGGAGGAGGCCCAGGTAAGGCTGGTGAACTGTAACCAGTTCTAGGCTTGGCTGCTCGCTATGAGCCAGTCAGTATTTTCCCTGCTATTTATGGAAATGGCCAAGAGCCTCAGAACGAAGTGAGTTTCCTACCCATGCTGGGTCTCAGCCCTGGACAGCTGCTCCCTGAGTGGGTATGATGCCACAGTCCTGTCTACAAAGAACCCATTTCCATTTCTAAATCCAGGGGCAGTGATATGAAAAAGTGACCCCCAACAGAATGAAAACTGGGAGCACATTTTTATAAATAAAATTGACTCCTGAAAATCTCGCTTGCAAGAGCTAATTTTAGACAACTAGCTCAAGTCACAGATGGTGATTAAGTGTGCTCAAACTGGTATTTACCACCATAACAACTAATTCCTAGAACATTTCATGTTATCGTAATTGTGCAGGGGATGATAATACCAGGATCTCATGTGGATTAAAAAATACCCTGTGGCTCAGCCAAGAGGTCATGGTAAACCTGTTAGCATTCTGCAATAATTGCTTAATAACTTGGGCAGGAAATTGATTATTACTAGCAATGAGCAGCTGATTTGTATGGATTCTGATCCCTTTCCTAGTTAGAATAAAACCTCTCAGTAACTTCTCGGGTCTTATTTTACCATTAACTTTGTGTATTAATAAAAGTATTTGAGCTGAAATTCAAAGGTGTTTTTCTTGATGTTTCCTTGCAGCATGTAGGATAATGTGAGCAGAGTTAGGATGGAGCCTTCACTGTATCTCTAAACTGTCAGAGAACTGCAGGGATTGAGCTGGTACAGTCAACCTTGCTTGACCTCAAGGCATTCAGGAATGAAGAGAATCTGTGCATTCTGTTCATCCCTGCTTGAGCATTCAAATAGGGCCTCCTCCACAGTCAGTCACAGCCACTAGGCCCTGCTGCTGTTGTGTACACGCAGCCATGGTTGAGACCACCACCGATGAGCAGGGCTGCGTTTGTTACCCTCTTTACAAAAACAGCTGGGGCAGGATTGGGTCCACAGATCCCAGCTTTCTGACTCCTCCTCTGGACTCACATATGTGACCCATTGACTCAAGACTTCATTCCTCACTTTCTGTCTTAAGTGCCTAAGCAGTCTGTTCCTAAGATGGTTATAGTAGAAAGGAAACACTTGAGTGAGAACTGGGGCCATTGACTTTGACTTGATTTTCTTGATGTGCATCTCCCCTTGTTTCTAGCCTAACTGAGTATGAACAGTTGAAAGCTTGTCATGGAGCAGGAGCAGGACCTTCCCCAGTGACCCTCAGTTCAGGAGACGGCCGAGAAGTAGATATCTTACAGATGCTCACCAAGGCCAAAGATGAGTACACGAAGGTGAGTCTGCCCTTTCTTTTGATAGTACTTACCCCAGCAAGATCCTCACTGAGAAAGATGTTAGGCTCTTCTAAACAAAAGAGGATAAAATCAAAATCTATTTGCTTTTAGTAGGCTCTTTACTTTAAACTAAATTAAAAGGTAGCCTAAGAAATCTATAGCCTTCATACAAACAAACAGTATCCAGTTAGAAGACTTACAGTGACAACAAATTACATAAAAAATCCTTTCCCACCAAATTCATGTCAGTATGGTTGGTTCAGGCCTGTAATCCCAGCAAGAGGAGGGCAAGTTCCAGACCTTATCTCAAAAATTAAAGCATGGATCCTGGCAAAAATGGCTCAGTGAATAGAGGCACCTGCCACCAAATTTGATGACCTATTTGATCTTCAGGACCCATAGAGTGGAAGGAGAGAACCAACTCTGACAAGTTGTCTTCTTCTGACCTCCACACATGCACTGTGGTACTCCCCTCAGCCCCCCACATACATAATAAATAAAATATAAACTTTAAATGTAAAACAAAAAGCATTAGAGACTTGAACAAATGGAAATATATGTCCTGTTCATGGATAAAGAATAAGAACCTGATGCCCTCTTCTGGTCCCTAAGGGCACAAGCACATACCCCTACACAGACACACAGACACTCACATAATTAAAATAATAATAAACAGCTGGGTGTGGTGGCGCACGCCTTTAATCCCATCACTTGGGAGGCAGAGGCAGGTGGATCTCTGTGAGTTCAAGCCCAGCCTGGTCTACAAAGCGAGTTCCAGGCCAGCTGGGGCTACAGAGAGACCCTGTCTCAAAAAGACCAAAAAAAGGAAAAAAAAGAATAAGAAGATTGAATGTAAAGTTGTCAGCTCTCCTTTACTCTCTAAATTTAAGCTGATCCTTAAATAAATGCCACTGATTTCTTTCCTCCTTCTCTTTCTTTTCCCGAAGCAGATAAGTTGATTGTAAGGTTCATGAGGAGAAATAGCCAAGAAAGAATAGCTACAAGATCCCTGTTAAAAAAATTTTTTTAAAAACCAGCAATATTGACAGGGGGCCATGAGGTATTCATCTATAAATAGCCAGGTAGGCTGATGGGATAGATGGGAAACCAGAATTAGATGCAATCATAGATGAAACTCATAATATGATAAAGTAACTATTTCAAATCAGTTATGTGAATGCATTGTTATGTAAATGGTGTTGAAGTAACAGGTACCCATTTGATAAAATACCAAATTCGTGTCATACCTCAAGCCATGTACCAGGATAAATCCCAAATGCATTAGAAAAAATTAGAAGAGCGTTTACGTGGATCTCTTTGCAGTCTAGGAAAAAGGAAATCTTCCTAGCTGCACCTTAAAATCTCAAACCACTTAATTTCAAATACATAAAACATAAGTGAACATTTGGCGAGGTTTGAAAAAAATAGAAGCAGGTGAAGTGTTTAACTAAGAAGGAATATTCACACCTAAAATTCAGGAAATGGGTTAGATCCCCAAAAATTGATTTATGAAAGATTATGATTCTCTGAACAAAAAAGTAAAATTAAATTAATAAAAAATAAAATAAGAATCTTAGAATTTGGAAACTAGGTAAAAACTAAGAGTATATAACTGAATATCATATGATATAACTACTTAGAAAAATCATGACTGAATCATAATGTTGAACTGAACAGTCTTAGTAGATCGTACGTTAAGGATAAAAGAACTAAAAGAAATTATAAAGTTAATTAAATGACTTTATTAATAGAAATATTGGCCTCAAAATTTTCAGATGTCATAGATATAATAAATAAATTATGTCGGGGCTGGAGAGATGGCTGAGCAGTTAAGAACACTGACTGTTCTTGCAGAAGACCCAGAACGGGGATCCGACAGCCTCTTTTGACCTCTGTGGGCATTGCACAACACAGGTGCACTTAACTACATGCAGGCAATACACTCATACACATAAAATAAAAATAATAAATAAAATTTTAAAAAAAAAGAAATTATGTTGATGAGGCCAGAACTAAAACCTCAGTATAAACAGAAGAAAAAAAATCAAAACTGCATATTAAGTACTAAATGGAGATAGCAGAATTACTTCATGTTTTTGTTTCTTTTCTGATGGGGAGGTAGTATTTTTGAGACAGGGTCTCCCTATAGCCCCAGCTGACCTGGAACTCACTATGGAGACCAGGCTGGCCTCTATCTCACAGAGATCTGCGTGCCTTTGCCTCCCAAGAGCTGGGATTAAAGGCATGTGCCGCCAAGCCCAAAATATGTTTTGTTCTTTAATTATGGGAACAGAAACAGAAAGTGGTGGCCCATGCCTTTAATCCCAGCACGTAGGAGTCAGAGGCAGGTGGATCTCTGTGAGATCCAGGCCAGCTGGGACTACAGGGAGACTCTGAAAGAAAATTCCTAACTCTTTCCCTGAAAAGACTTAGAAATGCATGATACCCCAGTAGCAATAATCCCCTCCACTGCCCAGATTGATTTTCAAGCTGTCATTTCCTTCTGAAAGATAACAGGGCTCCTTGAAGAAATTTCTGACTGCAGGTCTCAACACCAAATGAATAGGATCCTATGCAATGAACACTATAACCAGCTTACAAGACAGTGGATCAGAATACCCCAGCAATGCATTTTAATTGTGTGTGTGTGCGTGTGTGTGTGTGTGTGTGTGTGTGTGTGTGTGTCTAAATGAGGGTGCTCATGAGCCATGGTATGCATGTGGAAGTCAGAGGACAATGGACAATGTCAGGAGTGAGTTCTCTCCTCACCATGTGGGTTCCAGGGAACAGACTCTGGTTCTAGGGTGCAGACTCAGGTCGTCAGGCTTGTGCTACAAGCACCTTTTTTTACCTGTTGACCATGTCAACCTGACATTGGTAAGAGGAGTGAATTAAGCATTTTTACTGCCTGCCCTGAAAGGATCATATTTCAGAATAACCAAGCAGCCCTTGTCAGTGAGGGAAGGTTCTTCTCTACCCAAACCCTCCAGATATTAGGTAGAAAGAGAATGACAGAACGTAAAACATGCTGGTAAATGACTGATTCCAGCAGGAACACCTAGTGATGCTACTTTGGTATGTAAGGTTGATGGAAACTTGATCTTGGAAGGACCAGGCTGCCACCCCCTGCAACCTGACTGCTCAGCAGCACCTCAAGTTGGGCAGCCAGACATTCTGACCTCCCAGTAAGATGAGACATAGAGCAATGCACATCACCTTGAGGTATTATTGCCAGATTTACTCTGGAATCACAGCAAGCCATAAGCTCCAACTCTCTAGTTTATAGACAGTGAAACTCCTCGTCTAGTCAGAGTCTCCACACATAACAAGTAAAGCTGCCGAGTGGATGAAGCATGAATACAGTAAGCCCCAGTTTGGGTCAGAGGTACCTCATTCCTAACTTCAGACAGTAACAGCTATTTCTGGGTTTCTTTTCCTGTTTTCTTTTTAAAAAATATTTTTATTTATTATTTTCATTTTATGTGTATGAGTATATGAGCATGTATGTGAGTGCATCTGTGTCATGCAGTGCTGCGGAGGTCAGAAGAGGCTTCGGATTCCCCTGGAACTGGAGTTAAGGACGGTTCGTAGCCACCATTTGGGTGCTGGGAATCAAACCCGGGTCCTATACAAGAGCAGTCAGTGCTCTTAACCACTGAACCATCTCTCCGGCCCTATTTCTGGGTTTCTTAATTCTCCGAAAGTCACCAAAAAGTATCCTAATGATTGGTCATACCTTATAAATTGTATTGTATTAGGCACATCAGAGGTTTTTTTAAAAAAAATGATTGTTTGTTGTTGTTGTTTGTTTTGGAGTAGGGGAGTGAGTTGAGACAGGGTCTCCCTATAACTCCAGGCGGCCTGGAACTTGCTATGTAGACCAGTTTGGCCTTGATCTCACAGAGATCTTCCGGTCTCTGCCTCCCAAGTGCTGGGACTAAAGGTGCGCACTAGTCATACTTAACCACTGAGCTACTTCCTTGGCCCCTCACAGCCTGGCCAGTTCTAGCAGACAGCAACAGGTTAAGCTAGATACTCAGGCTAGCCCAGCCTGCCGCACTTCTCATCTCAGATCACACACTCCAGGCAGCAACAGTTCTCTGCCTTACCAAGGCCAGGTACCTGCCACTGGGCTTCTGACAGTACCTGCAAGCCTTGTAGCCTGTACTCCCACTAGCCAGCCCTAAACTTTCCTTTTCCTGACTCCTGACCACCCTGTAACTACCATGTGTGGCCTGTGTAGTAAGGACATCTGAGTACTATGAACTTTGCTTCTCTAGAGCCTCTCTGTCCTGGGTGGCCCCTCCCAGCTGACCATCACACTGGCACCCTCAGAAACACACAGTATTGGTGACTGAATTCAAGGCATTAGTAGCATCGTGTTACTGATCAAGTTGACTTCCCTGTACATCCTTCTTGGTTTGTCATTGCCTGGTGTGTGAACTTGGACTCTTCAGGCCCTCCATCACGTGATCTCGGAGTATTCTACAGATACATGAAGCTGCCAGAGTCACAATTTTACTCCTTGAAGGCTTCCTGCCTTTGCTCACGCTTTTCCCGCCCCTTCTCCACCAATCCATGTACAACCAGTCTTTCAAGAACCTCCCTAGCTAGACTTCGATGCTCTCCTGCTAGCGTTTGTCATATTCTAGAACCCTTCTTCCATCTTTGTTGACCCCTCTAGTGCATGGAGGCATTTTAGACCATGTTCAGGCCATCAGTAAAGTGGGTCTAGTGTGAAGAAGTGGGAAATGGAAACTTAAGAACAAGCTCAAGATTTTTTCCCTCTGAGTTCTTAAGAAGTGAGTGTCCATTTTTGGAAGTGTTTAAGAAGAGGTTACATAGTGGAGATGTTATGAAAGAATTTCATGCTTCTTGATAAGAATTAAACCAAGAGTTCTGAGGGTCTTTCTGGTTCTAGAATCAGGATTGGGGTTCAATTTTATTTTTTAAATGATTTTGTTATTTTTAAATTTTAATTGAAAAATAAAATTTGTATATATTAGGGTCTACAAGAGGATATTTTGATACATGTATACAGTGGAATGGCAAAAGCCGATTAACATATTGATTCACATACTTAGCATTTTGTGGTGAGAACACTTAAAATGTACTCTCAGCAAGTCTCACATATACAGTCTACTATTAACTGTAGTCACTGTGATGAACAATGACTTTAATCACTCCTCCTGTCTGCTGTCTTTTGAAGAGCATCTCCACAATACTCTGTTCCCCAAGCCATCTTCTCTTTGCTTTTATGAGTACCCCTTTTTAAAATTCCACATATAAGTAATGTCATGTAATATTTGTCTTTCTGTAGCTGATTTATTTCTCTTAACATATTATCCCCTTGTTTTTTCTATGTGATAACAAATGACAGGATTACATTGTTCTTTTTTGAAAACTGAATGATATCCATGTATGTGTGTCTTTATCCATTCGTCCATCAATGCATTTACTTCCTTAACTTGGCTGTTGTAAATAGTGCTGCAGTGAACATGGAAGTGCAGATGTCTCTTTGACATAATGATTTTATATTCTCCAGTTGTATACCCAGAAATGGAACTGCTAGATCTTTTGGTAGTTCTATTTTGATTTTTGAGGCACTTCTGTACTATTTTCTGCTAATTAGCTTACTACCAGTACTGTACTACGATTCCCTTTTCTCCACATCCTCACCAACTGGAGTGAGGTAATGCCTCTTTAGGACTTTGATTTGTATTTTCCTAATGATTAGGGTTGTCAGTTTGAGGCCAGCCTTGAGCTATGTAGTGAGACTCTGTCTCGAAAACAAAAGAAATCCAAGGATTCGGCCTGTAGTGAGTGGAGAAGCTAACTCTTGGCCTGTAGGGAAGGTAGAAAACATTTTTCCTTTTCTTGAACTTCAATGTCCGTGAGCATAAAAATTAAAGTACAGTAAGAGTCATTGCTTACTGTAAAGAAAGCACCCGCTTTTTTTAAAGTAGCAATAGGGAGGTTAAAGATCCTTTATGCATCTACTTCATAAGTCACCATCTGTGGTGGTTTGAATCAGGAACGTCCCCCATAGGCCCCAGGTATTTGAACACTTGGCCCCAGTTGGTGGCCCTGTTTGCAGAGGTTTAGGAGGTGCTGCCTGGCTCTAGAGGAAGCTCGTCACTGGAGATGGACTTTGAGAGTATGTTGCTTGCCCACTTCCAGTCAGTCTCTCTGCTTCCTGTGTCTCCTTAAAGGTAGGAGCTTTCGACTTTCTCATCCAGCCATGTCTGCCACCATGCCTTCCCAACATGATGGACTCTTAGGCCTCTGGGCAACAGAAAAGTAACTAGTATACCATCATTCCCTTGAGAAGAATGTAAAAATAGCACTTTATAGTAGAAAAAAGCAATTCCACACCCCATTCAATACTAATGCCTGGTGGCCAAAATATTGACAGAATTCTTGGAAGAGTGCAGTTATTCTTTTGCATGATTGACCTTACAAACATAGGTGCATACAGTAGTAACCAACCCCATCCTGTGTCCTCGAAGTACAGGATATGCCCCAATAGCTGGAAAACTCCTTGAGAACTGTGGGTTCTGAGGCACGGGAGGATGCCCATTGCTTATGCCCCGTCAGATGCAGTGAAAGAATTTTCAGGCCTTGAGGCTTTGACTGTACAGCTGAAACAAATGCTCCAGAATCTGTAACACACAGGTCGCTTTTATATTGTTTTCTTTGGTGTTTTAACAAAATGAACCCCAGCATCATTGCCCAGATCTTTTGTTAAGAATCCTACCATGTTAGCAACTGCATGGTTGGTTAGATTAATGAATGATAATGAGTCAGTAGTTGAAATGATGAGTCTTGTATCATCTGTTTATGAAAGTCTAATTTGTAGTGAGTGGATCAGAACAGTTTGTTTAAATTATTCTGTTTATGCAAGAAGTCATTTATTAAATAAAGATGAGGTTAGCAATTTTTAAATCAGTGGTTTGAGCCAGGTTCACATTTTGGTTTGTAGACCAAAAAGGTGTAGTTGCTTTAATTAGATGAAATATTTTTAGCAACTCTCCCTACTCTAGTTCAGATGTGTTATTTTATATTGTTTGACATTGAAACTTATTAAGCTACTTGTTTTTAAATCACTCCTTCCTAAGCAAACATATAGCCTTTATATTATCCAAGAGCTTGTGGGTCCTCCAGGTGAACTTAGGTTGGTGGTAGTATTTTAGGGCACTGATTTACACAAATAAGAAAAATTAAATTTGTAAATGACTTCTACCCATCAGAAAAGTAAAAGGGATTATCCTTCATGTACAAAAACTTACTTAACAAATAGCCACCTACCAATTAGATAAGAAAGGGTGTTCTTTTAAAAACACTAAATATTCTATTATTTACATCAAAATGAAGTATTTGGGGTTTTTTTCCATTTTAGTGTAAAACCTGTTCTGAGCCCAAACAGATGACCAGTTCTGCCATCTATGACAATCCCAATCTTATCAAACCAATCCCCGTGAAACCCAGTGACAACCAGCAGCAGCGACGACCTCTGCCCAGAAAGGTATGGATCCTCTGCTTTTTATCTTTGTGGCCTCTCTAAGATTCTTGAAGAGCTTTACTCAGGTGCTGCAGGGCAGGCCTGGTACTGTTGAGGGATGCTGAAGGTCAGTCTGAGAAAGGCAGGTTTCAGGTCAAAGAATACTGCACTATTGTTAATTTGCTCTTCCTCTACGAGAGCTGAATTTGCCACACGCTGCGTTCATGGCCCATGAGCCGGAACTCATTAGAAAAATCATATATTTTAAAATCAATACATGTTGCTGACATTGTCAGAGGCTACAGAAATATTACCCACTGGGTCTGTAATCTTCTGGGGTAGGTGGCTTCCAAGGCCACTAGCGAAGCCGCCACCATAGCAACACAATGAAATGTGACATTTCTGAGTACCTCTCTCTACTGGGAGCAATGCCAGGTACTGGGTGTTCAGCCTGGGGTACCTACTGTGGATTAGTTTGGAAGCAGGGAGCCCCCACTCTGGCCGTGTGTATATTCTGTGCTATTCAGAACAGTACAGTGCAAAACTTGCTGACTTTCAGGGCCCATTATTGATTGTTGAGGTAATGGCCTGTTATTTTATCATAGTTATTCCTAATTAAAGAGGTCTTTTTCAAGGAATTAGTTAAAATCAGTTCTGAAATTGAATGTGAACCAAATGACATAAAATGGCTAACTAATGAAAGTCTTGTATTGAATTTTTCAACAAAAGAAATACTTTCTAATTTAGTTTAGCTTTTTATTGCTTTTCATGAGAGTTATTTTATTTGAGTAAAGAAGCCAAAATATATTAACTTGAGAGTAGAGCTTGGGTTTTCAAGCAGGAGGTGGCAGAAAGAGGTAGAGCCCACACGGGGTAGGAGGGAAGAGCTGTAAGTGGCTGGGCCAAAGCAGATCTGCCTGCTAATTTTAAAGTCACTGATATGTAGGTGAAAAGATCAAGTTAGATTCAATTACTCATTTGTTTCCAGCTCTAACTTTCAATCATTCTGTAAAAAGCTATCAGGAACCTAAAAATTACTTTATTCTATTTATTTTCAGTACATCTTGTACTCAGCAACCCTTAAAGAGCCTTTGGTGTAGAGAGGGATTACCTTGCAATATACCTTGGAGTATAATTTTTACCCTCATCTGTGAACTGCAGACCCCTCCAGGGTCGCATGTTTTATCAATTGACCAGATACCACAATATAACTACCACCGTGGGGACTAGGAGAAGAGAATGCTGTGAAAATATTTGACATTTAAAAATCGGGCTTTTCACTGGGTGAGGTGTCACACACCTTTAATCCCATCACTCAGGAGGCAGAGGCAGGCAGATCTCTGTAAATTCCAGGTCAGCCTGGTCTACATAGTGAGTTCTAGGCCGGCTGGGCGCTGGGGCTACAGAAAGACCCTGTCTCAAAAACACACACACACACACACACACACACAAGTCAGGTTTTTCCAGCTAGGTATGGTGGCGCACTCCTTTAATCCCAGCACTTGGGAGGTAGAGGCAGACAGATCTTTGTGAGTTTAAGGCCAGCCTGGTCTGCATAGTGAGTTCCAGGACAGCTGGGGCTACATAATTAAAAAATAAATTAAAAATCTGGCTTTTCAAATTCATAACTTTCTCACCTTTCTCGTTGGTCTTTTGTAAAAGAAGCCATCAGATATTTTGTTCCATAGCTCTCCCCCTCGTAACCAAATTGTATGTTAACCCATTTGGGGGTATCATTTTTTTTCCAGACCTTAGACCCTGAGCCCCAACACTTATCTTTGACAGCTCTATTTGGAAAGAAAGACCAAGTTCCCTGTCAAGAGACGGTGACGCCCCCTCGGATTCTCTACCAGCAGCAGCAAGAGAAGCTTTCAGTTCATCAGGGGGTTAAATGCTCCTTGTCCCATGAAGAACCCAGAAAGCTCTCACCCCCTGTAGAGAAGCAACTCTGCCCAGCCATCCAGAAACTCATGGTCAGGAGCGCAAAGCTGCACCCCGAACAGCAGCCCTGTGAAAGAGGCAGTCCTAATCCTACAGTTCTTCCCGGACCCATCCAGCCGGGTTCCCTCTGGAACATTAGAACTTCGAACTCTTCACAAAGTGCATGCAGAACCCAGAAGCTGTTAGAGCAGCTCCAGAGCGCCTCCAGGACAGCACAGAAGTACAACCCCAGTGCAGCAGCACCTGTCAGCCCTGCTGTCCCCAGCAGCAGCCTCATCCTCTCTGCTGCCACTCAAGTGGCCCCAGTCCAAAGTGTGGCCCAGTCCCAGCTGGTCTATGTCAATGGCCACCTTCCACCTCCTACACTAGGACATCAGACTCTCAGGAAGGAGCAGTGCACACTACCCAGACAGGCCCTGCCCCTGCCTGGCAGCCAGGAGAGCAGCCCCACGGTGCTCCCTGCTCAGGAGCTACTGAGAAAGCTCCAGGCAGTGCAGCAGGAACAGCAGTTGCAAGCGGCCCCCCGGCCAGCCTTGGCAGCCAAGTTCCCTGTGTCAGCCCAGGGCTCAGGGACAGAGAAGCCCTTGGAGGCCTGGGTCAGCAAGCCAGCCAGCAAGGAGAAGCAGGCTCCTCTTCTGCAGGTAAATATCTACTGGGAAAAGCTACTATAGTAATGCGGTGGAATGTGCCGTTAGCTTCTGTGCCACATGGAACATGAGTCACATACATTTCTATTTACAACGGGTGCCCAGAGCCTCCCCTGTGCATTTCTTTACCCTTCACCTTGCCTTTCTGCCTGGAAAGAGAAGTTTCCCTTTGCTTAGCAGTCTGGAGCTCCCCTACCTGCTAGAAGTAGCTTAATTGACCATGGAAACCTACGGAGTCTGCTCTGACTTCTGGCTGCTTCTTGGTTTTCCTTCTGTGGTTGATTATTGCTTTGCTCATTGGTTTAGTGAATGATTTTGAGTGCTTCCTTTGTGTTGGGCTGGCACTTTGCTACACAGTAGTAGAGAAAGCAGGCTCCATACATCTGCAGCCTACAATCCTGTGGCTCTTGAGGTCAACAGAAACAAACATGAAAGATAGGGCTGCTTTTATTGCTTTCTAGATGATCAATATCATGAAGACCAGTCAGGGACACGTATACCACCACAGACTGCCAGAGAGCAGGACGTAGTGTCATCTCTAGAAATAGTGCGTCCTTCTGGGATGATGCTCTGTCTCCATCAGGAATTGAGACAGTGAGAGAGCCAGAAGCTGTTGGTCATCTGCCTGTGCTGACAGCGGAGGTCTGACCAGGTCTGTTTCCTTTTGGACTGACACAGTGTCAGTGAAAGTATGCTGGGGTTAAAGATCAGAAAGTTCTTCCTACTGCTGCATAGATTACCATTGGTCTTTTTGATGTGTTTTGTCACATAGCTTAAACAGGTCCTCAGAAATCACTCACTTTTTAAGAGCAAATGCCTGGGCACATCTGTGTATTCGTGTGTGAACCCAAGCCAAGGTGCTCTTTTCTATTAAAGTAGCAGGTGCGAGTGCCTCCCACCGCAGAACAAACACTTGGCCTTTCATTTTCACTCGCATCTGTGATGCAGTATTGACCCCCTTTAAAAGTGTCCGCTTTGATGATTTAGAATCTGAAAATCTGGGTTAACTGTCAGACTTAAACTTCCTCACATATAATTCTTTTTTGTTTTTAGTACTCACAAATGTCAGGAACCAAATAAGGAAAGTGTACATTCTGGCAGCCCACACTGTGCTCTTCCTAATGCTGGGACTCCTCCCTTGGGAAGCGTCAGCTCTCAACACCTCTCCTCAGGCTACAAAGAGGGAAAGCTAAAAGAAACAACAGCCTGTCTTCCTCTAGGCCATTTTCTGCCCCCGAAGATGCCAAGGGAGTGATGATAAAATTATAGCCACTTTAAATTGCCACTGCTTTGCTTCCTTCTCGTGAGTTTTGGAGTCTTTGAAACTGAGAAATAGTCCTCCTTTTTCTTACCTGAGGTAGAGATACAAGGTGGCTGTAGCAGTCAGCCAGAGCCAGCTCAGAATGTCACTTGCATGGCTGGGAAAACCACTGGAAAACTTAGTTTTAGACCTGTCAGCCAAGTGAATTATGTAGACTCACCCTACATGTGGGTCACAGTATACCAAGCTCCAGGTAACCCAGAGTTTGTCCCCATCCCATGATCCATCCCACTCCCTCATCCAGCCCCCACCCCCATGCCAGCCAGGAAAAGCAGAAGACATGCTCCCGGTAGATAGGCAGACCCCTCAGAGAAGGGGCAAACCCACAAATCTCAGTTCCTCTAGTGACAGGGAGAGAGACAGCAGAGGTGTGATGACACACAGAGGTGTGATGTTCACTGTCTCCTTGAAATGCCCAGGTTGGGAGCTGTTCTTGGACCTCACAAGCATATGCAGCCACTCCCAAGGGTGATGGGGCCGTAGGTCAGAGCAGTAGACGGCTAGTGCTGTGTAAAGCTAGCTGTCCTGAATGCATGTTGCCAAATCATAAAGAGAAGCCTGAAAAATAAAGTCTTACCCAGAGGCCAAGCTTCATGTACAGAGGCTGTGGAAGTCCACAGATTGTTTAGAGCTATTAGTAACTACGAAGGAAAACATTTGAGGGTGGAGCAGGAATGTGTCAGCTTTTCCCACCCAGGGGATCTGGAAGGGATTTCCACCCGGCACCCCTCTACCACCTCTTTGAGAGCAGGGCCTCTCCGGAGCTTGTGTTTCATGAGTTGCTCCCTAACTCTGCCTGTGTGCATGTCTTTGCTGTAAGCAGGTCGTCTAGTCTCAATGTATCCCTGCTCCAATGGCTCCTCTGCTCATACCCCTGTGGTTTTCACACAGCCTACCTGTGCCCCGCTGAGGGAAACTGACAGTAGGCTCATGGCCCTGGGAGACCAGAAACTGCCTGCTGCTTCCCCCAGCTGCCTCCTGCCTTTGCAGAACTGGGAGTCCTCCACTATGGCCAGCAGGCCCCTCACCAGGCTGCAGCTCCAGGAGGCACTGCTGAACCTCATTCAGGTAAGACCAGTCAGCCTACTGGTGGTCACCGTGACAGACTATTAGCTAATGCCTGCTTCAGAATGTGTAGAGTAACAACTCCCCCATGCCTAGCAGCTTCTGAACCCAGTAAACTGGATGATATTTAGAATACTAATCATAATCTCAGATGTCTCAGCCCATCAAGGGGTTTGTAACTCGGAGAACTGACTAAGGCCCCAAGCTGCCAAAAGAGAAGGAAGCATGTGTTGATGGCAAAAATTACATCTCTTTTCCTGACGCATGAGAATGATGCTGTGTAGTATAGAGAGGGAATAAAGGGGAGATTTGAAATGTAGGTAACTTTACTGGACTGGGGGGACAGGGAGTAGTGAACCATGAAAATTACCGATTAGACCCCAGGGTTCTCTCTTAGCCTCAGCAGAAGAACTCAGAGACTACCAGTCTGTGGCTATACATTTGCCGAAGCCACAAATTTTCCATAGCTCATGGGGAGAATCATGCTGGCTTTGGTAAGGTACCAATGAACCATGCCCAATTAATTAATGCCCAAAACAAGGTATACACATTGTGGGCAACTTGGAGGATTTTTAGGAACTACCAGCAAACTCCTAAGCCATTGGCTGAAGTGCTGTAGCTTTGGTCATTCCTCCTGACCCATCCTTCACACAGCAAAGCTGGCTTCCTTGTGCCTGGGTTGCCTATCTGGGTTGAGTGTTGTGAGTTCACATACTGACTGTGAAATCCAGCAGCTCTGTCCCAGCCTTGGCTCCAGCCCCGTAGCATCCCTGCACACAGGCAAACCCCACCAGCTGTCAGCACAAACCAGAGGTAAGCTGCTTAGCACCAAACCCAGTTCAACTCCAGGCCTTGGCTTCTCCACTCAAGTAACGGTCCCCGGGGCCTGTTGGCCTTGTTTTCCAGAATGACGACAATTTCTTAAGCATAATCTACGAAACATATCTCTTCAGTGTGACACAAGCAGCCATGAGAAAAACCACATAACTACAGGAGCGTAAAGCTTTGGACTGATCTCCCAGCTCCTTCCATGTGAAGTGCTGTGACCAGACACATTTCTGCCTTTTTAACAAACTATAGTAATATGAAATAAAATGATTTTGTACAGTTAAGTATCTTTTGTGCGTGTGTGTGGTTTGTTGTTGTTATGTTTTTTAAGAATCCCATCCTGTATTCTTGGTACTAAGAACTGAATAGGTAGAAAGCTTTTGCTCAGGTCACACAGTGAATGCCAAATTAATTTTTTTCTCATATTTATGAGGCCATTTTAAGGAGAATCAGGCTATTCATGGGAAGGGATGTTCTCAGAACTGTTTATTAATAGCTCAGGGTATTGAGAGCAAGTTTTCTCATGCTGGGCTTTGTATGCTGTCATGCCTAATAACCACCAGAGGGCAGTACCACCCCACAAGTTGCCTACTAAGGGTTTCGTGGGCTTTTGGAAGCAACAAGGGCTTTCTTTTCCCACCGTCAGCCTTTTATTTGTAAAGTTCCATTTGGCATGTTTGATCTGAGCCTTTGTAGGGAGACTCTTTCTTAAGGCATTCATAGCTAGGTTCTAGAAAATGGTGGTTCTGAGTGTCAACACTTGTCCTTTCTCAGTTCATGTTACTGCTTTTGGACCCAAACAGCAGGACCTACCTGCCCATGCATTCAAATAGACACTCACTTTTAGCAAAATATGGTGAAGGGGAAGGCAACAGGTTCAGGACAGGAGGGCTAAGATTCTCCAAGTTCTGCAGCAGACCTATTTCAATGTCACTGTTCAAAGGGGTGGGGAGCTTAATCCCAGAAAGAGGTAGAAAAGCCTGTGAGGCCCTGCAGGTCCCAGAGGGGGTGTGGGGGGATTAGCCCCTGCTGCATTGGCGGTGAACAAAGCTTTGTGTTCCTAAGGGCCTGTTTGTTCTTGGACTACAAAACGGTCTGTAGATGACTGCTCAGTGAACAATTTTATTCTTCTTATGGAGAACTTTTACTTAGGGAAAAAGATAGGTTTCCTTACAGCTTCTGATACCTGGACTTGGACTTGAGACTTTCCACCTCTGTTGACCCCTAATGTCAGCAAAGGTTCTGCTAGAGCCCCGGCTCTCATCCCCTGCAGGGGGCACTCTTTTCCCTAAGGAGGAAAGGTGGACTGAGGAGTTGACTCTCCCTGATCTACATTGCATTGACCAGTGTCTACTGTGTTGTCCTCCACTTTAGGAAGGGATGAGTGCTGTTTGATGCCTCCCACATCATCCAGTATTGCTATGACCTCATGTGAATCTCTCAAATACCTGACATTAAGAATTACATGTGTCTCTATATTCTTATGAGGAGAATGAGGCAAGAAGAGAGCTATATGGATCTGTTGTCTCCAAATCAGTGATAACAGCATCACTTTGGCAATACAGCTACTGAAATTGGAACAACTTGGGGGCTGGATATATACCTCAGTGATAGACCACTTGCCTCACATATACAAGGTCCTGGGTTCAATCCCTAGCACTTGGGAAAAAAAGATACATTTAGCCAATGACCAGTCTTTAAAAATGATCTGTGAGAGCTAAGGACACAGTTTGGTAGTAAAAATAAATGAATAAATAATCAAAAAGTAATGGAAAAAATTAAAACCTTTAATTACATGCTTAAAGTTACTTCTCTAGCTGGGGAGAGATGAATTCCATTCTTAACATTTCTAATATATTTGCAGTAGTGAATGGCTCACTTCATAAAATAGTTCTTCATTTAAGCAAAAATAGCATCCGATGAGAAGCAATGTGAAGGCGCCCAGTGGAGAATGCGCCCAAGTCCAGCCACAGAAACCTCATTTTGAAAAATACAATGCGTTCTTCATCCTTCACTGGAATATATTTCTTTAAAAACAACAGGCCAATTCATTTAGACCAGATAGTCAGTAGCCCCCAGAACAGTTGCGGTAGAGAGCTCTTTGTACAAGAACATTCTCTAGAGATCTCAGGAAAGAAATCCATCAAAAGGGTTTTCTAAGCCAAGATTGAATTTCCAAAATTAGCTTTGCACCTTCCCATTCTCACCCTGAATTCAAATTCGAGATGTGACCCTCCCCTTCAAGGTCTTTGCCCCAGGCAGCAGTTTTAACCTGAGTTTCAGGTGGAGCCCTGAGTACTATGGTTAGAGGCAGCTTCATCCAGTGCAGTGGGTGTCACCTAGCAGAGCCAAGGGAATCATACTGCACGGAGTGGAAGGTGGAACATGAGTAGAACCAGACATCCCTGTCTAGAGTTCCTGAACAGGTGGCCTTCTAAGACATCTTACTTATGAAACAAGACCCTCACAGAGTCAGGATTAAGCAGGAACAGTGTGTGTCATGCTTAACCACTGTCCAGAGTTACAGGGCTTGTACAGAGCATGCCAACCATTGGGAAAAACCATACGGCTGTTGGAGGAACCTCCTCCCTTCATCTTGGCACTTAAGTGCCTAAGGCCACTTTGCTATACCACCTTCTCCTCAATCAATACACTGAAAACAAAGATACCCATCCCTTCCTTACAAAGGAAATCCATGTGCTCTGTAAAACACAGATGTTAGTGTAACACAGAATTGTCACTGTCCCTGATTTATAGGTAAAGTGCTATGTTAAGTTTCTGTCACTGTGACAATACTTGTGATGAATCAACTTAAAAGAGGAAGTTTTGTTTGGGCTCAGTTTCAAAGGTTTCAGTATGGTTGGCTGGCTCCATTGATTTGGGGCCTGTGGTGAGGCAGAAGGTCATGGCAGAACAAAGCTGTTTACCTTATGGTGGCCAGGAAGCACAGAGGAAGAGAAGGTCCCAATATTCCCTTCAGAGGCATGATCTCAGTGACCTCACTTCCTTCCATTCAGTCTAGCCACCTCAGTAACATTACACACTGGGGCCCCGAAGTCCTTAGTATGTGAGCCTTTAGAGGACAATTCAGATCAAAACTACAGCAAGCACCATTTTCCTTGCCAATTCAGAGAAGGCAGTGCCATTCAGTAGGGTATGTAGACCTCAAGCATTCTCCGGACACATCAGTCAGACCAGGCAAGGTGACCACTGCCATGGGAGAGAAACCCATACTAGCATCTTCAAAAACCATCTAGCATGACAGCCAGCCCTGCTGATACTTGACCACCTGCAACTGGCTTCTTCCAGCCCTTTCAAAACTAGGTCCACAGTCCTAAACAAGAATTTATATCACCTTCTGTTAAGGTTAAGGGAATACTGTGTCTAAAAAACTTGATTAATAAAGAAGTATAGCACATAAATAGAGAAAATTTAACATTATTTAAAAAGAAGGCCGGACGTGGTAGCACACGCCTTTAACCCCAGCACTGGGAGACAGAGGCAGGCTAATCTCAGATCAAGGTCAGCCTGGTCTGCATAGCAAGTTTCAGGCCAGCTGGGGCTACAGGGAGACCCTGTCTCAAAAAAGAAAGGAAAAAGCTAGGCCTAGGGCAAAGTAGTTCCAGGCTGAAGGCACATTTCAGGACACAACCATCTCTCCGCTTTTCATGTCCTATGACAGACAGGACTCTGCAAATCAGAGAAGAGCCTTTCCTCCTCTAGACAATCCTAGCCCTGGGACCTTAGCCCTGTCCTGTTCTCATAAGTGTTAAAGAGACGCCTCCAGTCTTCCATATTTAGGCTGTTTCCCTGGCCCCCAGGTGTGGTACTTAAGGATGGGAGTTGTACATAAAAATATGCACTCAGCCCCAGGCTTTATCCAGCACCGCACGGAGAAGGCAAGCAGGATTGGTTTCCTGGGGTGAGGCAGGTGAACAGAGGGTGGACTTTTAGGACTGGGGTCTCCGGCCACGTGAACAAACTGGCTGCCTAGACCTACTTGCAGTCAGGAAGCCTTGTTTTCAAACAATGCCTGCTTCATCCACACATGGCCCTCTTCAGAGTCAGCTTGCCTCTCCTCTGGCTTTGGAGTATTGAGTCATCTCTTGGGTTAATTTGTCATTTGCAGCCAGCAGGTTGTAGCCATGCTTTGTCATGGGAAGTTGGCTGGCTGCACATATTGGTGATCTTCCCCAACATAATGCACAATACTTGATTTGCAGATTGCAAATGCTTGGCACCCCACTTCTTTTACAATTAGGGAACAAGAGGGGTGGAGACAAATTCTTGGTGTGTTTAACTCAACCTTGCTTATCCGGACAGATTTTTCACCCAATTTAGTTCTGAGTGATGTCTTCCAACAGCTTTGAGCTCTGAGAAAAGTACACAAATAAAAACTGTGTGTGCAGACTGTGGTCTTCAAACACCAGCGGGGAGGGAAAGCAGATCACTGTTGTTAATGAAACAAGAGGGGTGGAGACAAATTCTTGGTGTGTTTAACTCAACCTTGCTTATCCGGACAGATTTTTCACCCAATTTAGTTCTGAGTGATGTCTTCCAACAGCTTTGAGCTCTGAGAAAAGTACACAAATAAAAACTGTGTGTGCAGACTGTGGTCTTCAAACACCAGCGGGGAGGGAAAGCAGATCACTGTTGTTAATGAGTGTTCTCCAAGGGCCAGACAGACAGTGGG
>NW_008343559.1:1923637-1944989 GCF_000622305.1 Nannospalax galili | reverse complement strand
GTGGGAGGGGGGTGCCGAGAGGGCGGGGGGGGGGGGGGGGTGGGGGGGGGGGGGGGGGGCTCTGAGCCAGCTCTGAATGAATACAGCTTAGGCTGAGTCCTGGAGCTGCCTGGACAGAAATGAATGAAACTCAAAGTTCTGCAACTTGACTAAGGGCACAGCAAGATGGAAGTAAAGGATATTTTAAGTAGGCAAGTTGTGAGACAAAGTCTACGAATTTCCCAAGTCAGAAGACCAAGGGGAGATGCCCTAAATATCTGTGGAAAAGCTGAGGTGGAGCATATAAGGAGTCTCAAGTGTCACTCAAAGTGAGACACGCAGCTTTGCAGATGCTGAGCAGCACAAAGCCAGACATTCCCTGTGGCCTGCCCAGCAGCTGCACACATTCCTGCCAGGTACTCGGCAAATTCAGCTCCTCCCAGAGCTCCATCCTCACTCCCGGCCACCTGTCTGGTTTTCACAGCACATCTGGTGCTACACCACTCCAGGGATTGAGACCAAGATGGAAGTCCCAGGATCTAGGGTGTCATGAGCTCCTTGTCCCAAGTGATCCTGTGCAAAGAGCACTGCACTGAGAATCCACTCCCACCACCTGTCTCCTCCACCACATGAGTACTGGAATTATTGTCTGTAGAGATTTTCATAGGCACCCAGAACTGTTGCATAGCTCACAGCACACGTTTTACAATGGCAGTCCTGTCGGCAGCAGTCCCCGGGAATGTGCAGCACGCGACCTCAAGGTGAGTTATAGCCAGACTTGTCTTTATTGCCACCTACAGTCCTCTCATAGAACTGTCCGGAATTATTTGTGAAGCTTTTCTGCCCATAACACTTACCTGAGGTTAGGAGCTCCTTAAGTTTTATTCCCCACTGTGTAACTAGTAGTTCTCCCAGAATGCCCAGAGGTAGAGAAAGGAGCTTCACAGAATATCCATAATTAACCAATCCTGAAAGGACAGGGGGCTCTATCCTACAGCAAGATTTCTCGTGTGAAAGTCTATGCCCTGTCAAATGATGCCATCTCACCTGGGTTAAACTCGGCCATGTCAGCTGTGAGGTGACCCCTCCTGGCTTTGGGATCCTGAAAGCTCTCAATCCGAAGTGCTTTCTCACCCCCTCCTCATCTTCCTTCACTCAAAAGGGGTCAGTGGAATGTACCTAAGCAGCCTCAGCTATCCAGAAAACACATCTGTTTTCCCATCCACTGGAAATGGCCTGTGTTCCCCACACACTGTTTGGAGCCACTCTTTGTGATATTGATATGTACTGAGCCCTCTGCGCACAAGCTGTGGGTGGCACCAGAGACACCTCACGATCCAGTTTAGAGGGAGATTAATTATAAAATAATATCACAAGGGTAGTGAGTGTTAGACATGGGATATTGTAGGGAACCTAAAACAAATAGGAGATCCAGAAAAGGCATCCAGGGGGAGGTAATGTCTGAGCAGTTCCTAAGGGATATGTGGGAGTTGATGTCATGGGTAGAGAGGCTGGTATTCAAGGCAGAAACAGTAGCACAAGCAAAGACAAGAAGGCAAAAAACAGGCACAGTGTTTGGGGTATAGGAGGAGTGGATAGGAAGCAGGAGGAGAGCACAAATCAGTGGTCTAGTACTCAGAGGAGGAGGTGTGACCAAAGGAAGGAGTCTGGACTTGTAGACAACGAGGTCATTGGTGGATTCAAGCAGAAAGCAGCGATGTGCTCAGATCCTTTATCCCATAGCTCTCTGGCAGCTGAGGAGACGGGTAAAGGGTGAGCAGCTGCATTAGTCAGATCCACTGCTGTGAGAAAATACCCAAGAAAATCAGCTTAATGAGGAGGAAAGGTTTATACTGGCTCATGGTTTGAAGTTTCTGCCCATGGTCTCTTAACTCTGTTGCTTTGAACCTGTGAGGAAACCTAAAGCCCCCATCATGGTGGAAACATGGAGGAAGCTGCTCACCTCATGGCAGCTGAGGGACAAAGAGACACAGGAAGGGCCTGGGATGCCAAGGTCTCCTTGAAAAGTATACCCCAATGACCTAACTTTTCCAACTATGCTCCTCTTAAAGGTTCCCTCATCTCCCATTAGTGTTGAAGGAACAAAGCCTTCAACACATGGTCCCTCGGGGATATTATAGATCCAAACCAGAACAGCAGTGGATACGGCTGGAAGGCTGGGGCAACGGCAGAGGCCCAGGTAGGAAGGGATGATGACCCAACCCAAGGCAGTGGTAGTGGAGGGGCTTGGGGATATTTTCAAAGATGGGCCACATTTCTTTAAATATTTAGGAAATAAAACTGATAGGATTTTATTCTAGATCATCTGTGGATGGTCAATGAGTAATCAAGGATAGCCACCAGGCTCTCTGACTAGGTTCATGATAATGACACTAAATGAGATGAGGAAGTGCTGGATGATGCTGGTGTTGATGAACAGAAGCAGATACCACCTACCAAGCTTCTCATATGTAGCAGGCACTGTTCTCGGTTTCATTATTTTATCTACCCATCACCAAAACACTTGTAGATGTACCGTGTCCCCCATTGGTTTCTCCTCAACGCACCGTTTCCCTCAATCTCTGTGGAGGCAGAGTTGTTCCTTCCCATGGTGCAGCTGCACATGGGACTGGAAATAGGAGGCAAAAAGACTAGCCTGGACTTGAGAAAGTAGAGTCCACACAGGTGTCTCCCAAGACCCAGAGCCTCCGTGGAGCTGATGATGTGAACAGGGTCAGTCACGAGACCGAGGGGTCTGGGTTCCCAGGCCCAGGCAGACTACGTCCCAGGGTCTGGTCCTGACATTCTGTGAGCTCAAAACTGCTGGGTGCTGGGTACCAGTAAGGGCCTCACAGCCCCAGTGGTCCCACTGCCCAGGGAGTATCCTGCTTCTCAGTGGAATATGGGAGCCAGGGACACGTCTCCCCACCCTTACCCTTGCCTAGTTGCCAGTAAATCCTTGCCCTGGCTGCATATGAACAGCCAGGTACAAATGGGCAGTCTCTTGTGGAGGAGATACAGAGGCCACAAGACATGGGGGTCTGTTCATGTTTTGCTGGTGACCATCTCTTCCCCCTGCTTCCCACCTCAAGACATCAGAGTTTCCGTTTGAAGAATAAGGTAGAAGACTTGGTAATAAAACATGTCTGTGCAATTTGAGACTCAGAGAACATGGACCAGGTAGTATAGCAGACACTTCATGGATGGTGACCTTGGACAACTGGTAGTCCAGGGAGATGGCCCTGGATCAGGAATCCGTCTCCAGCTCTCTCCATCACACGCCACTCTACTGAGGAAAATAACGATTGTCCCATGGCATGATTCCTGGTGACACCTGTAGTATCCTTAGAGGGGATTTTGCCATGGACAGAGGTTCTGCCAGTCAAAGATGCTGGAGGCTGAAGCCCTCTTTCTTCTTGAGTACCATTCTGCTGTCCACCAGCAGGGCAACCTCATGATTCTTCCTAACTAGGATGCTTCTGAGTGTCAACCACATGGCATACCTTGGACTATCTTTGGAAAACCAGGAGTCTCTGTGCATATCACCATGGACACTCAGTCAAACATCCAGGTCCAGGGACCTCTCACCCAATCAAGAAATCAGCACCAGCCTTAGACTAAGTGCCTGAAAGAAACAAGGCTACAAACAAATGTTTCCGCCTCAAGCAGGGGGCCTGCGTTCTGGGCTGGGCTGGGTCTCGGCTTTGCTCCCTGTGATGAAAGCCAGGGGGTGCAAACCCTGTGAGGTGCTTTCCTTTGCTGAAGGAAGGACTGAATTACACGCAGCAGTTTTCAATCTTGACATCCAGCCCCTCACTCTGTTTGTGTCCTTCCTTTTTGGTTAAGATGTAAGATCAGGAAGGTCACTGCCAACAGTGACCTTTTATCCCCAGTAGAGAACTATCACTTTCCACAGAGGCAGCCCCTCCTGAGTAGGGCAGGGATTCTTGGGAGTGCAGTGGGTAGCCTCACAGTCCCATCTAGCTCTGTCATCCACTGGATCTGAGTACCTTACTTTCCTAAGGCTCCCTTGGCAAGCCCAGCATGGGTCTTCCAGAAACAGGTTATGTGTGGGCGGTTGTAAGCCAGAGTCACTTATCTTTTTGTAGGAGCAGTCGAGCTTCTCTCAGATGTCCTTTGTGCTCTGCTTGGTACAACTGTATGACCTTGGACAACAGTGCTGGATAGAATTTTGCATGTGAGAAATGGTCTCACGGATTGAAACCAAATTCACAGAAAATCCTTTGGCTTGCTGATGAGAACCCAGGCTGAGGGGAGTTGTAACCTTCCCACAGAGAGGCAGCTTGGGTATGCAGACACGGGCCCTTGGTGTGCCTTTGGACTCAGCAGCCTTTTTTGGCTCAGTCCCTTCCGCGACAATGCATAGCTTTCTCCTTCAGCTAAGGGCTCGGACATTAGTCAACCCTTAGAAGTCTGGGTTTATTTATAAAGCTTCTGTGTCTCCTTCTAGCATCTAAATACACCCCACAGGCATTAATTAAGAAAGGTTCTAGCAAGCCCAGGAGGAAGAAGGAGTCAGGGGATTCATTAAAGGACCAGATCTCCCTTCTTGGTCCCTCCACTGTCTGGGTTCCCCCGCCCCTTTGATTTCTCAATCGCTCCAGAACACAAATGATGCAGACACATGTTCAGGCACATCCACATCCATACATATACAACCAATGACACATATACACATATGCACATTACCCACATACAGGTTCACAGGCACACACACACATGCTCATGTGAGCGCACATACACTCCCCTCAGGCTGGTATTAGCATCCTTCACAACAAACCTCCATGACTTTGATTTTGAACATCCCTCCCTTTGTCCCCCATGACTTGGCATCCACTAACTATGCCCAGTGAACACTCTGCAGTCAGAGGGAGGCAGGGCCAGCCTCTTCATGTCACCTTGTATGACCCTTCCCCACACCCCTCCAGGGAAGAATTCTCTCTTGATTGTCTTGTACACTCTAGTTGGAATTATCTTCTTGCTGTGAAAAAGTAATCCTTTACTTTTCCTCCCATTGAAATGGGATGGACTCACAGGGGAGGACTAGGGCCAAGAAGGAAGCAATTCAGGATCTGTATTAGAACACTGCCTCTGTTTCCTGGGGCTAGCAAGTGCCATTGGCCAGTCCTCTTACATTATAGAAATTTACTGCCTCACAGTTCAAGCGGTCAAAAGTCCAAGATTAAAGTGTCACCAGAGCTGGTTCCCCACAGGGCCAAGGAAGAAAGCTGTCCCTTGTCTCTCCTGGCTGTGATGGTTGGCTGGCATCTGGCATTCTTTGCCTGGCAAGACATCACTTTGAGTCTCCTCATCTACAAGCATTGCTGTCCTTGCTGTGTTCAAATTTCCCAGGATGCCAGTCATGTGGGATCGTCTTATCCAATGACATCACAGTTTTCAAATAAGGTCACACCTTGGGGTGCTGGAGGCTAGGACTTCAACATATGTATTCAAGAGGGGACACAATTGAACTCAAAACAACCATGCTGCTAAAGTCCCACAAATCAGGGGCCCTTCCAACATAGACAGGCAACCATCAGGGATTTCCTGGCAACGTATCAGACGTCTCTGGCTGTGCCAGCGTTTTCAGCTGGAGACCCCAAATCAGACTTGAAGTATGAGTTTCTCCAAGCTGGACTTGGGGCAGGAGACGCTTTGGCCTTGGCTGATCCGATGCACAAACTTGAACTTGTTTTTTTTCATCATCCTTTTGACATTCTATTCTCAACACTGAGCAGATCAAGGTGCCCATGATACCCTGCCCTTAATAACGGGCTTCTGGGTTTAGAGAAGTGGCCCACCGAAGGTCCACATACAAACATTTGATCCAAGGGTGGTGGTATTGGGAGGTGCAGTAGACCTTTGAGAGGTGGGACCTTAGAGGAGGTCCTTAGGCCATGGGGGTGGTATACTCTGGAAGGGATGTGGGACCCCAAGCTCTCAGGATATCTCTGTTTCCTGGCTAATGATGTGAACTTTTTGACATTTACTCCTGCCTTGCAGTGCCACCCTTGCAAGAGGTCCAAACCAATGGGTTATCAAATCTCAGGCTTGAACTTCCAGAACTATGACCAAAAGAAACTTCTTTAGTTCCTAAAAAGTCTGTGTCAGCAATTTCATTGTAGTGGCATGAAACTAATACATGGACCAAGGATGAGGTGATGCTATGTGGATCTCAGGTTCCCATGATTCCCTGGGGTTCAATCAGTTCAAGCCTTTAATTCTAATGCCGTGTAGTTCACACCTTCATCCTGGTGTTACTGCTCTAAACTATCTCCCCCCCGCACCCCCCCACACATACTCACTCACACAAAGATTTAAGCATCCTCCTTAATTTCTGTAGTTTGGACAAGGATTCTTTCTGATTTCTGTCATTTCCCCTCCTTTACGTCTATACCCTTCCCAACCCTCAACAATCCCACATAACTATTCTCTTCGGTTTCACTCGTTTGTAGGTACTCTCACAAAGTGGGCAGCTTCATGTGCATGAGTTTTTATTGAGGCGTAACACATATACAGTAAAGCATGCAGAATCTTACATAGACAATTCAGTGTATTGTATAAACGGCTGCGTACATGTATCTGTGTAGCTATGTTAACTCACCACTCAGAAGAAGATGAAGCACGTTAGTACTCAGTCCTTCATACTCCTTAGCAAAACTAACCCCAGAGATACCACTCTCCTGACTCCTACTGCCATGGATTCTGGTCTTGGATTTCATATAAATATGCTTCTGTCTACTTGAAGTAGTTCTTTTTAAAAAATACTTTATTATTTTTATTTTGTATGTATGACTGTATTCCCTGAATGTGTGTATGTGTACCCATGTTATGCAATGCCTGCCAAGATCAGAAGGGGGTGTCAGATCCCCTGAAACTGGGGTTATGGACAATTGCTAGCCACCCTGTGGATGCTGGGAATCAAACCCAGGTCTTCTGCAAGAGCAGCCAGTGCTCTTAATCACTGAGCATCTCTCCAGCCCCGCCTTTGCTTCTTTGTTGTGTTTCTTGACACAGTACAAGTCCTCTGAGTCTTAATGAAACGTTACTGTTTTTCTATCAATGACTTGTACATTATGAAAAGTCTTTGCCTGTGCTTTTAATTTCTACCAACACTGTTGTGAACCTGATTCTGGTTTGTCCCCACCACATGCCACATACCGCCTTTTGTCCTTGCTGCTACGTGTGTATCCAGTCGACCACTCTCACCACTGTTGCTGGCTTATTATTATGAAAGCTATGACAAAGTTATAGATGAACAGCTCAAAGCAGAGATATCCTGGATGAGGTAGAAGCATCCTGAGCTCAGCGTCTACCAACCTCCTGACACACAGATATCAATTCATGAATTCTCCAAACCTCACACTTCAGGGACTTTGTGGAGGACTCATCTCATAGGCACGATGGGTCATCAACTCCATCTCCAGTGCCTGTTCATAGAAAGGAGTAAGGAAGTTTCAACCTTCCATTCCTGAGTTGGTTTTCCTGTGACTGTCCAGAACCCAGCCAAAGATGCATGGCACAACAAAATTTGCACCCAGGAACTTGTAAGGGGTCATGATACCTCCCGAGACGTACCTCAGAATGGAGTCCAAACGTCAATGGCAGCAAGTGAGCTTCCTATACCCCATCACATAAGAAATTACAAAAGTTTTAGGAGTTTTGTGCCAGGAACTAGTACTGAGACCAAAACTCAAAAAATGTATTTTCTATTATAGCACAGTCAACAAGCATATTTCATTTATTCAATGTTTGCTGAATACCTCCTATGTGCAAGTACTGATCTAGGCACCATGAACAGAACAGCCATAAAGCAAACAATTCACTCTCAAGGAGGAGATAGGCATGGTGTCAGCTTTCTGCTACTGAGACAAATACCAGACATAAAAACTCAAAAGGAGGAAAGGTGTATTGGGGGTATTGGTTAGAGAAATTTCAGCCCCTGGTCAGTTGGCTGTTGTGGGCCTGTGATGACGCAGAACACCATGGTGGGGAACAAAACCAGAGAGGAAGGTGACTGGTCCCTTCGAGAGCATGCTCACAATGACCTAGCTTCCTTCCACTAAGCTCCACCAGGTTCCGCCCCCCGACACCCTCCCGGTAGCGGCACCACAGGCTAGTGACCAAGCTTTTTAATATACAGATCTTTAGCAGACACTTAAGATGCAAACCACAACAGATGCTCAGCAAGGGAGCTGAGTCAAATGTGAATATGTAAGAGAAAAGCAAGGAGGGCAGCAAACAAGGATGGGAATAGGAGAAGCCAAGTGGGGGAGCCAAGTAGAGGCTGCAGTTTTGAAAGGGTCATAGGGAAGGGCTCCTCGGGAAGAGAACAAGTGAGTAAAAACCTGAAGGCACATAGGGACAGGGTCACCATGCAGGATTGTAGAGTCAGGGGAGTATCATGAACTCGTGGGGTCAGGAAGGCCTATGGGGTCATAGGGAAGGGCTCCTCGGGAAGAGAACAAGTGAGTAAAAACCTGAAGGCGCATAGGGACAGGGTCACCATGCAGGATTGTAGAGTCAGGGGAGTGTCATGAACTCGTGGGGTCAGGAAGGCCTATGGACATATGGGGGTTTAGGGGAAAGATCATGGGAGTTGTACAGTCAAGGGGAGAGCCTTGGAAATGTATGAGATCAGGGGAGGACTATGGGGACATGTGGGGTTAGGAAGGGCCACAAGGATGTGGGGTCACAGGGAGGGCTACAGGAGTGTGCAGGGACAGAGGGAGAGATCTTGGGAGTTGGGAAGAACTGCTAGGACATGAAGGGATAGAGAGGGCTATGGGGATGTGTGGGATCAAAGGGAAAGCCAAAGGAGGCCTCTAGTTAAAGACAGCACTACATGGTCACACGGGGCTAGGGACAAGGCCCTGCAGGTGTGTGAAAAGAACATTCTCATCCAGGGAGTATCTGCTGCTTCTCCTCTTTAACTCCTGACCTCATCATGTGTAGGTTCTGCATACAGCATCACTGGCTATATCCCTAAGGCTATGAAGGCAGCATTTGCTAGCTACAAAAGAGGCGAGATGTCCACCTGCAGGTCCCTGATGTGCGGGTTTCACACAGCTGTCCTCGTCCCTCCCTCAATTGTAGTAGACCTCAGATTTTCAGGAATCTTCTGCAGCTACATTCTTTGGAGGGTGGAGCCCAGTCCAGCCCAAACTCAGAGTGGCATGTGGGAGGACAAATGTAATCTTGCTTGGGGCAGGAGGCTAGTGCCAGGTTTCAGCTCTGTCCTTATCCCCAGGGTCACTTTAGGTAGAGAGAGTTCCTCTCTGGGCTTGTTTCTCCACCTGCAGGTTGGAGAGACTTGGCTTGCTGGGGTCCTGCACAGCGACCCTGGCATTCTTGTCTGTCACAGGGAACCCAGAGGAAGGTTGCCACTCTGAGCCCCTTGATGTGGCCCTAGGTCCAAGAGCATAGCCTCTACAGCCTTCACCTGTCCCCACAGTGACATGGCTGGTGGTATGATGGTGCCACCTCAAACACTGACTGCCATTCCTGTCTGTAGAGCTCCTGTGCTCACCTGTGACAGGTGAGGGCACAGTATTGGTTGGATCATCTGTGGATTAAATGAGTTGCAGCTGGTGAGTGGGCGCTGCCTTCCCAGGCCCTGTGCTCTGCCTGTTGCCCTGTCCTCTCCAAACCTACTCCTAGAAGCCTGCTGTCTTCTAGGCCTCCCTGCACTCCTCCCGAACTGAGGTGTGTGTGTGTGTGTGTGTGTGTGTGTGTGCATGTTTGCATGTGTATGAGTGCATATATATGTACATGTGTGTGAATACAAATGTGTGTATATATATGCTTATATGTGCTAAGAATGGATGTATGTACATGCATATGTGTGTGTGAGTTCATGCATATGTGCATTTATGTTTCTGTTTGCACACTTGTGCTTGTGTGTGCATGCATGTACATGGGTGTGTGCACACTTGTGTGTGCATATGCATGCACTTATGTGTGTACATGTGTTCATGTGTGTGCGTTCAGGCATGCATGTGTATGTGTTTGCACACACTTTTGCACATACATCTGTGTGCATGCCCATTGTGTGCATGTGCTTGACCTTGCACTGTGAGCATGTGTGCACCTATGCCTATGTGTGCATTTGTGTGTGTACATGTGTGCATTACATACACATGCATATGTGTTCATCCATATGCATGCAGGCATATATGTGCATGTGTTCGCTTATACTTTCTCACATGCATGTGTGTGTGCATGCCCATTGTGTGCACATGCTTGACCTTGCACTGTGGGCACAGATATACACTTGTGCTTGTTTGTGCACATGTGTGTATGCATGTGTCCCATGAAGAATCTGATTTTAATAGTATACATACCCAACTACGCATAGACATAAGATGGCAAATAGGGTATTTCCCCTAAAAGTTCACTCAGAGGACAGTTTGCTTTCTTCCACGTATAAGTCTAAGCCGGATTGGTCCAGCTCTCTTGGTTTCAGTATATGTTCCAGGGTGTCCTGAATGGGAACAGGGCATTGCTAAGGGGAATAATCTTATTTCTATTGTTTAAAGCAGATATGTAACACTGCCTGGGTCTGAGCCCAGAGGCTGTTCTGTGGGTACAGGTTGGCCTCTTTGGAGCAGAAGGATATGGCTGGTCCAGCTGTACAGGACTGGATTCAGGGCAGTCCTGCTGAGGTCACTGCACTCCTGTGCCAGCCCTTCCCCTGGCATTAGGCAGGGATTAGAGGAGAGGCCGATGGATTAGAGGGGTTATTTGGTCACAGCCTCTCCGGGTAGACAGCCAGCTCCACAGCCTCTGCCCACCTGGGGCTGCTTTTTACTAGCTGCAGCTGCAGGCAGAACCCTTCATTTGGAGCTGGCCAACAGGCAGAACACTCTGGGTAGCAGGCCAGAACACTCAGGAGCTGGAGCTTTGTCCTTTCCCTGGCCCCAGCAAGAGCACCATGCCAGAATTCCCCGTTTCTCCCTCCAGTCACAACTGGGTCCCCTATGGACGATGGCCATCATCCTGGACATTCCTGCCAAAGATGCCCATCATCCTGTGGCTGCTGCTGTCCGGTGCCTACCTGCCCACCATGAGAGGCCAGACCAGCATCCCTCTGGAAGCATGAGTCTCAAGTTCCCCTACCCTGAAGACCTTCCTGTGGCCCCTCCCGCTGGCCAGCTGCCATGCCTACACCCACCCCACCTCTCCTCCTCTCTGAAAGACCCCTTCTCCCTTGCCGCTTGTCTTCAGATCCTTGCTGAGTCTGGAGTCTGCCTGCCCCTACCCTCTGGCCTTGCATAGCTGCTAACCAAGGCCAGACAAAAGCAGAGTGTAGACATCCAGCCTGGGGAGGCTCTTTTGGGGATAATTATAGGATTAGGGCTGGGTCAGGGCTTCGGTGGCTCAGGCAACATCCCTTGTAGCTCTGCAGAGGACTCCCTGGGCAATCTGTGCTTTAACATTCAGGAAAGCTAAAGCAGTTGTAACTGAACAGGTAGGATGGCTCCTACAGATGGTGTTTGTCCAGGAACTAGGTTAGAATGGGTTTCTGTGACTTTGTTCTTTCTTTACCTTTCTGCCTCCTTCAAGGTCTTCGTTCTACCACCAAGACCAATGGTTGGAAAAAATTGACACCAATCACTTATACTCTAGTATAAATTACTGGGCAATAGGGCTTGCTTTTCAGTATTTGGGACATTCCCAATACTGAAGGAAGCAGAGCATTCTAGACTAAAGTTGCTCAGCCCACATCTGAGTCTAGACATCAGAGCCCAGAGACAGGACAGAGCCCACCCAGCAATGTGTTCATTTGCTCTGGGAACAGTGATTTGGATAGAGTGGGCATCCATGACACTGGGTGTCCTCTCCTTGCTCCACTGGGCACTCAGCACGCTACCAATGATGCCTTCAGCCTAGGCAACAGCTCAGAGAGGGAGGCAATACCATCCCTAGTTGACTGGGAGGAGTTGGGAGAGTCCCCAAGGATCCAGGTGAGTAGATGACAGTGCTGGGATCTGCATTTGCTGAGCCAGACTGGCCTTCTGGTCACCCCCTGCAGCCCTGCACACACTGAGCAGTCTGCGGCTCAGAAGCCAAGCTCCAGGAATGGCAAGGGACCAAGAAAAGATGGCTGGCATCCAGGGCGGCCTCCACACAGAGACCTTGAGAGCAGCTTGGCATGGCCACCTCCACACAGCCCTGCTGTCACCTCCCATTCCAGGAGGCAGAACTCGGCCACCCTGACCCACTCTTCTCCTCTCTCGCAGAGTCCCCCATGTCCCCCACTCACTCAGCACTTAGCAGTGGCCACCTGCTCCCCACACAAGGGCACCAAAGGCCTCCACGTGACATATCCTGGAGACCATGGCTCCCACACCTTGCTGCTTTAGGCATTTCCCTTTTCTTTTGAACCCCCATACTTTTACTCCCAGAACCTAGTAACTGGCTTCCGCGGGCTTCTAAGTTGTTTCTCTGCCTTGCCTTTTGCAAGGCACCAGAGCCCAGAGACAGGACATCATCTCTGGGCTCTGAAATTGCCAATGCCCCTGTGGCATCTTTATGGACCAACTCATGCCACGTACTTGCCTTGACAAGAATCCATTTGCCCTTGGCATCTCAATCCTCTTCATGTCTTAATGACTCCTACCCTGCCTCTAGATCAATGCCTGTGCACACTCACTGAACATTATGAGAGCTTTTAAGTCTGTTTGTAGCAATGTTACCAGAACCTCAAATTGTGCAGTGTGCCACCTACCCAAGGGCCTCAGCAGCCCTGTAACAGGAAGTTTGTATCAACATGGTCCAAGCAGCATGAATTATCTTCCTCTTGCCCTGATTTGCCTTCCTGACACTCTCGGCTTTATTGAACAATACCACCATGGTCAACAAATTGAGCTGGAGACTTTGTAGTCATTTTTCCATTCCTCCAAACTCACTACCTAAAAATTTATTCTCTACCTAAAACTCCCTTGCAAATTTCTTTACTGGGTTAACCTTTACCATACTCAAGATGCTGAACTCATCAGATCCCACCTCCTCTTGGAAGCCTTACCTCTCTACTACTAGCCCTCCCCTAGTCTTCACTGGCCTCTTCCAAAGGAATACCAAGCTATTGGGGGACGTGGTGTCCCCGACAGGGCGTGGCTACTGTGTCTGACATGTAGTCAGACCTCAGGAAGTACTGGAGCATCTGGATGATGCCTCTGTGGAAGTGGCTCTAGAGGGGCCACACTTTCTCTGGCTATGGGACCCAGATGGGACCTGAGTGACCACTGGACCCCAGCATGCTCCCTTGTGGGGGGCAGGATCTCAGGGTCTTCTAGGGTAGAAGGAGGGGCCAGAACCCCCACATATACTTGCCACCCTCCCATACTGCCCCACCCTCAGAGCCCTGGCAGAGAGAAAGTTAACACCAGCTTTTCTGCCCCCAGAGTGAAGCTGTGGGCCAACACCTTTGGCAGGAACCTATACAGCATGGTGTCCAGGTACTCCAGTGTCCCCTTATTGCAGAAGGTCAGTGACCGATCCCACATAACTCCTGCATGGCCAGAGGGCTTCTTCCCAGAAAGGAGCAGAACTCTCACCTCGGAGCTGTGAGGGGCCTGTGAGACCATCTGTGTCAATTCTCTCATATTCGGATGGGGAGACTGAGGCCCAGGGAGGCTCCACTCCCAGAGTGAGCCAGTGGGGACAGTGGAATCAAAGCACTGTGTCAGTTCAGGTACTTAGGAAGCCAGAAGTAGGAAGAATTAGACCTGAAAGAGGTTTCTCGGGTGGGTGAGGGAGGAGCGATGTGGATACCCAGGAAGAAGGAAGAGGAAGCAGAGGAGGAAGCAGAGGTGCTGACATCACATTCCCTCGGCACACAGAAATTTAAAGCCAGTTCCTACCAGTGACACTTCCTTCTGGAACTGCTGAGCTGGGTCCCTCGGGAGGAATCAGAGCCACACAAAGGCTGTGCTTGGCTAATGTGAAAGGATGCTGAAGCCACTTCTCAGACAGCATGTCAGGGAAGCTTCAGAGCCATGCAGAGCAAGGGCAGGGGCTTTGGGGACCCTGCCCCATGTCCATGCTGCCCAACTTACTGGGTGTGGACCAATCGCTGCCCAGGTGTCAAGTCAACTCTTGATGACAGTGACAGCCATGTGTCTGCAGGCTGAGCAAAGGGCACCCGAAGAGAGGCAGCTGGAGCTAGGATTGGGAGGTCATGGGGTGTCCATCCCCTAGGGGAGCCAAGAAGGTTTTAGGGAGAGAATGTGTCCCCCGCTACATTGAGAGACAGACACCCTGGTGCAGAGCAAAGGTACCCATGCCTCCCGTTTTACCCGCCCAGAAGTACAAGGACGTGGAGCCCAGTCTGAAGATCAAGGAGGTGGATGGCTTGGAGCTAGTGAGGAAGTTCTCAGAGGACATGGAGACCATGCTGCAGAGGAAAGTGGAGGCTGTTAAGGTGCCACTGCCCATCTCCCAGTTCCCAGAGACAACACTGGGATTACAGGGCCTTTCAGGGACCACACACTGATCGCGGCTGGTCCTCTTCTGGATGGGTGAAATGGGGACTGTGTTAGACTAACCAGGCACCACAGGTATCAGGGTAGACATTCACACAAGGGAAGGAGACACCTCTGTCTCTACCTGGACCAGCCAGGCCTTGTGGGCATTCAGGGCAGTGACCTGAGCCCAGGGCCTTTCCACAAAAGCACCTCAACACATCTAGGGACCAAGAAGGGTGGAAAGGGCAGGGGAAGGGAGCAGAGGACTGAAGAGAGGAGAGGGGGGATCTTGGGCTTAGGTGGCAGAGAACTGCTGTTGACTCTCTTCCCTTTGCGTGCCCTCCCTTAGAGGCTGGTGGAGGCTGTCAAGGAAGCTGACCTGAAGCACAAATTCAATGCATCTCTGGTGGTGAGTCCTTATGGGAGCAGGTGCTAGGCAGGCTGGCCAGCTCTGCCCCAACCCCCAGGAAAGCCTGAGTCCCCACTGTAGGGGGAACAGAGCAGCAGCTGCCCATTCTACGGCCATGAAATACTTGCCCTGGTGCTGAGCTGTGCCTGACCTCATCAGTAAGACCTTCCCTCCACCTCAAGAGACTCACAGAGCAAGAACTCTCAGAGAAGGTTTGGGATGAACAGATGGATGGGCCAGCTGAGTAAGCATTAGAAGGCAGATGAGGGAGGTGAGGCAAGGCACAGCTGGGCTCCAGGGAAGAGACTCGGGGCAAGTGAGGCACAGAAAGGGTCTCTGGGCTGAGAGATAGAAGACACAGGAAGAATAAAGCACAGGTTGGATAAGGACATAGTGAATGTGAGCCCTCTGTATCCAGAAGACAACAAAATAGAATATAACCTGAGAAAGGGGTGACTATCTGGGTGTCTAGGACCCTCCCCACCCGAAAGAAACTGACTTTGCTGACAAGGTCTTTGGTCTCCATGTGGCTCCTTGGGTCTCTGGCTGTCTGTCTCTGTCTCTGACTTGAGCTGTGCTCACAAGCATTAAGCCAAGTGGAGAATCAAAGCAATAATCAGGCCAATTTGACCCCACACCAGCTAGTGATCCCCCTGATTCAATTATCTTGATATGTGCTGTCACCTCATTGTCCCATCTGTGCCTGCATTCTCCGCCCAATGACACATGTCTTCACCAGTCACCAGTCCATCTAGTCCAGCCTCATGTCCAAGTCTTCTGACACACCTCCCCCACTTCTCACTCTGTCCCGACACTCTGTGGCTGGGCTGCCTCTGCTGGACCTGCTCCCTCTCTCTCCAGTTTGACTACTACAACTCAGTCCTGATCAATGAGAAGGACCAGAAAGGCAACTACGTGGAGCTGGGAGCAGAGTTTGTTCTAGAGTCTGATGCACGCTTCAGCAACCTGAGGGTGAACGTCTCCATGAGCAGTGTGCAGCTGCCCACCAACGTGTACAACAAAGGTAGCTGAGCCCTCACCACTACAGTCCAGCGGGTGGGGAGAATTTTGCCTCCATCTCCCCCAAGAAGCACTACAGGGCTTAAGCTGTCTCTCTCTAACCTCCTAGATGGGATGAGAAAAGAAATTATCCTACACATGCATGGAATATGCTATTTTCTGCTGCTATGACAGAATACCTGAGGCTGAGGAACATAAAGAAGAGAGCTCAAAGTTTGAGAGGCTGAGGGTTCAGCCAGGATGGCACTGCTTTGGTGAGGGCCCTGGCTGCATCCCACCATGGGAGAGCATGCCAACTGGGGGCCTGTGCAAGAAGACACACTCACATAGGGAGACAGGATACTATAGAGTCTTTCTCTTCCACAAGCTTCTCAACAGAACTCACCAGCATCCCATAGAACTCCAAAACGCTCTTCCCTATCACAGTGCTCACCATGGGCAATCATCTCCCCGCTATGTTCTTCCAAATGACCAACCAAGGACTGTGCTTCCAAACAGGAACCCTGGGGACACACACACAGATTCTGTCCAAACCACAGCATGTGGGCTGGGAGAGAAGGCAGTTTCTAGGCCCTTTGAGGCCAGATGCAGCTCTGAAGGGAGTCACTGGGGGCGAGGGTTCATGCGTATTTACATGTAAAGTCCCTGTAAAGTTCCTTCCACGATCTCTCCTCCAGACCCAGATATTTTAAATGGAGTATACATGTCTGAGGCCCTGAACCCTGTGTTTGTGAAGAATTTCCAGAGAGACCTGACACTGACCTGGCAATATTTTGGCAGCTCGACTGGATTCTTCAGGATCTATCCAGGTGAGGACATTGGGTGGCATCTTCACCTCTTGGCTTATTCTCTAAGAATAAGTGATTGACTATTGAAGGCAGGTGCTAGTTCTCAGTCCAAGGGCACTTCCAACCCACTCTTGGTCTTTTTAAAAAATATTTTAAAAATATTTTATTTATTTTTATTTTATGTGTACAAGTATTTTGCCTGCATGTCTGTAAGGCACCCTTGTCATACAATGCCCACAGAGATTAGAAGATAGCATCAAATCCCCTGGAACTGGAGTGACGCACAGTTGTTAGCTGCCATGTGGGTGCTGGGAATAAAACCTGGGTCCTCTGCAAGAGCAGCCAGTGCTCTTAACCACTGAGCCATTTCTCCAGCTCCTACTCTTGGTCCTCTAAATATTTATATATATATATGGTGACACAGTCAAAGGGAGCTATTGGATGAGTGACAAGTAACTCCACTGAACATCATAGTAATTGTCACCAAATGCCCAGAGTGGGCCCCTAGCCTGGGAAAGCCCTGTGGAAGATGCTGGTTTTCCTACTTACAAATCCAAGTGCAACATCCTAATAAGCAGAGTGGGCAAAGCTCTATTGTCCACCCACAAAAACAGAAAAAGGGGCTGGGTGATGGTTCAGTGGGTAAAGTGCTATCTGTGCAAGCATAAGGACTGAGTTTGGACCCCAGCACCCATGTAAAAAGCTGGATGTGGTGGCACCCACCTGTAATCCCAGCACTGAGGGGTTGAAGACAGAAGGACACTGGGACTCACTGGCCAGCCCATCTAGTGGACTAGGTGAGCTCCGGGTTCAGTAAAAGACCAGGACTTAAGAAAAGATAGGGAGCGGTAGAGGTAGACACCCAACATTGACCTCTGGCCTCCACATGTTCACACATACTCATATACTCATATAACACACACAGGAAAAAAGGAAGAAAGGAAGGAGGGAAGGAAGGAAGGAAGGATGGAAGGAAGGAAGGAAGGAAGGAAGGAAGGAAGGAAAACAAGGGAAAGCCAGTCATGTTTTTTCCCTTTGTTCTGTTAATGTGACATTTTCATATCAGTCAGTTTTCATAGGTTGAGAAATTCCTGCCTTCTAGGAATAAATTCCACATGTTATGTTATCATTTTGATATACTAATGGATTTAGTGTTTAGTACTGTGCTGAGGATTTTTTCATCAGTGTTCAATAAGGACAGTTCTCTATAGTTTCCTTGTAGCATCTTTCTGTGCTTTTAGCATGAAGGTAAATCTGGCTTCATAGAATAAGTTAAGTAGTCCCTCTTCTTCAGTTTTCCTGAAAATACTGAGGATTCTTTAAATTTTTGATACAAGTTCTTTAAATGTTTGATAGTTTTATCAGGGGCTATTA
The DNA here is from genome assembly GCF_000622305.1 of Nannospalax galili. Lineage (NCBI taxonomy): Eukaryota > Metazoa > Chordata > Mammalia > Rodentia > Spalacidae > Nannospalax > Nannospalax galili. The sequence goes on along the minus strand of NW_008343559.1, from coordinate 1,926,930 downwards.
TGACCTGAACTTTACTGTTTTGAGAAATTTTTCATTTTTTTTCTCCATCTCCTTGAGAGTTATAAGTCAATTTACCCTATTTCCTCGTGGATATGTTGTGGTAGTTTTCTAGAATTTGTCTATTTCATCTAGGCCCTTCAACTTCTTGACATGTAACTATATACCAGTCTCCACTCTACCTCTATAGAGTTAGAATAAACATGTCATTTTCACTTTTTTATTTTAGTAATTAAACTCTTTATCTTAATAAGAACTTGGTCGATTTTGTTGATTTTTTCAAAGAAGTGATTTTTATTTCACTTGCTTTCTGTAATTTGAGATCGGGTATTGTGATACCTCCAGCTGAGTTATTACACCTTAGGATTGCTTTGGCTATTCATGGTCTTTTATAAATTCTTGGATGCTTTTTTTCTAGATCTATAAGATGTGAGATCGGAGTTTTGATGGGACTTACATTAAATCTGTAGATTAATTTTGGTAGTATAGCCATTTTCACAATAGTAATTCTGCCAGTTCAGAGAATGGAAGGTCTTTCCATTGTCTAGTATGTTATTTGATTTCCCTTTCAATGTCTTGAAGGTTTTATTATAGAGACCATTGTCTTCTTTGATTAGGTGTATTCCTAGATACTTTTTGAGCTATTACAAATAAAATATTTTTCCCAATTGCTTTCTCTGAGAGTTCATTGTTGGCATATATATGGGCTATTACTTTTTACATTGACTTTGGATCTTGCAGCTTTCCTGTGTTTATTCAATCTAAGAGTTTTTTATAGATTCTACATAGAATATAGGTTTTATGTATAGAGTCATGCCATCTGCAGATAAGGATAGTTAGAATTTTTCCTTTCCTATTTTCATCCCTTTTCTGTCTTTCTCTTGTTTAATTGCTATAGTCAAGACTTTGAGCACTATATTGAATAAGAGAGGGGAGAGTGGGCATCCTTGTCTTGTTCCTAATTTTAGAGGAAATGCTCTTGGCTTCTCTGTTTAGTATAATGATGACTATAGGATATATATATGATTTCTTATTTTGAACTTTGCTCCATCTGTTTCTAGTGTTTCCAGGACTTCTATCAGGAAGGCATGTTGACCTTGTCAAATACCTTTTTGGCATTTATTGAGATGATTTTGTGGTTTCTATCCTTAAGTTGTCTATATGGTGTGTTACATTTATTGATCTACATATGTTGAAGCAACCTTGCCTTTCTGGGATGAAGTCTACTTAATCATAATGTTTGACCTTCTTAAATGTGCTCCTGAATTGGTTTGCAAGTATTTTGTTGAGATTTTTGCATCTATGTTCATCAGAGAAATTGATCTGTAGTTTTCTTTCTGTTGTGTTATGTCTACCTGGTTCTGGTACTGGGATTACACTGACTTCGTAGAATGATTTGATAGCGCTTTTTCACTTTCTATTTTGTGGAACAAGTTAAGAAGAACTGATATTAAATCTTCCTTGAAAATTTGATGGAATTCATCAGTGAATCCATCTGATCCTGGGCTCTTCTTTGAGCAGAGACTTTTAATTACAGTTTCTATACATTGCTTGTAATGAGTCTGCTAAAGTTATTTGTATCTTCTCACTTTAATTTTGGTAGGTCATATGCATTTATAAATTCATCTATTTCTTCTAGGTCTTCCAGGTTTTCAGAGTATAAGTTTTCAAAATATTCTCTAGTGGTGTTCTGGACTGCATTGGAGTCTGTTGTTGTTGGGAGCCTGAGGCTCAGCCATTTCTCAAAACTGCTGACAGACCTGAGTTGGTGACTTTCCATTCTGCCCACCATCCTCCCGCAGGCACAGGACAGAGCCCGCGGCCTTGTTCTCTTTTCCAGTAAATAGCCTTGTTCTCCGTTAATCAGTGGATTCCCCCCTTAGAGTACGTCAGGGCCCCTGTGTTCAGAGTGCATCAGGGCCCCTGTGTTCAGAGTACATCAGGGCCCCTGTGTTCAGAGTGCGTCAGGGCCCCTGTGTTCAGAGTGCATCAGGGCCCCTGTGTTCAGAGTGCGTCAGGGCCCCTGTGTTCAGAGCGCGTCAGGGCCCCTGTGTTCAGAGTGCATCAGGGCCCCTGTGTTCAGAGTGTGTCAGGGCCCCTGTGTTCAGAGTGCGTCAGGGCCCTGTGTTCTGACTGATATGATTCCTCACTCTTCACTTCTTTGTTCTCATTCTCTATTTAAACTCATGCTTGTGCTTCAATAAACGAGACTTGATCAGAGCCCTGTCTTGTCTCCATTTCTCTTGTCGCTTGCCTCATCCATGGCCCCACCCCCCAATCCAGGTACCCCGTTGCAGATCCCGCGGGACGGCACATGTTGTGATGATGCCCTTTTCATCTCTACTTTTGCTGATTTGGGTCTTCTCTTTCTTTTTGTCAGACTGGCTAAGGATTTGTCAATTTTATTAACATTTTCAAAGAGCCAACTCTTTGGCTTATTTTGTTTATCGTTCATTTTAGTCTCTAGTTCATTAATTTCTTCCATAATCTTTATTATTTCTTGATGTCTACTGATTTTAGAATTGGCTTCTTGTCTTTCAAGAGCCTTGAGGTGCGTCATGAGGTTGTTTGCAATCTCTCAGATTTTTTTTTTTTTAATTTGTGTGTCTGTGTGTGCCATGTGTGTGCAGGGGCCTGTGGAGACCAGAAGAGGGCATCAGATACCCCAGAGCTAGAGTTACAGGTGGCTGTGAGCTACCCCATGTGAGCTCTGGGAACCCAAATGGGGTCCTCTGGAAGAGCGGAAAGTGCTCTTAAGTCCTGAGCCATCGCTCAAGCCTCTCAGGATTTTTAAAATGAGTGTTTATAGTTACAGATTTTCTTCTCAGGACTGCCTGGGCTGTGTCCCAGAGGTTCTGGTAGGTTGTGTCCTCATTTTCATTTGACTCTAGAAATTTTTAAATTTCCTCTCTGATTTCTTGAATGACCCGCTGTTCATTCAAAAGTGTATTCTTCAGTCTCCTGCTCCAGTTTTCTGCTCTAATTTCATTAAATTGTCAATTCCATTTGATTTTCTCTCTCCTCTTCCTCTTCCTTCTCCTCCTTCCCAGAGGTTCTGGTAGGTTGTGTCCTCATTTTCATTTGACTCTAGAAATTTTTAAATTTCCTCTCTGATTTCTTGAATGACCCGCTGTTCATTCAAAAGTGTATTCTTCAGTCTCCTGCTCCAGTTTTCTGCTCTAATTTCATTAAATTGTCAATTCCATTTGATTTTCTCTCTCCTCTTCCTCTTCCTTCTCCTCCTTCACCATAAATTCTCAGGTTTCAACTCTTGAATATATTTCAGACTTCTTCAA
>NW_008343559.1:1913171-1923583 GCF_000622305.1 Nannospalax galili | reverse complement strand
TATATGGGATACTATCTCTACTTTGTCCTCCAGTCCTGAAATTTGCTCTTCTGTGCAGTCTTGTCTGTTGATAAGACTTTCTGACATGGTTTCTGCTTAACTGAACATTTCTTTCATTTCAAGTATTTCTGTTTGGCTCTTTTTCAATATTTCAGTTTCCTTGATGAATTTTTCTTCCATATTTTGGATTTTCTCTTCCACTTTACTGTCTCATTCACTTTGGAGACTGTCTTGTCAAGATCTGGGATAGATGCTATTAGTTTGAGTATCTATTTGTTTGAATCTTTTATATGATCATTAATTCCTTTAAAGAGTAAGACTGAATTTTTTTAGACATTTCAGCTATCTCTGTGATTTTGGATTCCATTATAGGGAGTTGGCTGGTTCGGGGAATTGGTCATAATTGGTGGTTGTGTCATTCTCTGTGTTTCTTTGTTGTGTTTCATGCATCTGTTGTAGTGGAGTTGTCCTTCATTTTTGACTCCTTTTAAGTCTATTTGGATATTTTGTTTTTCGTGACTCCTTCTAGAAGGCTCTTTGCATGAAGTTCAGCTATTGGTTTTGATACTCTAATGAAGTTGCTAAGACAATCCTGTCTTAGCTATGTGCCAACAGGACCGGGGCGGGAGAGCTGCATGCTGAACACTAAGACCACCAGATGGAGTCAAAATCCTAGTCACCATTTAGTTTCTGTGAACCCAATGTGGACAGGAGTATAAATAACAGACCCACTGAAGTCTCTGAACCAGCTGTGGTCAGAACCACAGGCACAATATGACTTCTGGAACCACAGGATCAGACTCCTGAACCCATAGTGACCACTGGGATCTCAGAAGTCAAATTCCCAGGTGCATAGTGATCTTTGGGACTGCCAGAGGCAAAGCACTGGCCTCTCAGGGGACTCTAGGCCTGCTGGAGCTGAAGCCCTGGCCCTGCATTGATCTCTGATGCTACTGGAACTGAGGAGCTTTCTGACCCCACCAGAAATGGGGGCCTGGTCCTATGGTGTGCCTGGTCCCACTGGAGTGAGAGACCGGGGCCCACAATGCTCTCTGGTCCCAATGGAGCCAGAGACCTGTACTTCCTTAAATTGTGAGTTTAGGTTATTGGTTTGAGATCATGTTTCTTGCTTTTATGTTTTTCTTTAACATTGTATAAACTGAGTTGATGAAGTTTTATTTCATTTAATTTTTAAATTAGCTGACAAAGTCGTAGGTTTCCTTATGACTTTTCATACATACTTGGCTAGTTGATCTTTTCCCCCATTTCCTCCTCCTCCTCCCAACTCTCTGTCCTCCATCCCCATTTAAACCTTTCCTTCCCCATAGCCCCAATTCCACTTTCATATCACATATGTTCTGTTACCCTCCCTGCCCTCTCCTTTAGAGCCTCTTTTTTGTCTCTCATGGGCCCCTTTCTAGGTCCCTGGCCTCTATGTACACTCACTCCCACATACATAGATTTATAAAAATTAGAAGCTAGAATACACATGTGAGAGAAAGCATGCAGTATTTTTCTTTCTCTAGCCAGCAGGGAGGAGGCGTCCTGGTCAGTATAGACTTGACTTTTCCGTGTCTCATTATGACATTTAATGTATTTTGATTAAATTATCCCCCATTAGTCTCTTTTGTCCAGCTCCCACTCCTGCTAATCCCCCTTTGCTTCCCAACTAGCCCACCTTCCACTTTCATGTCTTTTGGGTTTTGTTTTGTTTTATTTTGTTTTTGGTGACCCAATGAGTTTCATTATGGTTACTTATAGGAGCACAGATGAAATTTTGTTTATAGAAGTTAAGCACTTTACTAGTGGCTACACCACTGAATAAAATGTCTCTCCCACCTCATACTACTAAACTATATCTAAGTCCTCTAGAAGTGGGACCTATAAGCCCTTCCTCCTTTCATGACAGGGCATTGATGAACCTAGTCCGATACAGATCTTGTGTAGGTAATCACAGCTGCTATGAGTCTGAGTATAACAGCCATCTCTCTGATTTCTTTTTCTTAAGATTTATGTCTTTTTACATGTATGAGTGTTTTGCCTGCATGTATGCAAGTGTACCACATGTATGTAAAACCAGGGAGGCCAGAAGGAGCATCAGGTTCACAAATATAGTATCAGCTAGTATATCTTCCTTGGTGGGTTGGATTTTGAATTCATTCCTGCTGTGCACATGTCTACGTAGGTGTCACTGGAGGCCAGAAAGGGACATTAGATCCCAAGGAGCCAGAGTTACAGGCGTTTGTGAGTCACCTGATGTGGGTGCTGGGGTCTGAACTCAGGTGCTCAATCAGAGCAGTAAGAGCTCTTAACTGCTGAGCCATCTCTCCTTACCCAGTCTCTTGTTTTTTAATGGAGGCATTTTTAGATGGTTTTTCCCCTTCAGCACTGTTCTTGCTATGTTCTATAAGCTTTATTATATTGTATTGTCATTTTCATTAACCTCTACATATTTTTTTAATTTCTGTTGTGATTTTTTCTCTGATCCATTGGTTGAGTGTATTGCTTAGTTTCTGCAAATTGCTGTGTTTTCTAGCTTTACTTCTGTTATTGTTTTCTGATTTTATCCATTGTGATCAAAATCTATTATGCAATATATATCTTTTAAAATTGATTAAGGTTGTATCTGAGGCCTAACATATAATCTTTCCTAGAAAAGGTTCAAAAGTTCTTGAAAGAATGTGCACACTATTAGGCAGGATTGTGTGTGTTCTGTTAGGTACATGTTTGCTGGCTGCTGTGTTCAGTCCACCGTTTCCTTGCTTATCCTCTGTGTGGTGGGATATTGACTCTATTATTGTAGAACTGTTTCTCCTTTCCATTCTGTCATTTTTTGCTTCATATAGTTGAGAGCCTTTTCTTAGGTACATAAATATTTATAGCTAGCCAGGCTTGGTGGCCCATACCTGTAATACCAGCATTTGGGATCCTGAAATGAGATTGCTGGGAATTCAAGGCCAGACTGGGCTACATAGTGAATTCTAGGCCAGCCTGGGCTAAAGAGTGAGGCCCTGTGTCAAAAAAACAACACGTGTGTATATGTGTATATATGTGTATATGTATGCGTATGTTTGTGTGTGTTATATCGTCTTCCTGTGCTAAACCTTTTATAAATATGTTGTTTGTCTTTTATAAACTTTCTTGACTTGAAGTCTATTTTGTTTAATAGTAGTAATCAATCTTGAGCTTTTTAATGATTTTTATGTAATATTTTTTACAACCTTGTACATCAACTTATTTACATTTGTATCAGGTATGTCTCTTGTAGACAGCATACATCTTGCGTTTTTATCCATTACCAATCTCTGTATTTCTACTGAAGAGTTTAATCCATTTATAGTTGAGCTGATTACTGACAGAGGCCTTCTTTCTGACATTGTGCTATTTTTTTCTGATTTTCTTATAGATTTTATGTCCCTCATTTCCTGCATTACTGCTTTGTTTTGGAGGTTTTTTTACATGACATGTTTAAATTCCCTTCTCATTTTCTTCTGTCCACATTCTAAAGCCATTTTATTAGTGTTTACCACTGGGATCATATTTAACATCTTGAATTTATAATATTCTAATATGAATTTACACCAGATTAACTCTAAAAACATTTACAGCTCCATCTTTATCCTTTTAGATTGTTACTGTTGCAAAATTAAATCTTTGTACATTGTGTGCCCCAAAACATAACCTAATGATTTTTTTAAGTGAATGATTCCCTTAAATTATGTAGAAAACAAAACGTTACAATACCAATTTTAGTCAAATAATTGTTTTTAAGCGAATTGGTCCCTTAAGTGATGCAGAAAACAGAAAATGGAGTTCAACCATGGACAGTACTGCTTTCACAGTTTAGTCCAGTGGTGTGTGAGCTTACCTCTTTTGAGATCTTTATCTCTTCATGAGGCTCAGGTGACTGCCTAATGTGTTGAATTTCAAAGTGCCAGATTCCCTTGAGTAAAGCCACATAGGGCAGATCTAGCAGCAACAAATTCCCTCAGCTGTCGTTTTCAGAAATCGTCTTAATTTCCCCTTCATTTTTTTATTCTTAATTAATATTTAACTGTGATACTGTGATGTTTCCCTACATATAAATTTTTAATCTATCAGTCCACTGACTGCTGGCCTCCAAATTTTGATGAGAAATCTAATTACCCGACTGATGAACCCCTTCTTTCTTGCCATTTTTTAACATTGTCTCTTTGTCTTTGCCTTTTTTAAATTTTTGAATCAGGGTCTTCCTAGAATCAGCCCCTTTGTGTTGATCTTACGTGACGGGGGAGGCGGGTTGATGCTTATATTTATATATTCACCAAATTTGAGAAGTTTGGGGGCATTATTTCTTCAGTCTCTCTTCCCCTTCGCCTCTCTCTTCCCTTCTGGGGACTGCCTCCCTGTGCACAGTGCTCACCTGAAGTGTCCCACGGAACCCTTGGACTCTGCTTTCTGCCTCACCTTCTTCCCTCACGCTCAGTGTTTGTCCAACCTTCAATTTCACTGGTGCTCTTTTCCGTTTTCCCAAATCCACCTTTGAATCTTTCTAGTGGGTTTTTCATTTAACATATGGTACTTTCAACTCCAAATTTCCCTCCTTATTTCTTCTTAACCTTCCTCTGTTGCTATTTCCCTCCATTCATTGTTGTGCTGGGCTTTCTCCATATCGCCCTTCAGGCCTCTGGGTGTCTTGGAGACTGTCACAAAGCCTTTGTCTGCTTTATCTACCATCCAGAATTTTTCAGAGATAGCTTCTATCCATTTATTTTTCCCTTCAATGGACCATACTTTTCTATTCCTTTGTATGCCTGATGGTTTTGTTGTTGTTATTATTACTACTATTACTATTATTGAAAATGGCATTTAAATCTAATAGTGTAGTAATTCTGAAAATCACATTCCTTTCTTCAGAATTTGATATTGTTTTGTCTTATCATTTTAAGCTAATTCTGCCCTGAAGGTCAGTCAGAAGTATAAATTTAAGGTCTTAGATCTTTCTGAGCCTTTTTCTGGGCATGCTCACTTCACAATTCTCCACATACAGGCAGTTGTTTTTAAATGTTCTGCTCTCTAAGGTCTGGCTTCCAAAATAGCTAAATGAATGGGAGGAAAGGGGAATGCCTGCCTTTAAATTCCCTAGAAGTAACTTTAGTTAGGGGATGGACTCATGCCAAAGGGGGAGGTGCAACAAAAATGGCCAACCATCTTTTTATGTGCACCACAGAAATCAGATGCAGCAATCAGAGAACGAATCCTCTATTTTGGTATGGCAGGGTCTTCTGGACCAAACTTAACTCCCATAAGCTGTGCTACTCTAAGAATACATGCACAGCTGCCTGCCACAGAACTGAGGTGGGAGGGGGCAGCTACTATGCTAAGAGCTAAAACTGACAGACACTAACTGCAATTTGCCTTCAAAGACTTCTCTTGTAAATTGAAAGCCTTTAATAGACTCAAGAGTTCCAAAATAGTGATATCAGCATATTCTAACCGTGCAATTATTGTCTGGGTGGGCAGACTTCCAGGGCCTCCTACTCTGCCTTCTTATCTTCCCAGAATGTTTTCTTCGCTTCGCTTGTTTTTAAAATACATAAAGCTGGTTTCGTATATGCACTTTCAAAACTTGCTTTTTCATTCAGTTTGATGGCTCTAAAATTCATCTGGGTTGTCACATCCTCAGTGTCACAGTCTCTCCACCCTCTTTATCCCATCAGAGTGAGAACATTCTTGTCTTTCCCTTTAGGAAGAGTATTCTGTGAACGTGCCTTTTTCTCTTTCTTTTTATCTCTTTTTCTTTGTGGTACTGTTGGTCGTCAAACAGAGGATCTTGTACCAGCTAGGCAAGCACTCTACCATTGAACTACATTCCTAGCCCTGTGAATAGCTTATGTGTGCCTTTTAAGACATATTACAAGAGTTTCTCTTAAGTTATACCTAGGAATAAAAGTGATAGGTCTTAAGATATCTGAGTACTCAGTTTTTCAAACAATGAATAAAATAGCCTACTCCTTCACACTGTCTTTAGTTCTGGGTATTGCTAAACCTTAAAATTCTTTGTTAGTATAGAATGGTATTTCACTGTGATCTGACATTGCATTTTCCTGATCACACATTAAGATGAATGCCACTTCATATAGTATTAGATGTGTGTGTTTCCTTATCTCAGAAATGCATATTGTATTCACCCACTTAACTATTGGGTTTTCTAATATTAACCCATCTTTGCACTCCTATAAATACCCTGACTTGATCACAGTGAATCTTTTTATGTATTGCTAGACTTAGTTTACTAATGCTTTTGGGGGATTTTTGCATCTGTACTTATAAGTGATATGCTCATTTGAATTTCCTTTCTCCTATAATCCCAGAACTCCAGAGCTGAGGCCAAAGAACTGAGGAAAGTTCCAGGCCAGCCTGAGCTATGCAGTAAGAAGTTCCAAGCCAGTCTGAGAGAGAAAGAAAGGGAGGAAGGAAGGGAAGAGGGGACAGAGAGAGATACAGAGAGAGGGAGAGAGAGAAAGAAAGAGAGGGAGGGAGAGAGAGAGAAATTCTAATTCTAGCACTTGGGAAAGCTGAGGCAGCAGGACTGTATGAATTTGAGACTAGCCTGGGATATACAGTGAAAGTCTCTCTCTCTCTCTCTCTCTCTCTCCCTCCCTCCCTCCCTCCCTCCCTCCCTCTTCCTTTCTTATATTGTCCGTGTTGGTTTTCAGGAAGTATTTGAATAAGATTAGAATGATTTCACTTTTGAAACAACCTTGAGAAAAGTCATCTTTAAAATCATGTAGACCAATTTTTTTTCTTTTTCAGTTTATTTAATACTTAAACTTTAAATGGCTTCTATTTCTTCTTAACATTTAATGAAATACCTTTTATTCAAAATTCATCCATTTTATCTGAGTTTTCAAATTAATTCATATGAGTCCATGATTATCATCTTGTGAATCTCTGCTCAGTCTGTAACTGGGTCTCCCGTATTTTTATAACATTCTACTTTCTTCATTCATTTCCAAGTGGTTTCTTTGTCTATTGGTTAGTCTTTACAGGAACTTTCTGTTGCTGCTGTTCAGGGCCAGAGGATGGAACCCAAGGCCTTGGGCCTGCTAGCCAAGCATCCTTCCACTGAGCTGCACCCAGCCCCCCAGGAACCATCCCTCGTTTTGAATGTTCACCATGTTCCTTAGATTTCTGTTTCCTCCATTGTAGCTATAACTTTTCAATAACTTTTCCATACTCTTCTTTCCCTCTTTCTGTTACCAGTCAGCTGGCTGGGTTCCTTTCCTCTTCAGGCAGGCAAGGAGAGACTCTCCAGATGGCTTTGGCAGCTCTTGCCTCCCTGAGCACTTTTTGAGTCATCTCTCCAGCCCCGCAATATCTCTACTCACCATCTTCCTCGCAGCTCTCCCTTTTCTCTTTCCATGCCTCCAATAAGACGTGTATTAGAGCTTCCCATTCTAGAGTCAACAAGAATCTGGATTACTATTTCAAACGTATGAATTTTCTCTTTGGTTACTTTGTTTTCTTGCTAGGCTATTTTTGCAACCTAAACTGTTCTTTTCATTTCTAAAAGCCATAATTTTAAGGATATGTCTACATTTTTTTAATACAAGGTCTCACTACATAATCCTAGCTGGCTTGGAACTTGCCATGTAGACCAGACTGGCCTTGAACTCACAAAGATCCAAGTGCCTTTGCCTCCTGGGTGCTGGGTTAAAAGAAAGTGCCAGCACACCTAATTTATTCTTCATTTTTTATTTTATTAATTTTTTATGTGCATGAGTGTTTTGCCTGAATGCATGTAAGTGTACCCATGCATACAGTGCTCACAGAAGTCAGAAGACAGTATCAGATCCCTTGAAACTGGAGTTACATGTGGTTGTTAGCTGCCATGTGAATGCTGAGAACCAAACCTGGGTCCTCTGCAAGAACAGCCAGAGTTCCTAACCACTGAGTCATCTCATTGTATATTCTTTGTGATCTCCCAAGTATACTGTATATGAGTTTCTCATCAGTCTGACAGAATGCCTGAAATAATCAGTTCTATGAAGAAGACAGGTTTACTTTGGCACATAGTTTCAGAGGTTTTAGTCCATGGTCACTCGGTCCTGTCACTTTGGGCTCATGACAGTAAAAAACATCATGATGGGATTACATGGTAAAGTTATTCACCTTATGGTGCCAGGGAAGCCAAGAGAGAAGGAAGAAGGGACCAGGGTCCCAATATCCCCTTCAACAGGACACCCCTAATGACCTAACTTCTTTTCATTAAGCCCTACTTCTTAAGATTCCACAACCTCGCAAGATCACCATGGGACCAAGCCTTTAATACATGAACATTTGGGGGCATCTCAGATCCAAATGATTTCCTATGCCCATCCTTGATTTTGTATTTGGCAGTTGCATCATCTGTAATTCCTGAGAAGACAGACCTAATGGCCTTGTTTTCACTGCTTCTCACTCACGGGGGCCCTACTTCTCTTGTATTTGGTATGTGGCCAGCGCTGCTTGTGCTCTGAGGGAATCCAGTAGGCTTGACTTGGGAAACCAGGAGGGAAGGAGAGAGGGAAGGAGGGAAGAAACTTCCATTTCTGCTTGAACTCGAAGGTAAAGCATCCAGGACCACTAAAACCCTCTTCTAAAGTTTTGATTCAAGCCAAGAATGTCAGACTCAACTTCTCCTCCTCAGTTCTTTTCTGAGATCAAGTTCTGTAAGACACTGCTGCTGTCAGAATGTGGCCTTTGGAGGGCTTTGCTCTTCTGAGCACCTGCAGTCTAGAGCAGAGCCATGCAGCTCAGTTCCCATCACAATAAGCCTGTCCATCACTCTTGTCCTGCTTCCTGCTTTCAAGACCTTGGCTTCTGGCTGCTCTGTTCTCCTCCCTCGCCCTTGGGTCTCCATTATACTTAGTGAGCCTCAGGGAATGTTCCTGACACCGCAGCTCCTCTGACACCACCTGCTGCAGAGCAGGAAGCCCGGCAGAGGCCTCTAGACTGCTGGATTCTGCCACAGTGCTTTTTCTAAACTCTGCATAGCATATTACAATTCCATCTGTTCTTTACGTTAATTAGTCCTGATCGTGAAGTCTTTCCCCACAGAGGATGTATTGTGGATCGTGCTAGTGTTTTCTGTGCATTTATCCGAACTATTGTTTGGATCAAGAGTACGAAATCTACCCGGGCACTCTACTGGAGTCCAAGCAAGATCTCATTTCATCCAGGTAGGGGACAGTTGCTCTATGATGCCTGGTGCCAGGAGCTCCTGACCTCAAGTTGCGCAGCATGTTTCTCTCAGTCCGGGAACGCGCATGAATGCTAATGAGCCACCTGAATGAGGCAGGTGGCTGCAGGCCAGAGCTCTGGCTCTCACCCATGTGTCCACGGCCAGATGGCTTCCCACAGTTCTTCCTTCCCCAGCCAAAAGGAGATTTAGCCTCATTAGGAGCCCCAAGCACATCTGAGAGTTCTTACGCTGGCTCTGACAGTTTGGAAGGTAGGTATCTCTGTAAAGGTGACCTCCCTTCTCACCAGCTGCCTCAATTTACAGGCTGATATTTAGTGTCTTCACCACAGTCTCCATGTCTGAAGCAGAGACTATCCTGGGGGAAAAGGGGGCAGGGAGTCAGCAGTAGCCCAGGGGTCCTGACAGCCTCAGTGAGCTGGTGAGGGAAAGATACAGCCTCTATTTCCTCAGGGATAAAGTGGACACCAGATGAAAATGGAGTCATTGCCTTTGACTGTCGAAACCGTGGCTGGTAAGCACTCCCAGAGGAGAGGCACTGTGTTCCAGCATTTATCTTCCAGTCTTGGGGCTTTTCTTGGTTTCCTTTGTCCCCTCAAAGGCCTGGGCTGGGAGGTGAGTGGCTTAATCCAATCCAGGAGTAGAAATCCTTGCCAACTACACTCCTCCCTTCCTTCCCACACTTTCTAGACCTCCCTCCAGTACCCAAGGCCGTTTCCAGATCAAGCTGCCTCAGGCGCTACTTTTCTGGAAACCCCTTTCCTGGCAGATCAGCAACATAGCTGAGCCCTGTCCTTTCATGCCTCAAAGATCAGATCCTCAAGGACCCTGGCTGATCAAGGTTCAGGTTCACCCAACTTCAGCACCCCAATTACTGCTACCCAAATAACTTCAGGCCTGGTGGTTATGGCACATGATGAAGTCTAGTACTGATGGGGGTGTCCATGAGCCATACCAAATAGAATTAACTGGAGGCTCCCAGCCAGGTGACCAATCCAGCCTCAGTCTTCCCTTTCTTTTCTTTTTCTTTCTTTCTTTCTCTTTCTTTCGTTCTTTCTTTCTTCCTTTCTTTCTTTCTTTTCTTTCTCTCTCTCCCCTCCTCCCTCCCTTCTTTCTTTCTTTCTTTCTTTCTTTCTTTCTTTCTTTCTTTCTTTCTTTCTTCAAAAATGAGAACACAGGGCCAGTGAGA
>NW_008343559.1:1874706-1912744 GCF_000622305.1 Nannospalax galili | reverse complement strand
TTTATCTTCTGGTCCTGTTACCTTCGTCTCCATCTCCCATATCCTGGGATGACACAGCTTTTATTTTTACCTCATCTTTCTTTTTCTTTCTTTCTTTCTTTTTCTTTCCTCTCCCTCCCTCCCTCCCTTCTTTCTTTCTTTCTTTCCTTTCTTTCTTTCTTTCATCTGCTGAAGGTACATACAAGCTGCCACCTCTCCCAAGGACATAGTTATTCTTGTAGACATAAGTGGCAGCATGAAGGGACTGAGGATGGCTATTGCCAAGCACACCATCACCACCATTTTGGACACTCTGGGAGAGAATGACTTCGTGAACATCATTGCAGTAATGGTGGCTTCCTGTTCTACAGTCCCTCTCACCTGCTCTGGGAAGGCTTGTACCACGAGAACCTCTTTGCAACCACTGGTGCCTCCCACCATAGAGGGACACCTTCCTCTACCAAGGAGGCTCCTGAGCTAGCACCCGTGGTCTTCCTGGGGATGGCTTTAAGAGGTACCTAGCATGTCTGAAATAATACATGAGTGTGCACATCCCTTTCTGAGGTTACGTTCTCCATCAGTCTCTCAGTGTCTGGGCTCTGATACAGAGAGTGAACCACAGGCCCTGGAAATGCCCTCATCCCCTCTGTGGGCTCCTGGCCCTGCTGCTGGAAGCCTCCCCATCTACCAGAGGTCAGATAGTCGTGGGCTCTGGCTTTGTTCCAATTCCAGTTCTCTAACTTTCCTCATCTCACCAAAACCCAGACACACAGGGACGGGGGGAAAGGTACAAAGAAGACAAGAGGAGAGTGCTTTGAAAATCCAACAACATAGCAAGCCACTCCAGCTCCACGGAGGCAGAGTGGCCAGCCACCCTGGGGCGTCATTTTGAAGGTCACTTGATCCCCAGACTTCATCAGTCTACCTAATTGCTGCCATTTCTTGCCTTTTCTGGAATTTACAGTTTGTAAGGTCATGCTCAAGCACAGATGTCTAACTTCAGATCACACTGAGTCACTACCCAGGCTCAGCTTGCCCATGGCACCCATCCTAGCCCCCACCCTTCCCTGGTTGACTTCCTCTCCACCCTGATCCCAGGACCTATAGCAGCTACAGAACAACCACAGAAACAGGCTCCATACTCTACCAGGGATGAGGAAGCACTGCCCATCAGAGCCTTCAGCTCTTCTCTCCCTCTTCCTGCCCTGCTGCCCCTCCCACTGAAACTCCTAGGAAGAGCACCCACTGCCAGCAAGCCCTAGAACCCCAAAACCCACTGTGATGTAGTTACAGTCCCCTCTCTCTTCCTTATCACTAAGGCAGAAGATGGATTAGAGACCTTGAAGATTTATATTCTGACTATGGACAAGCAGGGTGATTAAGAAAAGAGAGCTGGGGCTGGAGGGATGGCTCAGCAGTTAAGAGCACTGGTTGCTGTTGAAAAGGACCCAGGTTCAAATCCAGCACTCACAAGATGGCCAACAACCATCCATAACTCCAGTTCCAGGGGATCCGATGCCCTCTTCTGGCCTCTGCAGGCTTTGCATGATATGGGTGCACTGACATGCATGCAGGCAAAACACTTGTACACCTAAAATAAAAACAAATTTAAAAACTTTTTTAAAGAAAAGAAAGCAGTAATAACTCACTTTTCTTCCTACTCTGACTCCTATGGATTGCTAAACAACCCTCTACATGTATATAGGGCTAAGAGCAAGAGCATGGCTTCTATCCAGGCCTGGTGGCACATATCCATAATCCTAGCATTTGAGAAGCTGAGCTCAGAGAATTGCTTTGAGCTCCAGGCCAGCCTGGGCTACATAGTGAGACCTTGTATCAAATATAACAAAAACTAGTTTGGAATCCCCTACCCAGGCTGGTGAGGGGTCTACAAGAGGGAGGCTCTGGGACGGGTGGAAAATACCTTGGCTGGTCTGAGGGCAAAAGGAAACCCTCAGGATGACAGGTTCCTAGTATGTTCTAGACAGTGGCTTGGAAAACCAGGGCTTGGAGAGGATTTTTAGAGTCAAGACCCCCTGCTTGCTCCATTCAGACACCCCAAAACAGGACTGCCCAGTTGTCCAGGTGAGCCCTACCTGAGCCCTTCTGGCCTCACAGCAATGTCTGTCCTCTCCTCACTGTGACTGCAGTACAATGACTACATCCATTACATTGAGCCCTGCTACAAAGGCATCCTTGTCCAGGCCGATCGGGACAACCGAGAGGTGAGTGTCAACCACAGTCGAGGTTTCTGTCAAGATGACAAAGGTGTCTCTTCAAAGACCACTGTACAGCCACTCTGTCCACCAGTGCCTAGGGAGACCAAAGCAACTCAGTGGTTGCCATGTAGACCCCAGTCCACAAATTCCAGCTCTGCTGATCCTATGCCTCTCCTTATGAGAGAAAACAGCAAGCCAACAGGCCCAACCTGAGGGGCCTGGTATCAGATCTCTTTGAGGAGAGTCCAGGGCCCAGTTTCCCTTTTGCCTACCTCACCTTTCCACTGTGACAGTCTTCATGAGGAACAAAGTCAAATCTGTCGGACTGAGGGATTTCCTCAAGATCCCCCCCCCAAAAAAAAACTAGAAAAAAAAAGTAAGAGGGCATGGCAAAATTTTTAAGAGATTTCACACATCTATTGGGATGACAGGCTTTAAATTTGATGTCCTCTTGAACCCAGGCCTCACCTCTGGTGACTCCATCATCTCTCTTATGATACCTCCCCAGTGAGGCTGAGGACACTCCTCACCTGCATCCCTGGACTGTCCAACCTCTGATTAGCCTCACCCTCGTCACCACCTTCCAGTTGGAGATATAGAGTAGTGTCAAGTCATTCAAACTTCCTTCATCCTTGGGGCACTTGAGAAACATTGACTTAGGTGGATGCAGTTAGCTGCATCATGGAGCAGGGCCCTGAAGTAGGGTCCTGACAGCACCTCTAAACGCCCTCCCCCCTTAAGGGCAGAAGGGAAGCTTCCTGGGCCCACTCAATCCTCTGAGCCTCATCTCATATTTCTCCCAACAGCATTTCAAGCAGCTGGTGGATGAACTGATGGTCAAAGGCATGGGCATCGTGAGCCATGCCTTAACTGAAGCCTTTGAGATCTTGAAGCAGGTACTTGCCACTGGCAAAGCACGGGAGGGAGCGGGTAAGTAGAGGGAGGGTATGTTTGAACTACAGATTCTGGCCTGTAGTGACAGCCTCACCTCTGCTCACACAGTTCCAAGAGGCCAGGCAAGGAAGTCTCTGCAACCAGGCCATCATGCTGATTACTGACAGGGCCGTGGAGGACTATGAGCCTGTATTTGAGAAGTATAAGTGGCTGGACCAGAAGGTGACTTCCTACCAGAAGTCAGGGGAAAGGGGGCCTCTCCCCAAGCCAAAGGAGAGTTCTGACACCTCATGGTAGGAAAAAGCAGCACAACCCCAGGTTCAAAGTTCTTTCCCATTAGACCTGTTCCCCAGTTTAGGTATGTCCTAACTGAGTGTCTCCAAACTATGGCAACCTGAGCCCAAAGGATGGGTGCAAGAGGCTGCAGGGTGCAGGGCCAGAATGGCTTTGCTCCATGCTCCCCAGGACCCTGGGCAATTCATGTCACTGCCTGGGCCTCAGGGTCTTCCTGGACCCCAGGGGGGTACAACTGGAGAACCCAGGGACGGATACAGGCTTGGCTCATCATCTAAGCCCTTCGCAATGACCCTGATGCAGCTTGCAGCTGCTGAGTCAATCTATCTTGTGGACAGGTCCGAGTTTTCACTTATCTTATTGGGAGAGAAGTAACTTTTGCTGACCGCATGAAGTGGATTGCCTGCAACAACAAAGGTAAATCATTTCACAGAGTGCCCTGCCATCCACACTGAGGCAGAGGGACAGCATTCCTGGGGTTTCCCACAGGAGCCAAGTACAGGCTTCTGGCCAGAGTCCTCATGGAGGAAGTGTTGTGTCAGCCTCCCCTCCCCTTCTTGCTTGGAGAAAGCAATAGCAAAGGCAGATTTCTCTGAAGCCTGGAGTTGATGGCCCATCCCTTCCTCCAAAACGACAATCAGAAACTGATCCAGGGTTCACACAAGAAAACTGTCTCCTCACGGGAAGGATTGCACAAACACGCAGCACAGAAGACAGGGCAGGAGGTGGAGGGGACCTGCCTTTCAGTGTCAGCTAGCTTATTCCTACCTTAATTTCTATTGGGGCAAATTAAGGCATTGACTCTTTTCAAAGACAAAAGTAGAGGGTAACCATGTTTCTCTCTTTGTGTGTGTGTGTGTGTGTGTGTGTGTGTGTGTGTGTGTGTGCACATGCATGTGTTGGGGGGTATGAATGAATATGTGGGTATGCATGTAGAGGCCAGACACATCAACCTTGTTCCTCAGGAGGTGCCATCCACCCTGTTTTTTGTTTTTGTTTTTGTTTTGAAACGGTTTCTCACTGGCCTGAAACTCATCAGTTTGGCTGGACTGGATGGCCAGTCTCCGCCTCCCAGCACTGGGGTTACAAACAAGCACTACCACACCCAGCTTTTTTACAGGGGTTCTGGGGCCAGACTCAGGTCCTCATGCTTGGCAAGCCACTTTACCCACTGAGCTATCATGCCAGATGCCCCCCCATATTTATTTATTGGCTTTGGGGGGTTAATTTTAAAATTTATACATTTATTTATTTGTGTGTGACCCACTGAGCCACCTCACCAGCCCTATTTATTGGTTTTTTTTTTGTTTTTTTTTGTTTGTTTGAGACAGGCTCTCACTGTATAGCCCAACCTGGCCTTAAGTCACAGTGATCCCTCAGTCTCTCAAGTACTGGGATTACATGCACAGGTCACTATCCCCACAGGTCAGCATTTTCCTTGGAATGATGGTTTGTATGTAAACAGTCTTCTTCTATCTGGGACCAGAAATCAAGACCTGGGTTTTCAATGCTACCATAGACTCTATTGATCCAACAGAAATTTACTGAGCATTTACTGTGTACCCAGTGCATAAGGGACAGATGGGCTCAAGGGACAGATGGGCTCACGCTTGATCTAGGTGCAACCAGCAAGTGGACTTTAATTATAAGACGATGGAAAAATGTCATGATGGAATCAAGGCATCAGCTGGGCAGGGTTCAGGGGAAGGCTCCCCTGTTTGAAAGGATGTTGCACACAGAGGGAATAGCATGCTCTGGGATTCTGAGGCAAGAGGTGTATTGGAAAGGAAAGCTGTCCCATTTTGTTGGCATGTGGAATGGATGACTAGAGGGAGGTACTAGTTACTTTTCTGTTGTTGTAATAAAACACCATGACCGAGATAACTTATAAAAGGAAGAGTTCATTTGGTTTACGGTTCCAGAAGGACAAGAGTCCATCATGGCATGGGAGGCATGGTGGCAAAGGTGGCCAGAGCAGAAAGCTGAGCACTCGTATCTTCAAGTAGGTTCAGAAAGCAGAGAGAAACAGGTTGCAAGTGGGCAAGCTATCTACTCTCAAAGCCTACCCCCAGTGACATGGCCACACTTCCTAAAGATTCCATGACCCTCCCCAGACAGTACCACCAACTGACCAAGTGTTCAAATACTTGGAACCTATGGGAAACACTTATTCAAACCACCATAGAAGTGATGAGCAATGAGACCAAGGAGGTAAATACTGAACTGTTCAAAGCCTCATAAACCATGTGCTCTTTTTAGTACCACTGTGGCTACCCCGAAGAGAATAAAGCAGCCCATCCACAGCCTGAGGAAGAGCGATGAGGGAAACTGAGAAGCTGTGGGCTCAGGAGGACAAGAGTTACTGCCTTGAATTGGGGTCCCTGAACAGACCCTCAAAGAGAGGAACATGTAGGAGACTTATTGGTGGGTGCCACTCTACAGTCAAGGCCCTGCTGTTGTTTTGGGGAGTACTAGAGGTCAGATGGCCCTGAGCTGAGACAGGATAGTCTGTGGATTTATTTAGCTATTTATTTTTGTATGTATGAATGTTTTTCCTGCATGTAAATTCACCTGTATATGCAGTTCCTGCAGAGACCAGAAGAGGGATTAGATCCCTTGGACCTGGAGTTTTGGATCCTCGTTAGCCACCATGTTCTCTGGGAACCCAGGTCCTCTGCAAGAGCACCTAGTGCTCTTAACCACTGAGTTATCTCTCCAGCACCAGGATATATCTTTGTCTCCCACTGGGAAATAAGGCATGACTTCCAGGAAGTATTTTCCTGTGACTAGAGAGGCCTGGCTGGGAGCAACCAGCAGCTGAGAGGGTGCATGGGTCCAGCGCAGGGACTACATGGAACCCCTCCTTTGTACCCAATCATCACACAGCCCTCCCCTCTCCAGGCTACTACACACAGATCTCCACACTGGCAGATGCTCAGGAGAATGTCATGGAGTACCTGCATGTGCTCAGTCGCCCCATGGTCATCAACCACGACCATGACATCATCTGGACAGAGGCCTACATGGACAGCAGGGTAAACCTGATGGTGGCTCCAGATGGGAGGGCAGGCCCAGAGTTAGGGACCCAGGGAGCAAGAGGTGACTTCCTGGTTGGGAGAGGGCCAAGAACATGCCTCCCCAGAAGGAGTCATGGAGGGTGGATGGAAGCCTTTAGTATTCTCCTTGCCCACCGATAGCACTGCTGTGTACCCAGGACTGCTCCCAGAGGCCGAGATCCCTGCCCAACAGACACCCCACCTCCTGTGTGTTCCTTCCCCCTCTGCACTTCCCCCTCATTATCCTCTCGCCCCTGCCATGAGAAGAAAGTGGTCACACCAGTGATTCATCATCTGTTCTGTTTGCTTTCCTGTGGTTGTGATAAAACACCATGATGAAAGAGCAACTTAGGGGAAAAGGGTTTATTACATCTTACACTTCCAAATGACAGTCCACCATCAGGGAAGGAACACAAGGCAAAAACTTGGAGGTAGGAGCTGAAGCAGAGACCAGGGAGGAAGCTGGTTACTCACTTGCTCCTGTGGCCTATGCTCAGCCTGCCTTCTTATACAAACCAGGACTACCTGCTCAGAGGTGGCACCACCACAATAGGCTGGGCCCTCCCTCATCAATCAGCAATTAAGAAAATGCCTCAGACATGACCACAGGCCAATGGGGAGAAAATCCCTCAACTGAGGTTCCCTCTTCCCACGCATGGCAAGTTGACAACTGAAGCTGTCCAGCACACCAACCTACCACTTCATCCTAGGTGCTTCCTGCATTTCACAGGCTGGAGGAAGCCATGTCTTACACAAAGGAATGCATCTCAAAGCAAGGAGGTCATCAGAGATGTTTGTCGGGTGGGGGGGGGAGACCTTCCTACTACTTCTCAAAGCACATCCTGTATGTAGCCACCTGTCTAGGTGGTCTTTGGTCACAGGCTCTGTCTGTCCCAGGTGGGTGGGGACAGTGGGAAAAAGCAAAGAGGAGGGGAGAGAGGAAGACCTGCTTTGGCATTGTCTCGACTGCCCCATGTCCCATGCTTGTACTTGTCCCTTCTTGCTGGTCCGTCATCCATCTATCCATGCCCCCAAAGCTCAGCATGCACTGGGCCCGTTGCATTTGAATATTCAGGTTGTGCTGAGGACCTGGCAGAAGGAGGACTCTAAGAACCTGAAATGTACTGAGAGGGGCCTGGGCCCCAGACAGTGATGGCCACAGCTGGACAGCAGCCAGGCATGTATCTAACAGAGGAATGGGGAAGGAGAGGAAGGCAGGAAGAGGCAAAGTCTTCCTTCCCTGATCCACTGTACAAATTATCTCAGGCAGGTTATTCCAGGCTATTCTTAGGTACACAAGTCAACAAGGTCTTCCAAGATCTGTGTTTCTGTCCATGCCTGGAGACAAAGGCACAGTTTTGTCTTCACTTTTAAAGAATGACCTCTCCTTCAGTTAAACCCCTTTAGCCCCACATTTCCTGTCTTCTTCCCTGCCCTGTCCTCTGCAACTTCAACATCCCTGAAGACAAGGTTTGTCTACAGGTGCTTAGATGGACTTCTGGAAGTTTTGGGTTAAGGATGTTAGTCCACTGAGGGGACAGGTATCCTGTCCTGCACCAAGGTCTAGAGACATGCAGAGGCAGCTCACCCTACCTAAGCATGAGATGGGAAAGGGGGCCTGCCAAGACCTAGACGCAGCTCCCATAAAGATTCACCTCTGGTTTGTAAATCCACAACCCCACAGATTCCTAAGAGTCTTCTGTAGCCCAAAAGACAGATCCCAGGACAAAGAGAGATGCCAGTGTAGTCCACGCATGGAAAATCCTTGCTTTCCAACTCAATGCTGGGATATCAGGTAAGGAATGGGGAGAGAGGATGGTCAAAAGCTCTTGCTTTTCTGAGGAAGTCTGCTGGCTGTAGACTCTGCGGCCACCAGGTGATCTGGGTGACGGCCAGCCTTAAAAAACAAAACAAAACAAAAAAAAAAACAGCGTGCTTTTCATCTTTGCCATAGTACAGGGCCCCTGCTGAGGTAGTAGGGGAGCCCCTCCTCCAGGACTGGACATGATTCTAATTCCAGTTCTGTCTCATGTGTGTGTTAGGGGTGACTTAAGGCACATGGTAGTCTGGATGCCCTGCCCTTGGGCTGGGGCTCCTAATCCATGTTCATATGTCCAAGTGGCCCTGTAGCCATGTCCTTCTTCCTGTTCACTGGCCTGAGTCACATGGTACAGCAACCTAGGGTCCATATCAACAGCATCTGGAAAAGTTGTGCTGGGATGGTCCTGTGTGTGTGTGTGTGTGTGTGTGTAGGCAGGTACAAAACAGCCTTTTTCCTGGGCTTGAGTTTATCCTTTGTCTAGCCAGATAAGACTGCTTGGCTCGCATGCTGTGGGCTCACTGCTTTACCAAGTGACATGGCCCTGGACTGCCTCTCCCCCCAGCTCTCCCAGCATTCCCCTGGACTCTACCAGCTCCCCTTACATTCCTTCCTTTCCACTGGAAGGCAGTGCTAAGAGTTGGTGTCAACATCAGGTTTCCCACACTGCTCTAACCAGAAGATACCTCAGGCCCACTGATCCTCTGTCCTCTGCCCCTTTTTCCCTGACAGATGTTCACCTCGAAGGCACAGAGCCTGATGCTCCTTACCACAGTGGCCACGCCTGTCTTCAGCAAAAAAGAATGAAACAGTGAGTGGCTGCCCCCCACCAAGTGGCCTCAGACATTAGAACTCAGAGCCACCGAGCGTCACAGCCATCCAAAAGTGTTACATGCAGATTCCCAGGTCCAATCCCTGGCTAGCCATGTAAGAACCACCTGATCAACTATGGGTAAGGGAATCAATGCATTCCTGAAATTCCTGCAGCCTAGTAGGGGAATGCCCCCTGCTCTGTCCTGGAGACATAAGTCTACTGGGTCTTCTGCTAGATTCCCAGATTAACCACACTTGACTAGCCAAATGGGGAAGACTGTAACTTGTGTGTAAAGGCCTCTGGTGAGGAAATTTCTAGAGCCTTCCATCCTCTGTCTAGTTAGGAAATGCTTCTTTACAGGTCACTCGTGCTGTAGAGGCCAAATAAGTATGCACCCCGTATTTCAGCCTCTGCTGTGATGATTAATATTTTACTCAACTTTGTATTTCATTTAAATATTACTACTTAAATATTAATACTGGGCATTAATCTTCCCAGCAGCTAAGATTGTTCCTGTGGCTTTGTGTGACTGGTTTTACATTTTTATTTGAGAGAATTCAACCTAAAATTTAACTGAAAAGGATGGTCAGCTTAAGACCTAAGTGTTCTTCTCCCAGACTCTGGGGATGCCTAGAGTCTAGTCTAGCCTCATGCACCGTTTCCCTGACCCCTGTTTTTCCTTCCAGCGATTTCATGGCATTCTCCTGGGCGTGGTGGGCTCTGACGTGACCCTAAGAGAGCTTTTGAAGCTGGCACCCCATTACAAGGTGAGCCTGGGTCAAGTTCCTGAGGGACTGTGTCAGTCAGCTTTCCAATGTTGTCACAAAATGTTTGAGGAAAATCAACTTAAAGAGAGGAGAGATTTGTTTTGGCTCACAGTTTCTGAGATTGTGGTCTATGGTTGCTTGACCCTGTGGCTCTGGAGCTGTAGCAAGGTAGAATATATGACAGAAGTACCTGGCAAAGGAAACTTGTTCACTTCAAGGATGCCAGGAAGTAAAGAGAGACAAGACAGGGCATGAATCCAACATCCTTTTCAAGAGCTCTCCCCAGTGACCTAACTTCCTCCCACCAAGCCATACCTCCTCAAAGTTCTCTCAGTAGCACAACAAGCTGTCAATCAAGGCCTCAACACTTGGGGCTTTGTACGATACTACAGACCCAAATTACAACAGGTCCAGGAGCCTCTCTCCAGGCAGGGGCAGTCAAGTCCAGAGCTAGGATGGGAGGACCTCTTGTCTGGGCCCCAGGTAGATGCTGGCAGTGGCTTGTCTTCCTGGGCCCCTTTGCCACCACTAGCCATGACTGGATCTGTAGCTTTCAACAAGTTCTTTTACTACCTGTACCTCAGTTTCTCAGTCTGCTCTTCATGTCTCTTAAGTCCTGTCTAAGAGTGAATGAAGCCTAACATGGTGGGATTCCCAGTACTTTGGAAGGTAGAGACAAGAAAATCAGAAGTTCAAGGTAATCCTTAGCTACATAATGAGTTCAAGGCTAGCCTGGCCTACATGAGACTCTGTCTCCAAACAAACAAGCAAACAAACAAAAAGAGTGATCGAAAGGCCATCATCAAAGAATCAAGCAATGTTATGATATTATCATGGTTGTTCCAAACATTAGGCTCTGGAAGGGACTTCACAACCAGTGGGGGGAAGCAGGGTACTGGTTCAGTAAGATTCCTGTTTGAAACACCCACTGCTAAAAGCTGCTATCTTCAGCCATCCTGTGTGTCCTCCAGGCCCTCCCCTATATAGTCATCTATAACTGAAATTCCTTCTGGAAGGGTGTAAACAACATCTGCCCTCCCTTCTCTTGGTCCCAATGACAAACCAAGGTATGACTTAATCAAACTGCAGTCTGGGAAACCAGTGAGTTTATCGGGCTTACTTAGAAAGCAATGAGAGAGGGTTTACTCACATGAGTGTGGGTGCCTCTCCCCAAGGCTGCACTGGAAAGTCTTCATCCAAGCATGAATGGTAGCTTTCCCATGGTCACATAAAATGGTGAGAACCTGCCCCAGGCTTCCCCAGCCTATATACCGTTACCTTCTACCCCAAGCCGATTGGTTGGTTGGAAGGTATGGCTGGACTCTCAAGCAAGAGCCCCACGACTCTCCCTGCCCCTCCCTACCATGCTGGGTATGAGCATTTAGCAAGCCGTAATGATCTTAGGCAAGCAGGTGCATCTGAAGGTGGCATCTGTCTGTGGAAGGACATATACAACATCATCCAACACATCTAATGCTCCCAACCCTTGACTTTGGCAGCTCGGGGTACATGGATATGCTTTTTTGAACACTAATAACGGCTACATCCTCTCTCATCCTGACCTCCAACCCTTGGTAGGTACAGATCTTTTTGCCTAGAGATTCTAACAATGTGAGATTTGGGGACAGTTCACAAAAAAACAGTTAAAACTCAATGAATAATATAAGGAAAAAATTTCACATCATTGCTCCTGTCTTCAAATTGTTTATTATCTAACAGGATATATGAGGCAAAAATATGGGAAATATTGATAAACAGGTCAGACAGCACGTAATGGATGCTGGGGTTGTGAAAGCAGAGTCCTGTAAGGCAGTCAGCTTTCCATTACTATAACAAAACCATAGAGATAGTCAGGAATTCCGTTTTCTTTATAAACAGGAAAAAGACCCAGTTCTCATAATCCTTTTTAAGGATATGACCTAGTAACCTAAAACTGCTCACCAGGTTTCACCTCCTAAAAATTCCTAAAACTTCCACTATTTCCCAATAGTGCCATGCTGGGGACACAGCCTTCTACACATGGGCTGTGGAGGGCTGTTTAAGAACAAAACCACACTGGAGAGATGGCTCAGAAGTTAAGTGCGTGTACTGCCCTTCCAGAGTACCTGAGTTTGGTTCCCAGCACTATATCAGGTAGCTTATAACCACCTATAACTCCAGTTCTAGGGAATCTGATACTTCTGGCCTCTACAGGTACTGTACTCCAAAACTAAATATTTTTTTTTAAACATCCAAACCGGGGCTGGAGAGATGGCTCAGCAGTTAAGAGCACTGACTGCTCTTACAGAAGACCCTGGTTCGATTCCCAGCACCACACGGCAGCTACAAACCATCCTTAACTCCAGTTCCAGGGGAATCCGAAGCCCTCTTCTGACCTCCGCAGCACTGCACGACATGGGTGCACTCACATACATTCAGGCAATACACTCATACACATAAAATAAAAATAATAAAAATTTTTTTAATTGAAACCACTACAGACATTCGTTACGCTGTCTCAATGACTCCATCCCTCCCACAGCCTGACAGATGGATCAGCAGAATTCCAAAAGCCCACTGAAGGGGGTATAAACAGTGAGTTCACAATGAAGCAGAGCCCTTTCACAAGGGCAGTGACTGCCCCCCGAGCTGGTCTTCCATGCTGCTGAGGACCCCTGTCCTCATCTGACTCTCTCCAGGAGCTACAAGTATTTTCACATGAGTTCTCCTGAGCAACTGGTGTTTGAGAAAGAAAATTCCATCTCAGTGTCTAGAAGCTGTCCCGGGGCATGACTGCTGTCCACAGTATCAGTGGTCACACTGCTCAGTGTGGTGGCTGGAGGGGTAAGGGGAGCTAAAGTCCTAGAGGCATCTTAAGCCTGCTCCTCTTCCAGTTTTTTAAGGAACCCTAGAAGAGGCTTGGGTAGAGGAGAATTTACTAACCAGCTCCTCTGCCCCAGGAGTCATTGGGGAGACCAGCTGAGCCAAATCCCTTGCTATTATTTCAAGTGGATACAGAACATAAGACAATTGCCCGAGCCACTTAACAGTAGATGATAGGGTTCAGAGTAGAGATACCAGGATGCGTCGGTCTATACCCTCTGTCTTCCCAACTCAGACTCTGTGGGACAAGCATCTGAAACCCTAATGAGTCACAGTCTTAGACCAGAGGGCTTTGTGGGGGACCAGTGCCATCAAATAATGCTCTATGGAAAGAGCACATATATTAATCCTGGAGCTAACTTGTAGAATTAAAGGGTACTGATCGGAAACCTACCTATCAGCATCCATCTACTCAATCCACATGAATAATGCTCTCACCAGCCAATTCATCTTGTGGACCTACTGTGTGCCTGATCTTATAGTGCTAGTAAGAGTGTGGAAGGGCATATCTAATAAAGGAAAGAAGATACATGAAGCTACTCAGCAGACAGTTGCGTAGAAAAGGACATGGTGAAGCCAATGCCATGCACCATGTAAGGAAGGCACTGTCAAGAAAGCAAATAGTGGCTAGAGAGATGGCTCAGTGGCTGAGTACTGGCTGCTCTTTCAGAGGACTTGGGTTCCATTCCCAGCACCCAGTTCCAGGAGATCTGATGCCCTTTCTGACTTTTGCAGGCATTGTACACACAGGTACAATTACATACATGGAGGCAAAACACTCAAACAAATAAAATAAAAATAAATAAATAATTTTTTCAAAGTAAACTTTTAAGAAAGAAGAAAGAAAGAAAGAAAGAAAGAAAGAAAGAAAGAAAGAAAGAAAGAAAGAAAGAAAGAAAGAAAGAGAAAGAAAAGAAATAAGTGGCTACATTTCAGGAAGCAAAGTAATTCCTAGCAATAAAATCAAAAAAGGTCAAGAGCCACGCTGTGGGCCTGAAATCTTTCTATCTCAGTAGCCCTAACGTAATAGAATTTTAGGTTTAATATGAGCAGCTAAGGATGAGCTATGGTCTGTCAGGGGCTTTCAGGATGAGGAGATAGCACTGGAATGTTGTCAGAGAGAGAGAGCCTGGGTAGAAGAGGATGGGATAGTGCTAGTTGATGAGTGTGGATATCAGTAAGGCAACGGACAGAGCATTGTGTGGGCCTGGGTGAAGAGACAGGTGACTAGGGGACACTGGTAGAGGTCATACTATACATTGGAACAGGAAAAAATTAAAATAATGCTTTTCTGGGACATATGAACAAACAAAAAAATCTATCAGAAGAAAGATACACAATGACAGTAATTTCAGTTACCCCAAACCTGCTGAGGACCTCATCTACAGAAGTAGGCTACTATTTTTAATTTACTCGAATGATAAACTTCCTCTCTCCTTTATGGATGCATTACTAAAGTAAACCTGGGAAGTACCACAGACTTAATTATAGATAACTTGATGGTATCTGGAGAGAGAGAGAGAGAGAGAGAGAGAGAGAGAGAGAGAGAAAGAAACACTGACACTCAGCTCTGAGTGTTCATTAATCAATTTGTGTCAAATTTTGGAGACATGTGGTTATTAGACACTGTAGATCTGCCCTTGACTCTGACCAATTCAAAAATTCTATCAAGATGAAAATGTTTCCTACAATCTGGATGATATTGCTAATAGATTAAGTGAGAAAATGATTGCTCAGAATGTATTCTAAAATTGAAATTAACAAGATGAGATGCATGAGGGATGGGTGAACAGCTCTGCCATTCCTGAACGCCTAGGCGTAGGCGTGTACCACATGACACCACGAAGGGGATTTGCCTGGCTGACGGCGCCATCTGGGCTGCCAAGCTGGTCTGGCTGTTCAAGCAGCCAACAGAACCCTAGGGCACACAGTCAGAGCTGTGTGATGCTTTAGCCACAGACCACACTTCTCACCACATTGGCCAGATGCCATGTGCAATATTGATTTCTGCCCTGGGAGCTGCATTTTGGGGATGACATTGACAGAGTGGAGCATCTTCATAGAGCTAAGGCATCTGCAGACTGGGAATGCTCTACAGTCAAGTCCTGGGGAAGGGACAAGGGCCTTGAGCACCCCAAGTGTCAGGAGGAGCACATTCTGGGTGACTCCAGAAGAAAACTGACAACGGTGGGTAAAAGTCATAGGGAGACAGATTTGAACTCCATAGGACAGAGAATGTTCTAGTAATTAGGGCTATCCACACTATGACAAGCTGACTCCTAAAACAGGAAGATCCCTGTTGGGAAACATTCCCAGGAGGCCCGGAGGCTATCTGTGGCACTCATTGGCCAGGGAAGCTCTGCACTTAGTGGAAGATCAGGCTGGAACACCGTGAGGAATCATGGGATGCTTTGATTTTTAATGAATATACCTGAAAGACTTTAGAGAGGAAATGGGAAAAGCGTGCATGTTAACCCCCTGTTTTCCATCATATCTGGCCCATTCCAGTACAGAGAAGGCGAGAAACTAAGACCCAAACCCAACTACAACAGTGTGGACCTCTCAGAAGTGGAGTGGGCAGACCAAACGGAAACAGTGAGTTGGAAAACAAGGGGAAGGGAGACTAGTCATCGCCACAGCCAGCAGGCGCCGGGAATGCTGAGGTCACTTAACAACCTCAGTGCAGTTGGGTTCTGTGACTGTGAATCCTTTCAGCAATTATGGAAATACAAGACTTACCAAGGCATACCGAAATCATACCTACAAGCCCAGCTTGGGTTTCGGCGTTGTTTTGTCTACCTTTTGGTCTCCACATCAGATCCTAGAAAAAAACTGTGTCCTAGCAGCGTAACACTGCACCTCAATGTATCGGTCTCCTCGCAACATCGCCTCAGTCAAAGCCCCAAATTGTGAGCCAATGGGAGCCAGTGTCCTGAGGGATCCTAGGACATGGTCAGTAAAAATCAATACCTCCCTACTCCAGGTAAGCAGTACTAAAGCCCTTCTCTTTCCTCTTAAAGCTGAGAACAGCCATGATCAACAGGGAAACAGGATCTTTCTCCATGAATGTGAAGGTGCCACTGGACAAAGGGGTAAGGAGCCAGACACAGAGCAGATGAGGGCCCAGGCAGGCAGCACTGAGCTTGGACTTGGATTTGGCTTAATGAGAGCTCCCTACTCCAGGTAAGCAGTACTAAAGCCCTTCTCTTTCCTCTTAAAGCTGAGAACAGCCATGATCAACAGGGAAACAGGATCTTTCTCCATGAATGTGAAGGTGCCACTGGACAAAGGGGTAAGGAGCCAGACACAGAGCAGATGAGGGCCCAGGCAGGCAGCACTGAGCTTGGACTTGGATTTGGCTTAATGAGAGTGTAAAACTGCTTCAATGTGGCCCTGAAGGTGTGGTGTGAGAGGGCCGCCCAGGGAGTGGCAGTGCCAGAGAGCTACAGGCCAGGAATTGTGCTACTGAGTGCATCAATACTCCATTATTTGGCAACCACTGGGTGTGTGGATTAGTACGTCACTAGAGAAGAGAGCTCTTCTCTCTTTTTTATGCTATTTGGCCCTTTGGCTGTTTATGATGAGAGAACGTGACAGTTCATTTTGCAAACTGTCAGCAGCTCTGCTAAAGCATTTTATCTGGGGAAAGGTTGAAACTATTCACTATTCCCTGTAGCTGATTTTCATCTAACCACAAGGAATCAAAAATGGATATCCTCTGAGACCCCATTATCTTTACAGACCTGCTTGTCATTTAGAAAAGATAATTCCATCTTTTCACTTAAAAAGGTTCTGATGGGACTGGAGAGATGGCTCAGTAGTTAAGAGCATTGGCTTCTCTTGAAGAAGACCTGGGTTCGATTCCCAGCACCC
This sequence comes from Nannospalax galili, assembly GCF_000622305.1. Classification (NCBI taxonomy): domain Eukaryota; kingdom Metazoa; phylum Chordata; class Mammalia; order Rodentia; family Spalacidae; genus Nannospalax; species Nannospalax galili. The sequence goes on along the minus strand of NW_008343559.1, from coordinate 1,896,167 downwards.
ACAGGCAGATAACCATCCATAACTCTAGTTCCAGGGGAATTTGACGCCCTCTTCTGTCATCCTCAGGCATTACACAACATGGGCGCACTTAACATGCAGGCAATATATCCATACACAAAATAAAAAATAATAAATAAAATATTTTTTAAAAATTAAAAAAAATGTAAAAGTTCTAATGCACCCTCTGTATTCACATTGTCCCTTGACATATTGACAAATGTCGCCTCCTCCCACACAACCATCCCCACTGCCTCCTTCATTGCCCATCTGCCTCGGCTGACAGAACACAGCATCTGTCTGTAGCAATTAGACCAAGTCCTTTGCCGAACACAAATCTCCACAGAGGCCAAACAGAGAAGCCCTGGCAAGAATGTCTTCTAGACCAGGGGCTGGTTTCCACTGGGACTGCTGTCTGACTTCTGCCTCATCTGCCTGGCTTTTTATATGCTCTAGACTGAGAAAGGCCTTCCTCAGATGACTGGGGATGTTGGCAATACCAGGTCTCCTATGGTGACAGATCCCCAAAGAGTCAAGGTCCCTTCACTGTGCTTCTAGTCAGATTCCCATTCCCATGTTTGAGGCCCAGCCCACCAGGGCATTAAACATAGAATGCAAACATTAATGTACATGACCACTTATCACCAGAACAGCTGTGCTGTATCCAACACACTGACATACTCAGTGGGCAGATTCTGCCTTCCGTCCTTTTTTCCTTGGGTCCATGGTCTTTATGGTGCCTTCATGCTTCTCAAAGCCACTAAGCAGAGTCCTAACCAGACCCAGCAGCCAGAGCCTCTCCAGAAACTTCTGCCTGCCCCCTTTGAAATTTGTTCATTCCTGCTAACAAACCATTTTCAATGTAACAAGACTTCCTGAAGTATGAGTGCGTCAGAGAAGCAGGATAGTGGTAGTGATGATGACTGTGATGCTGACGTCAGCACACAGCTGCTCATGTCCTTCTACTGCTACTAAAACCAAGAATAATGGCAGTCCAAATTTACCAGAAGCTGAACTGAGCACGTTACAGGTGCCCACTTAGTTCACAACCCTATGAGGCAGGTTCCTTCCTATCCCCAACTTAAGAGATGAAGACATTCAAAGAGGCCAAAAACTTGCCTAGGATCACCCAGGTGGCCAGTCACAAATTCTAGAACGCAGGCCCCAAAGTCCTGCTGTACGAGTCTTCCTAAAGCCTGACCTGTGTCCTCAGTGCCAGTTTTAAAGACTTTCCCAGAGTCTTTTTGGAGTGCTATTTCCTTTCCTTTTTAAAATTAGGATACAAAGTAGCAAGTTTCATAATGGCACTTTCTAACACACTGAGTGTTAACTGACCCTGCCTTACCTGTCCTCATTCCAGGCTCTCTTCTACTTTCTAATCACATATGGTCTGTTTTCCTCCCTAACCTCTTCCTTTATAGTCTCTTTTTTCCCCCTCTCATGGGCCCCTTTCTGGTTTCCTGGCCACTATGCACTCTCTTCCACAGACATAAAAATTATAAGTTAGGATCCACTCATGAGAGGGAACATCAGGTATTTTTCTTTCTAGGCCTGAGTTACCTCACTCAGTATATTTTTTAGTTCCTTCCATTTTCCTACAAATTTCACAATCTCAGTTTTCCTTATAGCTGAATAAAAATCCATGTAATGAATGAAAATGTACCAAATATACCAAATATTTATTATCCATTTATCAGTTAATGAACAGCTAGGCCAATTCCACTTCAGAGATGTGCAGATATCTCTGTAGCAAGATCTAGAGTCCTTGGCCAGAAATGGTACAGCTAGATCATATGATAGTTCTATTTTAAACTTTTTAAGAAACTGATGTCCATAGTTGTACCAGTTTGCACTCCCACCAACAATGGCTAAGAGCTCCTTTCCCTACACCAGGACCAGCATTTGTTGTCAGTCGTTTTCTTATTTCTTCTATTTATTTATTTACTTATTTAATGTGTATGAGAGTCTGTCTTTCCTGCATGTATGTAAGTGCGTGCATGCCATGCAATGCCCACAGAGGCCAGAAGAGGGCATTGGATCCCCTGGAACTGGAGTTATGGACAGTTAGCCACCATGTGTGGGTGCCGGGATTCAAACCCAGGTCCTCTGAAAGAGCAGCCAGGGCTCTTAACCACTGAACCATCTCTCCAGCCCCCATCATTTGTTTTCTTGATGACAGCCATTCTGACTGGGGTGTGATTAAAATCTCAAAGTAGTTTTAATTTGCATTTTCATGATAGCTAAATATGTTGAACACTTTTAAGAATATCTACTGGATATTTGAACTTTTCCTTAGGTCAGTAAGAGACTCTGTCAAGAAACAAGGTGGACAGTGCATGAGGAACAGCACCTGAGGTTGATCTCCGGCCTCCACCCATACACAGATACACACGTGCATACACACGTACACACACACACACACACACACACACACACACACACACCATAGGACCAGATAGGTCATGTTCAGAAATATGCTTGAGAACAATAGAACAATAAAATTAAAATAATAAAGTATTTTTTTAATCTTTTTTAAAAAATATTTTATTTAGTATTTTTTATTTTATGTGTATGAGTGTTATGCCTGCATGTAAGTAAGTGCACCAATGCCATGCAATGCCTGCGGAGGACAGAAGTGGCTGTCAGATCCCCTGGAACTGGAGTTACAGACAGTTGCTAGCTGCCACGTGGGTGCTGGGATTCAAACCTGGGTCTTCTGCGAGAACAGGCAGTGTTCTTAACCACCGAGCCATCACTCCAGCCCCTAAAATATTTTTTTAATTAAAAAAGATTAGGTAGAATTGGTAGTAAATTTTTCAGGTCCTGGGCTTTTCCTTGTTGGGAGATTATTTTTTAAAGATTATTTATTTTTTTCTTATGTATATGAGTGTTTTGCCTATGTGTATATATGTGCACCATGCTCGTGACTTGTGCCCATAGAGGCCAGAAGAGGGCTTTAGATCTTCTGGAACTGGAGTTATAGGCTGTTTTAAGCTGCCGTGTGGGTGTTGGGAACCAAACCCAGGTCCTCTGAAAGAACAATTAACATTCTTAAATACTGAGCCACCTCTCCAGCCCTGTTGGTAAATTTTTATTACTGCTTCTATCATCTTTTTAAATATTTTATTAATTTTTGTATTTAATGTGTAGGAATGTATTGCCTGCATGTATGTAAGTGCACTCATGTCATGCAATGCCCACAGAGGTCAGAAGAGGATGTCCAGTTCCCCTGGAACTGGAATTACAGACAGTTGTTAACTGTCATGTGGTGCTGGAAATCGAACCCGGGTCCTCTTCAAGAACAGCCAATATTCTTTATCGCTGAGTCATCTCTCCAGCCTATTTCTATCATCCTGACTTAATTTTAGTTGATCATAAATGTCTAGAAATTTATCTATTTCTTCTAAATTTCCTGGTTTTTTAGAATTTGAGTTTTCAAAGTATTCCCTAATGGTTATCTGGATTTCACTGGAAACCAGGACACCGTCTTCTCCCCCACGCACCACCCCATCCCTGTTCAAATTTTGCCACCCTTGATATTCCCTCTCTTTTCAGACCACATACGTTCTACAATCTCCATCCTCCTGGATTTTTTTTTTAAGTTGAAAGATTTTCTTTTAATTCTTTTTTATTTTATTTTATGTGCATGGTATTTTGCTGCATGTATGTAAGTGCACCACATATGAACAATGCCTGTGGAAATCAGAAGAAGGTGTTGGATCCCCTAGAACTGGAATTATGATTGGTTGTTAGCCACCATGTAGGTTATGGGAGCCAAACTCAGGTCCTCTGCAAGATCAACCAATGCTCTTAACCATTGAGCCATCTCTCCAACATCAAGGAGGATTTGGTGCGGGTCTTTTGAGACAGGGTCTCCCTGTAACCCCAGCTGGCCTGGATTCGCTATGGAGACCAGGCTGGCCTCGAATTCACAGAGATCCGCCTGCCTCTGCCTCCCGAGTGCTGGGATTAAAGGAGTGTGCCACCACGCCGGCCCAAGGGGGATTTTTTTTTTTTTTTTTTGGTCTTTTTGAGACAGGGTCTCCCTGTAGCCTCAGCTGTCCTGGAACTCACTATGTAGACCAGGCTGGCCTTGAACTCACAAAGATCCACCTGCCTCTGCCTCCCAAGTGCAGGAGGATTATTTTTAAACTACTACTTCAATCTTGTTGCTGGTTATAAATCTGTTTAAATTACTTATTCCATCTCGATTTAATTTTGGAGGGTCATATGGACCTAGAAATTTGCCCATTTCTTTTAGATTTCCAGTTTACTGGAATATGGACTTTTAAAGTATGTCCTTATAATTTTCTGAATTTCATTGATATTCATTGTTATGTCTCCCGTTTCACCTCTAATTTTATTAATTTAGGTCTTCTCTTCTGGTTACTTTAGCTAAGAGTTTGTTAGTCTTGTTTATCTTTTCAAATGCCAGCTCTTCATGTCATTGATTCTTTATATTGTCGTTCTTTTTATTTCACTAATTTCTACTCTGATTTTAATTATTTCTCACCATCTACTGCTTTGGGGTTTGGTTGGTTCTTGTTTTAGTTTTAGTTTTTGTTTTTATTTTACGTGTATGCATGTATTGCCTGCATGTAGGTAAGTGCACCCGTGTCATGCAATGCCGGCAGAGGACAGAAGAGGCTGTTGGATCCCCGGGAGCTGGAGTTACTGACAGTTATTAGCTCCCATGTGGGTGCTGGGATTTGAACCCGGGTCTTCTGAAAGAACAGCCAGTGTTCTTAACTGCCGAGCCATCTCTCCAGCCCTGATTCTTGTTTTCCTAAGGCCTTAAAAAGTATCATGAAATTGTGTTCTCTTTGATTTTTTGGTATAGGCACTTAGGGTTATAAACTTCCTCTTAGGATGACCTTCATTGTGTCCCATAGTTTTTTATATGTTGTGTTTTTATTTTCATTCCAGTCCAGGAAATTTTTATTTTCTTGTTGATTTTTTTGGTGATCCAGTCATCATTCAGTAGTGTGTTGTTTCATCTCTGTGAGCTTGTGTACTTTTTGTGGTTTCTCTTGCTATTGCTATCTAGTTTTATTTCATTGTGAGCATATACAATATAAGGTATCATTTCAATTTTCCTATATTTGTTGAGACTTGCTTTGTGTCCCAATAGGTAATCTATTTTGGAGACAGTCCCATGAGCTTCTAAGAGTAATATATGTTCTTAAGTGCTTGGGTGAACTGTTCTGTAGATGTCTGCTAATTCCTTTTGATTTATGATGTCATTTAACTTTAATGTATGCTCTTTATTTTTTTCCTGATGATCTTTAGTGAAAGAATGGTATTGAGTCACCCACTATTGCTGTGCTAGGGTTAATATGTGACTTTATATCTAGTATTATTTGTGTTATGAAATAGACAATGTCTGTTTTGGGTGTGTATATATTTAGAACTATAATATCCTCTTAATCTGTATTCCTTAATATCCCTTAATGAGTATTAAATGACCTTCTTTATCTCTTCTGATTAGTGTTGATTTGAAATCTACATTTTCAGATATTGAAATAGTTATACCTGTTTACTTCCTAGTTCCATTTGCTTTGAATACCTTTTTCCATCCTTTTACCCTAAGGTGGGGTCTCTTTGATGGTGAGGTGTGTTTCTCAGAGGCAAGCTAATCCAGTCTGCTAGTCTGCACCTTTTTGTTGAGTAACTGAGACCATTACTGTTCAGAGTTATTATTAAAAGATATGTATTAATTTCTTTCCATTTTGTAGATTTTGTGATATTTTCTTAGATATCTTTCAATTAACTCTCCTGGTATATCTTTTACCCCATGTATCCCCTGGTTTATCCTTCTCTTCAGTCAGAAATATTCCTTCCAGTATCCTCTTCAGAGCTGGTTTATTGCTCACAAATTCCTTTATTCTGCTTTTATCATGAAACGTTTTTATTTCTCCTACATATTTAATAGATAGATTTGCTGGGTAATAATACTCTGGATTGGCAGTTGTGATCTTTCAGAACTTGGAATACATATTTCTAAGCCCTTCTGACTTTAAAAGTTTCTACCAAATAATCAGCTATTATTCTGACTGGCTTGCCTTTATATGTGAGTTGGCCCTTCTCTCTTTCAGTTTTCAATACCCTTTCTTTACTCTCTGTTTTTAGTTTTTTAACTACAATAAGTCATGGGGAGTTTCTTTTCTTGCCTTGTTTATCTAGTGTTCTGTATGCCTGTTGTATCTAGATGGCTCCCCGCCCCCAGATTTGCAAATTTTTCTTCTATGATTTTATTGAAAATTTTTTCTATGCTTTTGGCCTGGGATTCTCCTTCTTCTGTGCTCACAGTCCATAGATTTGACCTGACCTGTTCAGAGTGTCCCAAGGCTCTTCTGTTTTCTGTTTATGTTTTTAAAATTTTATCATAACTGAATGATTCAATTCCTCTACCATGTCTTCAGGACCTGATATTCTATCCTCCACATGATCCATTCTGTCGGTGAGGCTTTCTGCTGAGCTTTTAACTTGACTTACTGAGTTTTTCATTTTCAGCATCATTTTAGTTTAGTTTTTCTCCAATATTTTGTTTTTATTTCAATTGATTTCCTTATTTCATTCAGCTGTTTGTGTGTGCTTTCTTGTAATACATGTTTTAGTCATCTGAACATATTTATAATCATTCTTTTGGATACTTTGTCTGGAATTTTGTTTATGTCACTCTCACTGAGGGTCATTTTTGGAAGAAACAAAGTCTTATTTTTTTCATGTTTTTGTTGCTGCACTGGAACTTGCACATCCGGAGTTAATTTTTTATTGATTTTTTTCCTTATTTTTTTCTTTCTTTCTTCTTTATTCAGATCATCTTTCTTCTTTCTGAGGAAGAATTAAGTTGTAATGGGGTTGAAATGTTTTTTTCTTCTGTGGGACTGTTGTTCAGGGACACAGACTCTATCTCTAGTCTTCCTCCAAGAGTCCACTACTGTGTGCAATAATAGTCACTATCCAGGAGTCAACACTGTGCAAATAGAGTACAGCTTCTACACAATAATCACCCCTTAAATACTAGTAGTTTTAGAGAGTACAGTGGTACTGACAGTACCACGTATACTGATATGTTATTTATTATATGCATAAATGAAAGAAAAGGAAACCAAATGGTAGGATGAGTGATAAGTATTAGGATGACAGAAGAGATGAATGGGAGAAGATTTTGTAGGTATAGAAAGGTGAGGAATGAGACTGGAGAGATGGCTCAGAGGTTAAGAGCACACTCTGATCTTGCAGAGGTCCCAGATTCAAGTCCCAGTACCCACATGGCAGCTTATAACCATCTTAACTCAAGTTCCAAGGGTTCTGATACTCAGTCCTGTCTTCCAAGGGTGTCAGGCACATACAAGGCACACTACAACAGAATTGCCAGTAGTTACATGAGAAAATAGCCAATTATGAAGAGAATCTAACCTATTAAAGCCTTAGGAAAAAAATACAAACACAAAATATCTGAAGTCAAAAGAAAGTAGCCAAATTGCACATACAAACAGATAAGCCCACAGCCACACTTATTCCTACACCCACACCCATACACAAGCACAAAGATTGTTGTGGCATTTTTATGTGATGCCACATTACAGTGATACCTGAATAAAGAGAGCCTGACCCAGCATCCATTTCAGCTAAGAGGGACCCAAACTAAATACCTGTTCCTTCAGATTTCTCTTGGAACTGTGCTTTAGAACAAGGGCTCCCTCTTTGTTTCATTAAAACAGTCTTCAGCATGAAATGGGGAAGGAAAACACTGAAGGATTTGTGTCAGGAAATTTTCCCTTTCTGACCCCTACTGACCTAGAATAGCACACACAACCACAAACAGACATTATCAATTTAATCTCTGTTGTTTGCAACACAAGTGGGATAATCTTCACTGCTTCCAACAAACAGGTAAAACACACACACACTCACACATTATTTTGGGTCAAGGAAGGCTCATCAAGGATTAAGACTATATGTCCAGGTCACAAGAGGAATACAAGGCTCAGTGAGATTATCTACATTATAAACGAGCTAAAATAAGATTAACTCTTTGGTTGTAAGTTTAAGTAAAAGTCATTTGTCCAGAGAATGTCCATATTGTAAACATCATTACCATGGGCTGTAATCTGAATTAGATGTTGGTCCAAATTTACCCTCAGTGGGGTGTCATAATTCCTCCAAGGTGATTTGCCCTTTGTAGTGATTTTCTCAGGTAAGGAGAAGAGTAGCAGCTCACTGACATAATCAAATTAAGCCTGTGTCCTTGGTGTGCCAGCAAAGCATGAGTTCTTCAGCTGTTGTAGGTTGGCCTGGTTCAGGTCTGTACACCACCTCTTAGGGCCTGAAGCACCTTGCTAACTTACCCCTGGGCTGGTCACCACCGCCAGTGCTTCTGCTGCTCTATTCTGTGGGTCTTCATAGGCCTGAACGTCCTACCCTGAGTCAACTCCAGCCTGCTCCCTGCCTGAAAAGCCTCTGCCATGTATTGTAAGCCCCTCAACCCCTGGGCACTCCACCCTGGATCAGTTCTGACATGTTCTCTCCATTGATCATTTTTACCCCCCAAAAAAAACTTTTGAAAGCTTCATCTGGCATTTTACCCATTTCAGTGTCTTTGAGTCTGCAGCTGAGAAGCTGTGGTCCCTTGGAAGAGTCATGTTGCCTTCTTCCCATGTTTCTTGTATTTCCATGTTGTGATTTGTGCCTCTGTCAGTTTGTGTATCTCTTCTGAGTTTGGGGGAATTATTATTATTATTGAGTAGCCTACTCATGAAGGCTCAGCCGCTGGTACCACTCAATGAGGAAGAAGCAGACCATATAAGATACGGAAATGCGTTTAAAATCAATTACAGCCCACTACCACATCACCAGTGATCATGAACTGAAAGTGGGCTATGAAGTGAAAGGTTAGGATAACCTTGAGATAGTAAAGATGAAGGAAGGCAGCAGGGAGAGGGGAGAAGCAGAGCAGAAGCACGGTCAGATTAAAGACACAGGGGAAAGAGTGAGTGACTAGCAAAAAGAAAAACAGAAATGATTTCCTAATAATTAAAAGTTTAAAAGCAAAATTCAATAAATGTAAGAAAGGGAATAAAAAATAAAAACACCAGGGTGTTTTTAAAATAGGATAATGACAACATGCTGCCAATGTAGTACTTTAAAAAACAATATGATCATGGAAAACACTATCAATGTAAAGTGGAAAACAAGGAAACATAGGGACAAAAAGGAAAAAAGAAAAGAAAAAAATCATCCAGTAATGGAAACTGCATAAACAAAGCTCCATGACTGTATGAAGGAGAATCAAACAAAAACAAAAACTTTTCATGACACAATAAATAAATCATAAAAGTGTAATGTTAAGGAAAAATCATAAGCATCAAAATCTTTTAAAAAGATGAAATTTTGGAGCAGTTTCTTTCTAGTTTCTTGGGAACTGGAGACTGCCAGTTGTGTGCATGAGGGAGGGTTAGCTGGACTTGGAGGACAAGTGTCTGGCACCTGCCTGAGTTGTCTTTGCCTTGCTAATTTCCTTCTTTGTAAACCATGGCCCTCTGCTGGCCACACTTAGCTCTGTAGTCTGTGGGCTGGGTGGGTTCTGTCCCATTCCAGAGACTCTCCAGATGGTTCCCTCTGTGGTGTCTAATGTTCTAGCCAAAGGCACTTCCTAAATGCACTGGGGACCTTGGGAAACAAGCAATTAGTTTAGACAGAGAACATGTCTTCCTACCTTCCAGACCTCTTTGAGTATTAATCACCCTGGTAGAGGGACACAGCTGTGGACATCAACACCCCCCTCCGGAACGTCACAGCTGGAGACGTTGGTCCACCACTAACCTGGGGTCAGGGCTCTCAAACTCCAGGGTTGTTGGTGGTTGATGAGACCTTCCTCTCTGCACTTTCCAGCCTGCACTGAACCACCTGATGGACGCACTCTTGTCAACGTCCAGCCCTCCTACTTCTCACGACTGCCCCCTGGGCCTTCCCTCAGGCTGTAGCAGGCCAAATTGAGGTTCCCTGTCCTGTGGTTGTTCCCTGTTTTCAGGCCCCTAAATCATATAGAGTGACCCAGTATAGTTTCTCTCTGCCACTGACCCATCTACCCTGGAAGAATCTCTATCTCACTAAAATCTGCAGCTTGGGTTTGAGGTTTGTAAGGGCCATGGGCTTGTCCTGAGGACAGGACTGCTTCTTTCCTCTGGCTGACCTTTTGGCTATGGTTCTGTTTCCCCTGCCCACGCCAGGTGCTCTTACCTCTTACCTCTCTGTGTTGCCCACCTCTTTTTCCTGCCTCCCCCCTTTTTTGGTCTTTTTGAGACAGGGTCTCCCTGTAGCCCCAGCTGGCCTGGAACTCACTATGTAGACCAGGCTGGTCTTGAACTCACAGAGGTTCTCTTGCCTCTGCCTCCCAAGTGATAGGATTGAAGGCGTGCGCCACCACGCCTGGCTTTTTCCTGTTCCTTTGTGGATTGCCAAAGCTCTTCCCTTCATTCAGTCTTAGAAATACTCTATTTTTTCTCATTCTGACTCTACTGGCTCACAGAGTCAGCCTCTAGCCTGCCATCTTACCAGGAAGTTCTTCTCTAAAACCAGGTTGGCATCTCTCTCCCTCTGTGCCCCTTTCAAGGTCCAACTGAAAGAAAAGTCAGGAAGCAGTGAGGGAAACAGCAGGCTGTGTAACGTGGCTTCCCAATGACAAACTTACATCCATAGACAGGACAATCCACAGGGCTGCCGAGCCCAGAATTCAGCCTCAGGAAAGAGATGCTGCTATGAGGGGTCGGAGAGATGACTCAGTAGTTAAGAGCACTGGCTGCTCTTATAAAGGACCTGAATTCTGTTCCAGCACCCACATGGCAGCTAACATCCATAACTCCAGTTCCAGGGATCCAGTGCCCTCTTCTGGCCTCCATGGGCACTGCATACACAGTATACTTGAGATACATGCAGGCAAAACATTCATATACATAGAAAAATTAATCAAAAATATTTTTAAAAGAGATGCTGCCATGAGCCTTAAGCCCAGCCCATGCCCTTGACATCTGTCTACACTACCTGTGACCCTAATTATACAGGTTAAGTTCAGCAGTTACAGCAGCAGCCTTGAAGGAAAGAGAAGTTAAAGAGTGCCTTACTTAGTCTAAGACGGGGGTCAGGAGAGAGGAAGTGTCCCATTCTTCCTTGGGAAGATTTTAGCCAACTGTATTCACTGTTTCTAGCCCCAACGGCACCTCACCATCCCACACAAAGCCTAGACTCTCACGGCCTGCAGAACCCAATATGGCAACCATATTGGCAATCTAAGTTTAAATCAATGTGGGTTAAGATTAATTAATATGCAAATAATCAGTTTGTCAGTCCTACATTTCTAGTGCTGAGCTGACCATGTAGGCAGGGCAAGTCTAGACCCGGCAGCTGGTCCTAAAGTCAGGCAGTACCCACAAGGCCACACGGCTTGTTGAAATTTGAGCTGATTCTACCCGTGAACATCAGTAAGAGGGGCTGCTGGTCAGGGAAGAATGAGGTGTGTGGGAGAGGCAGAGCTGTGACTATCAGACAAGGGTGTTGAGGAGGCAGGCAGCCCATACCACTTCACCCCAGCCTTCTCTCTTTTGCTTTCAGAAGCGAGTTTTGTTCTTAACCAATGACTATTTCTTCACGGACATCAGTGACACACCTTTCAGGTAAGGGGCTAATGCCTCACAAGCCAGGTCCAAGGACAGGGCACAAATACCAACAGCTTAAGGTGGGACTAGACTGGGGAATGGATTCCCTCTTACAGAGTGGTTCTGGACTAAGAGCAAAAGGTCCTGGTCAGCTGGTATTCAAGAAATGAGTCTAGACAGGTTTTGCCAATGTGGCTGAATGTCTGGTTCTGCAACCAAATTCCTGGTTTGAATCCCAGCTCCGTCACTTACAGGCTATGTGACCTCAGTCGGGGCACTCGATCTCTCTGATGCCTCATCAGTAAAATGGGGATAGTAATAGCAGCCACTCTTGGCTGTGTTATAAGGAAGACATGCCACAATCTACATAGATATCGAGGCAGGGCCTGGTAGGACAAATGGCTCAAAGTACAATAGTTCTTAGCTTCCCTCCCTCATTTCCCAGTAGAACTTGGGCCTCCTGCTCTGACCACCCATTTGAATATCAGAGAACTCAAAATTACCAACTCCTGGGCCTATGCAAACAAACTACATTAGAATTCTGGGCGTAAACTGGGCATGGGGGCACACACCTTTGATCCCAGGCCTGGGAAGGCAGAATCAGGCAGAGCTCTGTATCATCAAGGCCAGCCTGGTCTACATAGCGAGTTCCAGGCCAGCTGGGGCTACAGGGAGACCCTGTCTCAAAGAATCCAAAACAAACAAACAAACAAAAAAGAATTCTAGAGGCAGAGGCCAAGTGCTACACATTTTAATGCTCCCTAGGTCTAAATCTAATGCTCTATCAGCAGAGGGAGGTGCAATAGGAAAGGAACATTTTACAGGGGACCCTAAGGTCCCTGTCCATTTCAGATAGTCCCTGGGGGCCCAGGACCCACCTTAAGTAACATGGGAGCTGGGGGGTCTTAGGAAGAAATAAAACCAATTAGTAGTGCTGTCCCAGTTCTCAAGGAGACAATTCTGTGAGGCCAGGGCCAAGGATGGGAGCTGGCAGCCTACGCCATTGCCATGTATCTAAAACCCCTGGCATAGTGAGGTCTAGCAGCTGGAGAGCATGTGACCAGTGTGCAAACAAGTGCCTTCTCTCCCCAGCTTGGGAGTGGTGCTGGCCAGGGGCCACGGAGAGCATGTCCTTCTAGGAAACACATCTGTGGAGGAAGGTGAGTTCAGACCACATGCTGACAGATGGGGTGGTATGTGATAGGGGACGCTGAGCAGGGTTGACCCAGCGCAGAGTCAAGATGAGCATTCTGCTACCCCAGCTTGGCCCCAGAGAAGAGGGCCATCCTGGGAGTGTGTTTCGATGAACAGAGCTGCATTTTCCCTGTAGTGGACTATGCTGAGGGAGAAGAGAGAAGGTGGGAAAAGTGAGGGACCAAGCCTGGTGGGAGACCCACATCTGTACCATATGCCTTTGGAGAATAATTCAAAGCCAACTTGGCAACACAGCAGGACCATGTCTAAAAAAAAAGAAGGATGTACAAGTGTGTATCTCTTTGTTGAGTCTGATAATAACAAAGTCCCACACAGTAGTGGCTTTACCCCAAAATCCTCAGCTGGAGGCCAGACGTCTGACTCCAGACCCTGGGCAGGATAAGCTGCTGCCCACAAGGCAGGCAGGAAAGGAAGCATCCTGGCCTCTCCCAGCTCCTGGGAGACAGCTCCCCTGCTCCCATCCCTACTATGGCTTGTCTGCTCCACAGGGGCTCCTCCCTTAGCCGACTGTGTCTTGTAAGGATACCAGTCCCATGAGAGCAGCCCCTGATAGATTTTTTTGGAAAATAAAAGGAAAGATAGAAGAGTAGGAGACAAGAAACCAGAGCCAGACCTGCAACAGGCAAGGAATAGATCTTCCTTTATTCAAAGACGATACAGTGAGAGATAGAGGCTGTCCGCAGGAACCAAGCATCTACAACTAGACAAAGAAAACGGGGTTTTTATATGGGGGTTGTGAGACACAGCTGTACTTTGTGGGGAGTTGAATTAGTGCCTGGGTTTGGTGTCCTTGAGGGTCTCTTTTCTCAGACAGGCGGGTGAGTTTTCTATGGCACCAAAGGAGACAGGTGGGCTCCACAAACAGTCTCTCTCAGTCCCGGGAATGACCAGTTGATAAGGCTTGAGCAAGGCCAGGCTTGGACAAGGTCAGGCTGCCAATTAAGGGCCAGTTAGCCACTTTAAGGGATTTATGGCTTTCCCTAATGAGGCTTGTGGCTCTTCTGCAATTTATACATTCTATCAGCCCCCCTCCCCCAATGATTTCAGCTTGGCTTGATTACATCTGCCAGCACCCTAGCCCCAGACCAGAACTTTCAGAGATCAGGACTAAAGCAGATATTTTGAGGGGACAGGAAGCTTATGAGACTTAATCTGGGAGAGATGGCAGGAAACTGCCAGGTAGGGTGACAGAGAAGGACTCCTCCCCCATCCCAGCCACCCATGACCCCAGCTGCCTGGGTACCTTGAGGACCAGGGTGCCTTCCATAGTGTGAAAGATGGGACATCCCACGTCTGTGCATTCTTTTCTCACCCCTAGGATGCATCTTGCCACCCCATCATTCTCCATCACACTCTAGTCATTGTCCCCTCATCCCTGGACAATCACAGCAGTCTCCAACTGCTCACTCTCTCCTTTTCTTCCTCTGACCCTCCGTCTCAAAATCTTTCTAGAAATACCTGGTCATACCCACAGCCTCCTATCTTTCACTCCTACATCACTAAGCCCCAAGGCTTCCCTGAAGATCCCTTCTCTCAGTGAAGCTCCAGTTCACGCCAGCTCTCTCCAGCTGCCCCAGACAGTCCTGCCCTGCCCCCAGCAGTGTGCAGCCCCTGAAAAGGCCTTCCACAGCACCAGTCCCTGATGTTGGAGATCCCTCCCTCCATCCTCATAGTCCCCATGCCATCAAACACCCTTCAGCGAGCCTCTTCTTTCCTGTTCCCTTCTTCCTTGGCCCAAATCATCCCATGTCTTAATATTGTAAGGTACAGAGGGTGCTATCTACAACTCACTTGTGAGTTGTATAGTCCCTGGACCTCTGGGGGCAAAGGAGCTACCCTTTAACCACCTCAGTTGTTTACTGTCCTTTCCTACAGTTTCACATAGGCTTCGTTGAGCACCTACTTAGGTTTGAGCACTGAGCTGCCAGGAGGGCAGCTGTTCATTCAGTCATTAACCAGCCACTAAGTACACAGCATAAGCTCAGAGCTATGTGAGTCTCCAGAGCCAACTAGGCAGGCACAGCCCACCCTGGACTCATCATGTAAAATAGAGCAAAAGAAAGTAAAATCACTGGTTTCAAAGTGTTATCTCCTTGGAGGTAAGTGCTAAGAGTGTAGCGCTGTGTGAGGCACTGGTGTCTAGTGAGGCATCAGGCTGTGCCCATAACTAAAATCCAGGCCAAAAGGAGGGGGTAACGCGAGAGCTAAAGGAGGAGGTAAAGGAGACCTCTGGCCAGGTAAATGGCTCCTGGAGGAGGTGGCATTCATCCTGGCCTTGAGAAATTAGGAGACCTGTAATGCCAGTTATTTGGGAGACAGTAGGATTTCAAGTTCAAGACCAGCCTGAGCAACTTAGTGAGGCTGCATCTCAAAGAAAAAAGGAAAAAACAGGACGAGGATATAGAGTTCTTGCTTAGTCTGTGTGACACTCTAGGTTCAATCCCTAGTACTTGGGGAGGGCAGGGACTAAGTTGGTGGGAAGAGAAAGGACCTGGGGTACGGAGCAAGGTGGGTAAAGGCATGCTCTTGCAAGCCCTCCCAGCATCCAGCCCTTCCTGAAGAGCTTACTACAGCTTTTCTAGACCTAGGGGTGTACCTACAGCCATCCTGAGTGCAGACTCTGGTTTCAGGCCTACACGACTTGCTACATCCAGATCTAATGCTGGCCAGCGACTGGTAAGCAGGAGGTAAGGGTAGGAGGGAGAAAGATGGAGCTGTGAGATAACACGGGCTCTCTGGGCTTCCAGGATCTACTACCTCACAGATATCGACCCAGATCACTGGAAGCTCAGCCAGCTGGAGGCTGTGGTCCACTTCCTGACAGGGACTGATCCAGATCTGGAGTGTGAGTGTCAGCCACCCGTTCCTGAGAGCTTGTCCTCTGGGCCCCAGCAGCTCAGGGCTTTGCAGGACCGGGGAATGCCATCAACCCACCTTGAGATCACAACGTTGTTTTCAAGGGAGAACAGGAAGAGCCCCAAAGCAACAAGTGGAGCTGGCTTTGGCAGTGGGCCATGTTGGAGTGTGAACACTCTGGGAACTGGAGGGCTACATGAGGGACCAGGGTCCTCTTAAGCCTCTTTCAACCTGCCTGCCTATCAGATCTGTCCCTACCACCACCTTGCAGTGGGCAAGGAGCGGAGAGTGAGCCTTGAAGTCCTCAACTCCTCAGGGGACAGTGTTTGGCCAGGCAGGCTCTTCAAGCCTGTGGTGGGAGTTTTTCCAAGCCTGGGCACTCATGCTTTTGGCCAGTTCACTGGGCCATGCCCTTAGCAAGCCCCTTCCTTCTTTTCAGTCATCCTGCTACATACATGTTCTCCTCACGAAATGATTATCTCCAAGCCAGCCTACCAGGGCATTCATCCAAACGTCCATCCATCCATCCATCCACCCACAAGGCTGAAGTGAACACATACTTGCACCAGACCTGGAGCAAGTATGGAGATACAGACAACCCAGATGAGGCCTGCTCCTTGTGGAGCTGGCAATTCTGAGGGGAAACCAGGCAGCAAGCAAGGGTGCCCAGATATGCAATGTCACAGCCATGACAGGTGCCATGAACACAATACTGGGTTAGGGGTGATGGAGTCGAGACAGCTAAGGATGAAAAATGAGCCCCAGGTGGCTTAATGGGATCTTCTTTGAGGGTGAGGAACATATTTTGGAAGTAGACAGAGGTGGGTTACACAGCATTGTCCATGTAGTAAATGGCATTGAACTGAGTAAGTCAGTTTTGTGCTATGCGGATATCGTTTCAATAAAAATAAATTTTTAAGAGAGAGAGGAGAGTGTGTAGAGTGGAACGAAAGCAGCAGACTGGGGAGCAGCAGGCCCTGTGGCACTGAGGGGAGGAGCTTTCAGTCAGGTCAGACTCACAGCACCCACAGGGAGCAGAGGATGGGGACGGAGATAGCCAGGCTGGGCAGTTCCGGGCTAGCTCAAAAGAACATCTGAATTTCACAGTGTTAGAGCTGGAAGAGTGGGCAATAGCAATTGCTTCTGCTCACATATCTTTGAGGTTGAGGACTCGAGGGTTGAACATTAAGAGGTAACATCCTCCAGCCCACACTGATGGCTTTGACCCGAGAGGCACCTGCATGAGGTTCATCTTGCTACTGAACTTCCATAGGGTAGGACCTGTGTTGTGTTCTTTTTCACCTTTTTTTTAAGACAAGGTTTCATGTATCCCAGGTTAGCCTTGAATATAGCCAAGGATTACTTTGAGCTTCTGATCCTCCTCTCTCTAACTCCAAGTGCTAGAATTCCAGGTTTAAATCACCACAACTGAGCTTCATCCCTGGCCCCCAGGACCTGTGTTCTTAATGGGGGGGGGTACGTGACTAATTCTTGTGACTTTACCCCCAGGTGATGAAGAGCTGGTGTGTGAGGTACTGTTTGACACGGTGGTGACAGCCCCCATGGAAGCCCACTGGACAGCACTGGCACTCAACAACTCAGAGTACGTAATGAGGGCCCAAGGCTTTGGCAGGGGAGACAGCAAGCACACTCGCCCAACAGCCCTTCTCTGGCTGAATCAGGCCCCTAGGGAAGCCACCAACTCGTCAGAGAGAGCCATGATGAGGACAGAAACACATGAATGGGGTGGAACAGGGTGACAGCAGCCTTCACCTCAACCCCAGTAAAGCAGGACTCCCATTCTACAGTTTCTGCCAGCTCCTCACTTGACAACAGCTGCCAAGTGCTCCCCCAGGTGCAAGCCCAAGTCTCCACCCCAGTCCTAGTCCAAGGACCCAGGGCTGGATTGGTTGCCGGGTTGGTCTCTGGCCAAGAGAGCCCACTACTCAAAAAGTACCCTGGTGAGCTCAGGGCAGACAAGTGGAAATTTGTTTCCAGCTGCCAAGGAAGGATACGGATGACCTTGACCTCAGTGCTTCCCAAACCCCTAGATTTCCTTACTCCCTCATTGGCCTTTTCTTGCTGACATTGTTTGGTGGCATTTGAATGGTATGAGAGTTAGGGGACACAGTATGATATTAATGAGGTGATTATACAGGGGACTATATCTTGCTTCTGAATAGGAGAATCCAAAATCATAGATGTCAATCAAACCTCCCCTAAGCACTAAACAAGTTCATTCCTGCTCCCCAACAAAACACCAGAGCTCTGTAGGAACAACTGCCTATTTTAAAAAGTACAATGTGTATTGTGGTGTGTCAGATGTTGCCATTTCTCCCCTACAGGGGTGAGAACATGGTGTTTGTGTGTTTATGTTCCATATGTACATATGATATCCATGGACAGTGATTTAGGAAGGGTTCTCATTGTTCATTTTTAGTTAGAAAAATAGGTAGCTAAGAGAGGGTGAACTATATAACTTTTAAATTTATTTTTATTGAATTTTTGTGTATTTCATATACAGCATCTTAATCATCTTTATCCCTCCTTGTCCATTAGCACCATACATGAATGTATAAGTTTTGATACAATTGTGAACCATGTAAATATAGATCTACAAACAAACCTAAAATAAAGAATCTATAGGGTCAAGCACCAGCCTAAGCACATAGTGCATTGAGAATCAAATGCTCTTGACCAGGAACTGTACTACAGAAAAAGGCCTGGAAGGGGTGTTAGGGAAATTGATAAAGTGCTTGCCACATAAGAATGAGGACTTAAGCTCAGAGCCCCAGAACCCACATAAAAGCTAGGCACAGCAATGAATGCAATTCTGTAATCCCAGTGCTGGGTATGCAGAGAAGGGCAGATGCTTAGAGCTCACTGGCCAGCCAACCCAGCTGAATCATGAGCTCCAGAGTCAGCAAGAGACCCTTTCTCAAGAAATAAGGAGATGGGCCTTGACACATGGCTCAGCAGTTAGGAACACTTTCTGCTCTTGCAGAGGACCCAGGTTTGGTTTCCAGCAGCCACATGGCAGCTAACAAGCATCTGTAACTCTGGTTCCAGGGGATCCAGTGCTCTCTTCTGACTACCGCAGGGGTTGTGTGACATGACTGCACTCACATGCGGACAAAACACTCATACACATTAAAGAAAACTATATATACAAAGAAAATTATAGTTGGGCCTAGGCATAGGTCTGTGATCCTCATTACATAGGAAGCTCAGACAGGAAGATCGCAAGTTCCAGGCCTACCTGGGCTACTGGGCGACTCTGCCCTAAAAAGTGAAAAAGATTGGGATACAGCTGAGTGGTAGCAGGTATGAGGTCCTAGATTTAATCCTGAGGGAGGGGAGAGAAAGAGAGAGAGAGAGATTATGAAACAGTCCTATAAGACATAAAAGCAGACCTGAACTGAACACATGGAAAAACACACGGTGTTTCTGAGTAGGAGGGCACACACGGCGGAGACAGCAATCCTCCCTAAGCGCATTTATAAACCTGCTGCAGCCTCGAAGGGAATGCCATCCACGTTTGTCTGCATCTAGATGACTGACTGACTGTAAAGTTCATCGGAAGAACAAGAAGGAATAGCCAAAAGTCTCAACGTAGTGGAGACCCTGCATCTAAGACATGACCAAGCCTCTATCCACTCTGAAGTATAGTGCTGGTTCAGGGAAAGGCAGCCAGGCCCGGGGCACAGAGGAGAAACAGGGCAGATATCGCTCTGTGTGTGGTTGGCACAAAGCACTGTGCCACCACACTGAGGGGAGATGGGCTTAATGGCTGGCACAGAAGCCAGTGGGAATAGCATACCTGGGCTCTTTTCTCATAGCCACACCTGGCTAAAGTCCAAGTGCTTCAGAGAGTCAGATACACACAAAAGAAGCCATGTAAGTACAAAAGGAAACTGTGATCCATTTGCTCTGACACCTGGGAGTCAGCAAGCTTTTCCTAACATTGACTCAAAACAGAACTGACTAGTAAATTCAACAACGTGAAAATGTTTGTACGAGCAAGGTGAAAGGAACGGATGAGCTAGAAAGCTGTTCACAACCACAAAACAGGTGAAGGTCACCGTCTCTGCCACTATAGCATAAAGAAATAGAGAACTTCAGGAACAACAACAAAAAAAATGACAGAACAGCACTATACAGAAAAGGTGGTCAAGAAGAAATCACAGTCCTTAAGTGTGTGGAAATACTCAACCCAGCTCATAATAAAAAATAATTAATAATAATAATAATAAGTTGGGCATGATGGCACACATCTTTAATCCCAGCACTCGGGAGACAGAGGTGGCAGATCTCTGTGAGTTTGAGGCCAGCCTGGTCTATATAGTGAGTGCCAGGTCAGTCAAGGCTACATAGCAAAACCTTGTCTCAAAAAATAAAAACAGAAAGAAAAAAATAGGTGTTGTCTTTGTTTCTTCATTGCTGTGACAAAATACTCTGACCAATACCAACTTGGGGAGGAAAGGGTTTATTTAGGTTACATATCTTGGGTCATGGTTCATCCGGGAGCCCAAGGTAGGAACTCAGGGCAGGAACCTGGATGCAGGAGCTGGAGCACAGGCCATGGAGGAACACTGCTCATTGGCTTACTCCCATGGCCCCTGCTCAGCCTGCTTTCTTATGCAACACAGGCCCAACTGCCCAGGGCTGGCAGCACCCACAGTGGGATGGGCCCCTTCACATCACTCAACAATCAAGAAGGTTCCCCATGGACATAGCCACAGGCCAGTCCAATGAAGGCAATTCCCCAATTGAGACTCCCTCAACCCAGGTGTGTCAAGTTGACACTAAAGCTATCCAGCACAATTGACCCCTTGTCAACTTGACAAACACATCACTGTTAAAACCATCACCTTTCCAATTCTTGTCCCCAAGATATGATATTAACATTAATTCACAACATAAGACAGTACAACCTTAAAAACCCCACAGTCCTGAAAAAATCCAAACACTTAAAAGTTCATGGTCTCTTTTAAAAGTCTCTTAACTGTGGGCTTCTGTAAAATCCAAAACAAGTACTGTCTTATTTCAAAGGGAAGAATCGGGCACACCTAAGTAAAACCAAAGTCCAGCCAAGTAGCTCAAGGCTGGACATCTGGGATTCACTGACAATCTTCTGGCCTCCAAAGGGTTCTGGCAGCTCCACTGCTCTGACTCTGCAGTCCACAACACACACAGCTCACTTGTAGACCCAGGCCAGCTCCATTCCACACCTACTGCAGTCCTTGGAGGTCATCTCACAGTCCTGGCATCTCCAAAAAGCTGGGGTCTCCACTGAAACTGAGGCTACACTTTCACCAATGGCTTCCTCTTGCCTCTCCGGGTGCAAAGCCTCAGATTCTCTCCATGACCCCTTCAATCCTGGGGTCTTAACTGCAACTGAAGCTGCACTTTTATGTATGGCCTTTCCTGGCCTCTGCGTGTCAAGACTCAGCTGCTCTCTGTGACCCCTTCATGCATTCAACACCAGAACCATGCAGGAGACTCTTACACACTACCAAGTCCTGCTTCCAGCTTGAGATAGAGGCTCGGGTCCCCTCTGTGTGCTGACCCTGAGGAAATACCTCCCAGAAGACTTCACCTCAGTGATGCTGGTCTCTTGTTACTTATAGCTGATTTTTCAGCCCCAGGTAACCAGCATCAGTTGTCCCAGTAAAGCAAAGGTTTTGCTTCAGGTTCTGGTCTCTTCTTAATCACAGCTGATTCTTCAGCCCCAGC
>NW_008343559.1:1804761-1874233 GCF_000622305.1 Nannospalax galili | reverse complement strand
GCCTACTTTCTTATGCAACACAGGCCCACCTGCTCAGGGGTGGCACCACCCATAGTGAGCTGGGCCCTCCTACATCACTCATCAAGAAGATGCCCCACAGACATGGCCACAGGCCAGTCCAATAGAGGCAATTCCCGATTGAGGCTCCCTCAACCCAGGTGTGTCAGGTTGACACTAAAGCCGTCCCGCACAGGTGTAAAACCACAGCAAGGTTGTATGTCTCGCTTGTCCGATGGAGAACTAAATTTAGCAGTATATACTGTTGGTGGGATATTTAGCAAGACTGTGTATGCATTTACACTTTTACCTAGATACAAGAGCCTATCCCAGATAATATGCCGGCAAAAATATCAAAATACGTACCTCTTAATCATTTGTTACGGTGCCGTTTACAGCAAACAACCTCTATGCCCAACACAGGAGCAAGAACCATACCATGGGGCTAGAGAGATGGCTCAGCGGTTAAGAGTACTGGCTGCTCTTGCAGAGGACCCAGGTTCAATTCCCAGCATCCATATGGTGGCTAAGAATCATCAGTAACTCCAGCTCCAGGGAAATCCAGTGCCCTCTTCTGACCTCCGCAGACATTGCACAACATGGGTGCACTTATGTACATGCAGGCAATACACTCATACATGCAAAATAAAAATAATAAATAAGATATTTTCAAGAAGAATCATACCACGGAATTCTATGCAGCTGGGAAAAAGAGGAATGTCTCTATACATTGCCATGAAATTATCTCCAGGGACAGAGAAGCGTCTGTACCATATCCCTAGTGTTTATCTAAAGAGATGTATAAATGTGTTTTCATAATTACCTGTACCTACATACAGATATACATTTGTGCATACGTACTTTGCCTTTGTTTCATTGCGTGTTTTTAATTTTTTTATTTAAAATAGTTTTGAACTGATGATGAAAATATAAAAACTGTACAGATTAATGGATTCCATGCATTGATTCAAAACACATTTGCATGGTACAGTGTTTGAATTGCTACCTGTGGGCCCAGGACTGTACACAGAACTCATCACGCCACACAAACTCAGCCCACACCGATCACTGCCCTGCCCACACCCTCCCTTCTGCTCACCTGGCCTCTGTGTATTATTTTAATGAAAAGATAAACCAAGGAAACAATGTTATCTGTAGGTCGCGTGAAGAAACAGGGGAGTGTGCCAAGACACCGCCTCTGAATGTGGTGTTGACTTGGGAATCACATAATTAAATCTTAAAAGAAATCTCTAAAAAATTGAAAGAAGATAAAATACACTGGACTACCTGGTTGTGTATAAAGTTCATTAAGTAACTGTACATAGGAGAATTCTTTTAAGAGGCTTTAGAAGTGTAAACAATAAATAAAATTGTTAACTCTGCTCACTAATAGTGTTGCTGGAACCGATATTGCATTGCTTGGATTAGATCATAATGCCATTAGAAGCCAACATTTTCAGCAAAAGAACAAAGGAATGCAAATTTCAAAAATACAAAAAGTTTAGATAAAATGCTCATGTGCATTGGAAATACCAATTTGAATTCCTGATATATTTTCTCTTAAAGGAATAAAAAAAGATGTCTGCTAGCCCTGTATTCTGGGAGAGAGAGGCACAGCCTCCGGAGCACCCAGCCAGGGCAGTGCCTAGCAACGCCGGTCCTCATTAAAGTGAGCCTGGGCTCCTTGGGGACATGGCTGATTCCAGGACAGGGGTAGGATTCCAGCAGGAAGGGAGGTGCCAAGGGAGACTGATGAGACTTTGCCAAAGGAACTCAGAGGTCCCTGAAAGATCTGTGCCAAAGGAGGGAAGGTGAGAGCAGAGGGTAACCACAACTGTGGCAAGCTAAACACATCCACTTCCTTCAAACTCAGAAGAGTCTGAGGAAACAAAACTGGTCGTCACCCTTGGAGATGTTAGAAAAACAATTTATTTGTAAAATTGGTAAATAAGCTAAATGTATCAACAATCCATCCTCTCTGTGCAAATTGTACCTGAGGATAAGCAAATATTCATGCCATTTTTCTTTATACAAGTATTTCCAGTAAAAACAAAATAAAGAAGGAATGAAGGCATGTTCCTGTTAGTCCAATTAATCAGTCAGATAGTATGCACTTCTTGGTAAGGAATGAATCCCCTATATGTTAGCTTTGTAGTATTGTGACAAAGTATCACACACAATCAACTTACAAAGGGAAAAATTTCATTTGGCTCCCAGGTTTGGAGGGTCCAATTAAGTGTCAGTCTGCCCCATTGCTGAGGGCCTATGGTGAGGGAAAGACAGCATGCAGTGCCTAGGGGGTAGAAGGCACCAGGGGTCCCACAATCCCCTTCAAGGGTACACCCCAATCACATCCCCCTTGCCTCACTTCTCAAAGGTTCTGCAGCCTCCCCCATAGGGCCACCCAGGAACTGTCTTCAATAACTGGGACTTTGAGTGACATTCACCCAAACTTCAGCAAGTAAATACTCAAACCCAAATACCTGCCCCAGGTCTGTGTGGCAATTTATAAGTACAAGGAATAAGAACATGCTAAATAATGCTGTAGCAACTGACCTCACCCAGGTGAGAAATCCACAGGACCGATGGCCTAGTTTGCTCAGGAAATAGAGAATCAGGGAGGGAGAACAGAGTCACGTTAAAAACAGACTCATGACTGCTTGTGAGCATGGAGTTTCTTTGGGGGAGTGACAATAATAGCCTAAAATCACAATGGTGGTAGTTGTGCCATTTGGTAAGTACACTAAAACAATATTCTCTAAATAGGAGAATTATGTGGTATGTGAATTATAGCTCCAAAAGAGTCTTTACTGGTGAAGCATCTGAGATTTGCTTCAGAATGTAGTTGCTGTGGTGCATTGGTTGGTATGAGTTGGTGGTTTTGAACATGGGATAAGCTAGAGCTCATTAGACTTTAGATAGAGAATAGGATTGATTGGTGCTTTTTAGAGATGCCTCCCCTGGGGTCTGACTCAGTGCTATTGTAGGGTACTGGCTCTATCTACAGAAGCCCCATCTCTCCAGACCCTTCTCTTCAGGAACAGCCCAGACCTGTGGCTAAGTGTGTTAATCCAGGCTTAGTGTTGTCCCTACCAATGTAGACCTACCTGTAACCTTGAGCCCTTGGCAGTGCATTGCTGGGCAGATGCAGCTACTGGGAGAAAGACCTTCCACAAGGTCATTGCCTTGTCCGTTTTACAGAGAGTTGGAGCCCGGCATGGATGTAGCCTTCCTGGGGACCCGGGCTGGCCTCCTCAGAAGCACCTTGTTCGTGGGCTCTGAGAAACTCTCTGACAGGTGAGTCCTGCTGGACGCATTAGGGAGCAGGTCCTCTGAGAAGAGAGAACATGACACAAATCCTTGGGTGCCCTTGAGATGGTAGTACAGAGACAGTCTCAACATGCTTTGCCCTGAAAATCCATGTAGGGCAGAAGAGTGGGTTTCACAGACCCAGACAGTAAAAGAAGCAATGGCCCACTTGGCTTAGTGTGTACTGGAGGACCTAAGGTGGGCCAGCAAGAGAGGAGACTATGAGCCTGGAAGGGTAGACATTGCAGAGGCGATGGAAAGCTGAGATTGTTTCCTTCCCCGAGCCAGCCTGGACGGCAGCTATGTTTTCCAATGGTGCCCCCTCCTCTGTGGGCATTTTGTTCACCTGTAGAGGGGCTGCTCTTGGAGTCCCCCTACACACGAGGCCCAGACAGACCCACTACAGCTTATGGACAGGGTTTGGATGCAACCCCCATCACTGTGGGGCATGGGAGGCTGAGCCTCTAAGACGCTAAGGTACAAAGTTCCCACCTGCTGGGTGTTCTGCCCACCCCAATGTCTGGAGATGGTTTTGGCTATCATACTGGGAGAAATGGGGAGACAGCATCCACACAGTGGATAGTGGAATCCGGGGGTGCTGCTAAGTATCCACAGTGCTCAGGACAACACTCATCTACCAAAGAGAACCTACTGTAAGCAAAGTATTGATTGTGGGCAAACTCTGTTATAGGGCCCCCCGCCCTGCCGTCTCCTAGATCCCTCTGCAAAAAGGAGGTAGGAGCCCAGAAGAGGGCGGGGCAGCACCCACTTGCTGCCCTGAAACCCAGGATGCTCAGGCAGATGAGGCCCCAGTGACAGCTGAGCTGATGGGGGACCCAGTGCCCTCCTATTTCCTCCCCATCACTCACTGCCCCTCTAAATCCCAACACACTCAGCCACCGAGTGCCGCCTCAGAGCTTCTCCCAGGACTCTGTGGCAAACCTGGACAAGCTAAACAAGATGGAAGCTTTCTAGGAACACAAATTTAGTGGCTCTTTCCTCTCCCTTCTTCCTTCCCTCCTCTAATTTCCCCAAAGGGGGGAGAAGAACAGCACTATCCTAAAGGATGGGAAGACATGGGAACCCAGACAGGTGGCCAAGGACTCTGGGAAGCTGGGAAGACAGCTGCCTGAAAGGCCGTAGAGGTGATGCACTGCATATCCCCAAAGGACTCCCTTTACTCAGACCATATTGCAATCAGCAGCCTGGGGACTGGGCACCAGCAAGCCCTGCACTCACTCAAATCTCAGTCCTCTACCTGCGATCTTTATCCACAGGTGCCATTTAATCTCCCATCCCACCCGGCTTCGCCCACCTCCCTGTCTGTTTCTGGACCAGCCTCCCTCTGTAGGCTTGTGTGTGCTCAAGGAAAGCAAACCCATAATTAGCAAGGAAAAGCTGCTCCAAAGGAAGACGCATGTTGCACACCAAAGCCGAGACTTTCGAAGTAATGTGGGAGCAATTTATGCCTTCTTCACTGCAGTGACAGAACTGATTGGACAGTTTCCTCACTCAGATATGCCAATGAGCCAGACAAGGATAAATTAGTTATACCCAAAGGAAGGGAACTCTGTTGGCAACAAGTCTACAGATTCTTGCCGACACCAGTTCCACCTCTGCTGGCCTCCACTTGCAATCCAGTGCGCCAGCATTTTGCTTCTGGCAAAGGCAGGGATTCCCTGGAGCAATGCCAATTTAGGGACTGATATTTTCTTTTCCTTCTTTTTTATTTGGGGAGGGGTTGAAACAAGGTCTTGGCTCGTAGCCAGCATGACCTAGAACCCACAAACTTCCTCCCTCAGCCTTGGAGTGCTGGGATCACGGCACACAGTCTCTGTCCATGGAGGCTGATGTTTGCTGTATGCAACTCAGACAGCACTGAAGAGAGTCAGGCTCTTGGCCCGGCCAGGATGATCATGTATGGCAAAGGGAAAAGGGGTATACACGTTCCCAGATTTGAGGAGGTACCAATCTTGCTCTTGCAGGAAGTTCCAGACACCTGAAGATGAAGCCAATATTTTCACCATGGACCACTTTCCCCTGTGGTACTGCCAGGCCTCTGAGCAACCTCCTGGCAGCTTTGTCTTCAACCTCCGCTGGGCAGAAGGACCAGGTAACCTACAGGGCTCCCTCCCTGCCTTCCCTCCTGACATGCCTCATGCCCCATGCCATAGCCTCCACATAGAATGTAGGGCTCACGTGTTCTCATCCCCAGCCAGAATGATGCTCCAGCATGGAGCAAAGGAAAGAGATTTGACCCAAAAACCAACCAAGCTGAATTCTAGCCCAAATTCCAAATATGCGATCAGAAGGGTTAATCGCTAAGAGGCTTCTAGTTCTAAACATTGGAGCACTTTTTAAAGTTCCATAGCCACCCAGATGGAAGTCCCAGGCTTTGCCTCAGAGGGCTTACCACATCCAGTGGCTGCTGCGCCTCTTCCCAGGCAGAAAGAAAACAACTCTTGTCTCCACTTCCCTCATATTGCCCATAATAGAAGATAGTTCCTGGGCCATGAAGGATATGACCAAGCCCAGCCAGTAGATTCTCACAGGCCCAGGCCAGCAGACTAGAGGGCCACACAGTTGAGGACATCAACTCCCAGCCCTGGCCACTTCGGAAGACATGCAGGGAGGAACAGTGGGGTTCTTCACTGAGCACCAGGGAAATCAAAGAATGCTGAGAACGCATAGGGCCTGAGACTCCGTGAGTCTTTACCTCTTGGTTACCCTTGAGGAAACAGAAGCCCAGAGAGGTTGAGGGCCATATCTGGGGCCCATGGTCTAAAGAGCAACAATTATCCACCAGATTACTATTAGGAGGTTGAACCCAATCCAAAGGAGCTGGGGCTTGGACAGTACTGATGGATGGTATAGGCAGGAGATGGAGGCTGCCAGAGCAGACATCTGAGACACAACAGCAGACTCAAGTCCAACTGGAAAGAACTACCATTCCCCTTCAAGTTGCCCTTCTGAGCTGGGCATGGTAGCACACGTCTTTAATCCCTGCACTTGGGAGGCAGAGGCAGGCAGATCTCTGTGAGATTGAGGCCAGCCTGGTCTACATGGCAAGTTCCAGGCCAACTGGGGCTACAGGGAGACCCTGTCTCAAAAGGACCAAAAACAAATGAGAGAAAGAGAGGAAAAGAGACAGACAGACAGACACACAGACAGAGCAGCACTTCCAGCATACCTTCCTCAGGCCCTCCCCCACCCAATGGAGAACTGCTGTGGGGCTCCCATTCTGGGATGCAGACAGAAAAGCAGATGATGGGCTGGAGAGGCTCAGTGGTTAAGAGTAGCATTGGCTGCTCTTGTGGAGGACCCAGGTTCGATTCTCAGCACCCACATGGTGGGTAACAACCATCTGTAACTCCAGTTTCAGGGGATCTGATGCCCTCTTCTGACCTCTGCGGGCATTGCATGACACAGGTGCACTTACACACATGCAGGCAATACACTCATACACATAAAATAAAATTAAAAAATAAAAAGTAAAACCTCACTTAAAAAAGAGAGAGAGAGACAGAAAGAAAGGTGGTTCTGCTTCTGCAACCCCTGAGGCCTCCTTACTATATACCAAGCCTGTCATTTCAACCTTATGGCACTCCTTCCTATGTACCAACGACTCACATGCTTTACAAAGCATTTTCTTGCATACAACCCCATGAAATAAGTGCTGATGATGCTGTCTCTCAGTTTGCATGGGGAGACTTGAAGGCTCTAAGAGGTTCTGTGACTTGATCCAGTTTACACAACAAGGGAGCTGGTGCAAGCTAGAGCCTGGGTCTGTCTCACTGAAGTCCAGGTTATGTTGACACCCTGGTTATAAGAAGCAGAAAGAGAAAGGAAATGTTTTTATTCCCTGTAAGGTGGTTCTCAAGGCTAAGACCAAGGTCTTCCAGTGTTGCACAGGGTGGGGAGGCAGCTTCTCCTCCTACAACCAAGGGCTCCCTTAGGAGAGGCACCCACGGACTCCAGGGATGTTCCCTGGGTGAGACCTTGGGCCCCGCCCAGCCAGGGTGACAGGCTCCCTCCTGCCTGTGCTGTCACCAGGACTGCCTGCTGCCTGCTAGGGGAAGCTTTATGTGTCCACAAGGTAGGAGGGCAGGTGGGTGGGGAACTGAGCTGCCAGGAGAAGAGGGAAGCTGGCAACCCAAAAGGGGACTGCTGAGGAGGAAGGCAAGAGCTCGCTCCCTTCCCACGCCCTTGAGTACTTGTTCAGCCCGAGCACATGCTCAAAGCCACGTGGACACCTCTGAACCTGCCATCCTCCCCAAGGGAAAGCAAATAATTTTATTTTAATGGAGTGGGGGTGCTGAGGAAGCAGAGGCAGAGCGAGGAGCAGACCTCCAGGCTGGCCCTGCTGCCCTTTGGCTGGGGGCTGTTGAGCTGAACTGGCCCACAGGAGCTGCCTCTGTAGCCAGGGCTTATACCACCAGCCAACACACAGCAGTCTGCCAGTGCCAGGGCTCCAAGCTGATGACTCCCACACATACCTCACCTCTTCCTGGGCTGGTTCAGCCGGGCTCTGGGTCAGGTGGCCATTGGTCCCAGCACTCAAATTCCCATGGTCCCCAGAGGTTGACTAGGTATTTCCCACAAGC
Source organism: Nannospalax galili (assembly GCF_000622305.1). NCBI lineage: Eukaryota > Metazoa > Chordata > Mammalia > Rodentia > Spalacidae > Nannospalax > Nannospalax galili. Next base: position 1,866,323 of record NW_008343559.1, on the reverse strand, counting down.
CTGCACTACAGAGCCCAAAGAATACTACAGGGGTCCCCACATTCTTGTCTTATAGATGTTTCTGGAAGTAAAGTGAGGAGGCTGGCTTCTGTGTCTACTCTGATCCCTTTGGCTTTGTTGTTGAATTTCTAGAAGCAAAGACAGCCTCAAGTTCCAAGACTCCACGTGTCATTTAGGTTTTTATGAGATGCTAAAGACAGCAAGGTGTTGGGGAAACTGTCGCAACACAGCCGATATGAAGCCATGTTTAGTCCTGTCAGCAGTGGCTCCGCTGCTACGGAGTGGCTGGTACGAAGCTGTGTTTCATGGAGTGTCCAGGAGGCTCTGAGAGCTGTGTCCAGGAGGCTCTGAGATCTGTTTGTCACAAGCAATGTTCACCACCAAGACACCTGGCAAACAGGATAGCACATGATCAAACTGTGGCCTTTTCTTGGACTCCGACCTAAAGACAAGAGGTCTTTGGAAACCCAGCGCAGGGTAGACAGAAAGAAAGAAGTCAGAGGGTCACATAGCAACTACAATCAAAAAGCTGCTTTAATGCAAAGATGAAACCACCCTCTGAATCTTGCTCCCAGGATGGCCTAGTCCTTCTAAAAGATGTAGAAAGGCAACCCAGGCCTTCAGGAATCTGGCAGAAAGTTCTAGAAGAGTAACAATGAGGCAGGTCATGTGATGGGTTGGCCACCAACAACTAGGATCCGTGAAGCCTCATGGATGTGTCAGATGCCATCCTGCCTGCTAGATGGCTCATCCATGGCAGCTCATCCATGGCATCTACTTCCTGAGTGGGACCATCACTGCCCCTCTCTGTGACTCGTAAAGGCAAGCCAGGATCCCAGCACTCAGTTCTGGAACGCCTGCAGCCTGTCCCCCAATGCAAAAAGACCTGTACTGGTTAGATTTTATTGCCAATTTGATGCAACCTAGAGTGACTTAGGAAAAGGGAACCTCAACTAAAGAATTTCGCTTTGATCAAATTGGCCTGTGGGCATACCTACGGAGTTGCTAATTAATGTAGAAGGGCCCAGACCTCTGTGGGTCATGTCACCCCTGAACAGGTGATCCTAGGCTATATAAGAAAGCTAGCTGAGCATGAGCCAAGGAGTAAGTTAGTGAGCAAGCTAGTAAGCAGCATTCCTCCATGCTTTCTGCTCTATACAGGCTCCTGAGGAGTTCCTGCCCTGACTTCCCTCAGTGATGAACTGTGACCTAGAAGTGTAAGATGAAATAAGCCCTCTCCTCTCCAAGTTACTTTTGGCTATGGTGTTTATTACAGCAACAGAAAAGCAAACTAGGCATCACCTCCTGTGGGTAAGACACACAGGAAAGGACAGGCCACAGTAGGGCCTGCAGCAGCTGCTAGAGCCCAAGCAGAGGCAGTAGGCAGACAGGTTTGCTGCCCTGGGATGGAGCAAGGACACAGTGTCTCAGTGATGTGGCTCATGTGGCTCAGGCTGGCAGAGGCCGAGGACTGATCTGACAGGTTCAGATCTGTTCAGATCAGGGGAACAGCAGGGGACTTTCAGGACGCTGCACAAAGACAGGTGGTGGACTTCAACCACCCATGACAGCAACACGACCCTCCCTCCCCACCTCTTCTATGACAGGGACAGCTCACCCCGGCATTGGTATTTGCCTCATATTCCGAGAAAAGGATAGGGCTCAGACAACCCCACCACTTCTCTTCCCCAGGCACTGAAAATGACTTGATAAACCTTACTTTCCCAGAAAGCCCAGGCAAGCCGGTGGCGGTCAGGGCAAGCACGGCAGTAACAGTGACTGTGGATGAGAAGACGGCCATTGCTGCAGGTAGGAGCTCCCCTGCGCTGCTGCACTGAGGCTAAAGCCAATATTCAGGCAAAGGCTGGTAGGCAGGGTTGGCTTAGCTAGAGTGCCTGCCTAGTAAAGAGACCTGCTCATGGTCACACAGGACAGAGCCTGCAACCCAGACCTCCATCCTCCCACTAAGACAGTGCCCTGGGCTCTAGCCCTGGGCTTATGACTCAGCACTTTCTACCTTGAACTCTGGGCAAGCAGGGAAAGCCATATTTTTGGGGCTCCATTTTACTGATGAAGAAACTGAGACACGGAGAAATGATTTGCCCAAAGTCCCATAGCTAATAATAAAGCTAGAACTTGAACTCAGACTACCTCCCTTTGGAGCCCAGAGTCACCCCTGTGCTGAGTTGGTGCCAGCTCTGGGAGGAGAGCACTCAGTGGCGCTCATAAGCTTGCCCTGACTTTGCAGTTTCTTGGTACCTAGAATGGTCCTTGCCCTCTGTGTCTTGCTGTTTGAGAGCTCCCCAGACTCTGCGATCATACCTTCCTTGCTGGATTTTGGCTGTGTTCCTCAAGAAGCCATGCAATCCATTGTCACTCAGTCCTGTGGTTCTACGAGTCAGGGTGCCAGGCACCTATCTCATAACCCCAGGGCCCTGGCCATCATGGTAGGCAGGACCCTGGCCTCTTCCCAAAGCTGTGAGCATTGATGGAGGCCCATGAGGAACAGGCCTGGCTTTCCTGCTCAGGGAGCATGGACTACGCTAAGTCAAGGCTCCTGCTGCATTTCCATATAGGTTAAGAAGTGAGGGAAGGTGGCTCAGTGACAGGTCCACCACAGCATCCCTGGTAGTCTGTAAGATGCTACTCCTCACATCCTAGCAGGTCTTCCAGTAGCCCATGGTATGTGAATCCCAGACCCACTTCCAGGCCAGATGTGCTCTCTAAAGCCCTCCCATGGTGTGGTCCCAGCAGCCCTGTGGCTACCTCACTTTTCTGGATGTGGCTTTCTTATCCCCTCCACACTGCAGGCCTGGGCAGCAGAAGAGACGGGGGACGCGGGGCCAGGCTGCTGGCTGTGCTTCCCCATACTCTCCAATTATCTGATATAATTTTTAACTCAGAGCTGAATTAGAGCCAAGAGGGGTTGCCATGGAAACCATGTCCCAGTGCCTTCAGTTGAACTCCTGCAGACAGTCTCTCTGATGCTCTGGGTACACGGCTGTGACAGGAAAAGCATGAGGTGCTGGAGACCTGACACTGCAAGTTCATTTGCATCTCATTTTGTAATTTCCTTTCTCTGGCCACTGGCACAGCCTCCCTGATGCTGGGATCAGCAGGGGCCTGTAGCTCAAGGAAGGGTAGGTGGCCTGTCCACTGTCCCTAGAAGCTGGGGTCTTCGGTATATATGCTTGCTGAAGCAGGTGTGCACAGTACCTGGTGGCAGGTGCTGTGTCAGGTGTTTGTGCACTAAGCAAAAGGAAACGGTCAGAGAAGAGACTCCACTTTGACGGCAGCTGTGCACCTGTGAGGTGTTTCTGCTCTGTGCGACCATACTTTATACAGAAGAGTAGGTTTAGAGAAGGCACAGCTCATGCAAAATTTCTAAAACCCTCACCTTCTGGTTAGGGTGCATTTTGAGTTCTCCATGGCCTCTATGCTGGGGAACACAGACAAGGATAATAAGGATCATGCAGAATGTTCCTATAGCAGCTGGGCTTTAATACGGCCTGCAGTACCAACACACCCCCAGAGGCCTTTCCTGCTGTCTGGAGCAGCTTGGGTCACTTTAGGCATCTGGAAAGTACAGGCCTGTTTTCCCTCTGCCAGTCTCTGGCAAACTGTGCCTTTGTCTTCAGTAACAGTGCACTGTGCTGTCCTGCTCCTGCAGGGTCTTAGGGAAGACCACATTTGGCTGGGCTGCAGTAGAGACCACAGGAGGGTGACCCCACTCTGACCACACCTAAGAAGGTGAGCTATCCTGGCTACAGGGACTTGTGTGCCCTAAGGGTCTGCATCTCTCTGAAGTTTGCTCCTGGCTCACTGGATTGTCATCCCAAGAAGCTCCTGAGAAGGACAGGGTTCCATCAAGCCTCTGAAGACTAATTAGTTCAGACCAGCTGGGTCAGAGACTAGTCTTGTCTTGGAGGTGACAGGCCAGCAGGGAGCCTGGCTTTTCCCTCAAGGCTGAATTAACAATCCCAGAAGCCTTACTCTCTTGCTTCTTCCCTCCCTGGTGTTCCACCCCCAGCTTTCCAGTCCTTAATTCTAGCCCTTCGCTTGCTAAGCCCTATGGAAGGCCACACTTGTAAGCCTAGATGCGGGCTACTTATGCAATCAGTCCTGAAAGTCCTAAGGTGACCCTGGCTATGTGAGGCTCCAGCAAACTCCACCGACCCCAAGTGAGGCTAATGAAACCCAGTCAGCAGAGCAGCTCTTAACTTACCTCCCCACCCTCTCCATGCAGAGTCCTCTGTGCAGACATCGACCTTACACTACATGTGTCATCATCTGCCCCAACAGCCAGATGACAGACATTGGTTAGGAACTGGATGGATGCCCCAGGACACTGAGCCTGACAGGCTCTGTTCGCCTCTGCTCCATAAGCAGCACTCTGCCCTGATGCTAACATTTGCACACTGCCAGCCTCCAGCGTGGGGAGGTTTAAAATCCCAGCCCAACCCTGCCCAGAGCTTGTCACCCTTGACCCAATCCTCTTCTTACCCAGGATGCTGCCTCTACATCCCTCCCAGAAGTGCCCTGAGGTTCTGGGCACTGGGCAGGGGGCCCATCTGTCACATAGAGCTCTGTGCATCAGGGTGATGTCCCTCCACAAATGGCTTGGCTCCCTGGAGCATCAAGAAGACAGGACATCGTTCTCCCAACACCCACGCCGCCTCCCACCCGATGAAACGAGGAAACACATAGGAAAATACAGTCTTTATTGGTCTTCTGAAACAACAAACCAGAAATATAATTTTGCCTTTAAAAATCTTCTGTCTCAAGCTAAAGATACCACCACTGACAACACTCTGCCCTCCCCCAGGCCCTTAGAAAATCCCAGATCTGGTATCATCCTACCAGCCAAAAGAGGAAGGAAGACTGGCCCAGCTGAAGGGATCCTGTGATCCTAAAAAGTGGCCTGTGCTCTGTCTGCCTGCCAGAGGATGACCTTGAAGGCTCTCCTGAGAGGCCCAGTGTATGTCCCCACTACTAGATTGGGGGGTGGAGGAGAAAGAAAAGAGCTGCCTAGCCTGTCCTGATTCCCTAGTAGACCCTGTCTCAGTGTCTGGTTGGCCTCTTCCTGGCCACCACCAAAACCCTTCTCAGAGCAAGACGTCAGCCTAGCATCTCCTGACCCTAGCTGCAAAAGGATATCAATCGCCTAAGGAGGAGGCAGCTAAGAACAGAGGACAGCAACACTGAAAAATTGCACATCCCAGGAGGCAAGAGTTTCCATCCTAGGTAGGACCGCAGCTAATCACTGGCTTAGATAGTCCAGGTGCAATTAAAAGCTCCCAGTAAGCCGGGCAGAGTTGATGATCCCCTGGGAAGGAAGCCCCATCACTGAGGGTTCTGAACAGAATGTGGTCATCCTATCCCTGTCCCTACAGTCTGCTAGGGATGTGTTGGAGGCAGCCAGCCTCAGTGAGGGCCCACTACCCAATACCTGCTTTCCCTAATGTGGGCCACCAATCCCAGAGCAAATCCCAGTCCCAGCCCTGAGGTCACAAAGAGAAGACAGAGGTGATATAAGGGGCAGGAAAAGTCAGGGGACAGAGCTCTGGCTTCAGGCTTCAGGAGTGAAACTTCCAGGTGTGCCCAGAGCCTGGCAGGAAAAAGGCACCTGGCACACCCAGTGGTCTATAACTGAGCTCTCAGAAACTTGAAGCCTGCTGTGCACACATGCACAGCTCTCTCATCCCTGGAAAAACCTAGCTAGAGAGGTGTGAGAGTTGCCATGGCAACGGGCAGTTCCTCCAGCAGCATGCTTTGGCCCACTTTGGAGGGTCTCAAAGGAGCCCTGTGTTATTGTCTGGGACTTAGCCCCTGATGACGTAGGAAGACAGTGGTCAGGAAGCAAGAGGGCCTTTGGCCTCCAGGCCGAGGGGACAGCAGGCCTCTGCTCCCAAGTTCACAGGGCATCTGTTTCCACCTGACAAGTGTAGGGAGGTATAGGTGTGACTTGATCCATGAGACTGTGCAAGTGGTACCCCATGAGAGTGAATTCATGTATAGTGTGTGACCTTGTCTCAAAAACCCCAAAGCAAAACAGAACAAGAGTGAGTTAGTGAACCCATGAGCAGTGTAGTCAGACTGATGGTATCCACCCATCAGTCACCCTGGGGTTTCTAAGTACTAGACCCAGATAACAGGGCTGCAGTGTCTTCACCCTGGCACCAGCCACTGAGAGCTAGACAAACTTCACACTGCAGGGGATTAAGAATATCTGTCTGGCTTAGAAAAGAGTCAGAAATCTACCTCTGGCCCTCGTGCTCCTCCCTCTCAGGCCCTAAATGCAGATTGAGGTGGGGATGAACAAGAGGTATGGCGAGTCACCCAGCTATGCTGGCCCAAGGCAGGAGGGCCAAAGGGGGGTGCTCAGTGCAGAAGCACTTGAATCGGTCCTTTCTTCCCTGCAATCAAAAGCCTAGAAAGAGTCCCAGGCATTTCAAAGACCAGAGGCCCAGAGAGAGGCTTCCACTAGAAACTTTGGCCCAACGTCAGCTTCTGGGAGACTTAGAAAGAGACTGAAGTGCTGCTCTGCTGGAAGGCGGAGGAGGACCCAGGAACTGGGGGAGGCAGTACCAGTGTCAAGTTGAGACAGGACCTGTGATGGAGGGAAGGACAGCCTTTTCAAGAGCTGCCCATGAGGTCTCCTTGCCGTCCTACCTGGGCCAGGCAGAGAGCTCTCAGGCCACAGAAGAAATCTGCTTCTGGTCTTCGTGCTCACCCTCGGGGTCCCCCATCAGTGGCTGGCGCTTCTTGAGCTCCCGGTGGTACTTGGCCATGAGGGAGGCATAGATGCAGCCGTAAGCCGCAGCTACTACCATCATGATGCAGACGATGCCACACACAACACCGGCGATGATCACTGTGCCGATGGCTCGCCGCACACTCACAGGCCGGTACCTCTGCTTCTGAGGGCAGGCAGTGCTGGGCTCAGGCTCAGGCTCAGCCCCAGGCTTAGGCTTAGCAGGCTCTGGGCTAGCCTTGGTGCAGGGTGGCCCTGGAGCATCCAGTCCAGCGGAGTTGTTCTCATCCTCCAGCTGAGAGCAGTAGTTAAACATCTCCATGGGGACTGCACGCATGTCCTTCCCCCTCAGTTCCTTGGGTAGGGTGCAGGCAAGCTGGTCCAGGCGTCCCCCTGCATCCCAGGGAGGAGATAGAGACACTGAGAAGGCATCTAGAACTGGGGTCCCTTCCCCTCACCCAAGACCCCCAAGAAGGTACAATTCCACCAGCAATGTAGTCGTCTTTGATTATGGAGGAGCAAGAGGATGTATGACCCAGCACCAATTGTGCCAAAGGCTATTATGGCAGATATGTGTCAGAGAGGAGGCCACCACTGCTATCAAAGCCATGGAGAATGGACATCACCATTTTTCCCATTTCACAGAGAAGCTCACAACCATCCCACTCAAGCTTGCCCCTCCAGGGTCACGCTGACTTGAAAGAGGACAACAGTTCCAACTGGAGGTCTGCCAAGGACAGGGTTCATGGTATAGAGAGTTATGTCCCTGCCCTGACTGTACTTTTTATACTTCTCTGCCCAGAACCTGTTTACTGACATCTGTGAACTCTCACCACTATTTTTAACACAGTACCTTGGTAGCCTATGCTCCCTCTACCAAAGTACAAAGCCAAAGCCACTGCCTCATCCCTCTCTTCCACACAGGACTTCGTGGCCTGAGAACACCTCGGAGCAGGGAGTGAGAAGGGACACGGTGTCTTCCTAGATTTGTCAGGTGCTCTAGCACAGAGAGGTCTGGGGAGGGAATCCTAGAGACACAGGCTGATGAGGGTGTGTGGACAGTGATGGGCACCAGGCCACCAAACCACATTGGGGAAGCCAGGCAGGGCAGAGGGAGAATATCAGTACCTAACTGGGTGAAAAAGCCAGCCGGGACTAAGGGCAATAACCTGGTCAGACATCCCCTCAGAAGTGAGAGTTGGAATTTGGCCTTCTTTCAGTTTCTAGAAACATCCAGCTACTCTATTACTGCCAGCTCTCTCTCCAAGCCCAGCTGCCTCAAATCCCCTTCCACAGCAGACATACGTCTCACCCCAGGATGCTGATGAAAACATCCTAGGATCTTTGTTGCGGGGTGGGGGGAATGCAAGATTAAAAACAAGTCTACTGGTTCAAAGGTCTGGATGTGTATTCCCATCCCATGCCCTTTTGTGCTGGGAACTGGCTCTTGTTGCTGTGCATAGGGCAGCGTTGTGTCCTAAAGCTAGCAAGGAGTATCCAGCTCTGCCTGGGTGGCTTTGGCAAGACTGAAGTCAACTGAGCATGTGTCCAAGGCCTTTGCACATGCCTTAGAATGGTAGAGAGCTCGGAGGTAAGAAGGGAGCAACTTTGTTTCCCTGTGCCGCAGACCCGAGGTTGAATCCTGGCTCTGTCAACTCCTGCAAATTATTTAACTTACTTAATTACATTAAAATCTTAGTATTCTTAGCTGCAAAATAAGCATAAGTATTTCAGTTAGCTGCTAGAGATATTAAAATAGATAGTGTGCATAAAAAGGTATTTGTAAACTGGAAACTATACAACAGCATTAATCATTATTTCTCCACTCACAAAAATGGAATTATCGTAGTGACTAACATGGTGAGGTACTTAATAGTTTGTGAAATGTTTTTAATTAATGCCTCAGAGTAGCACGGAAATATTGAGTTAGTGACTGAATAGGAAATGAAAGAAGTAAGAGTTAGGGAAAACATTAATGTTCTGTTCAGAATTTCAGCACTGATGTGTGAATTCCACAAACACTGAGGAGCTGCCTTGTGCTGGATGCCAACTTGCGTCTTACCATGTGCACTTGATTTTATGAATACCACTAACAAATAAACAAGTGAGTGAATATCTTACAGAGAACTTTCTTTATGCTGGGCACTTTGCAAAACACTTCATATGCACTGCCCTTTTTTTTTTTTATTACTCTATGTGTATGAATGCTTTACTCACATGTGTGTAAGTTTACCATGTGTATGTAATGCCTGCAGAGGCCAAAAGAGGGTGTTGGATCCCCTGGAACTGGAGTTACAGACAGTTGGTATTGGGAACTGAATCTGGGTCCTCTGGAAGAGCAGCCAGTGCTCAACCACTGAGTTATCTCTCCAGTACCCCATTTATTTATTTATTTATTTATTTATTTATTTACTTACTTATTTATTGGCAATTTATCTCATAGTTCAGGCTGGCCTTGAACTTCTGATCCTCCTGCTTCTACCTCCCAAGTACTAGGATTATAATTGTGTGCCTGGCTAAGTATTCATTTGAGCAATTCATTTGGTCATTACAGAACTTTTCGAGGTTAAAGAAAGGGAGAAGGGCTGGGTATGGTGGCACATGTCTTTAATCCCAGCACTTCAGGGGCAAAAGCAAGCAGATCTCTGTGAGATCAAGGTCAGCCAGGTCTACATAGCAAGTTCCAGGCCAGCTGGGGCTATAAAGAGACCCTGTCTCAAAAAACCAAAAAGGAAAAAGGGAACCAGACATGGCATCTCAGCTTTGTAGTTCCAACATTCACGAGACCAAGAAAGGAGAATCACATAGTTTGGAGTCAGCCTGGGTTTCATAGTGACTTCTAGGCCAACCTAGACTAAGAGTGAGACCCTGCCTTAAACAACAACAACAACAACAGCAACAACAAAATAGGGCTGGCAAGATGACTCAATGGGTAAAGTCACTTGCCAGATGGTTTTAGTTTTCATTTCTTTTCCTTCCTTCCTTCCTTCCTTCCATCCATCCATCCATCCATCCATCCATCCATCCATCCATCCATCTGTTGTATGTTTGCTTGGTTGGTTGATTGGTTTTGATTTTCTGAGACAGAGTCTCATGTATAGTCCTTGCTGGCCTGGAAATTGCTATGTAGACCATACTGGCCTCAAATTTAGAGATCTTCCTGCTTTTGCCTCCTGAGTATTGGGATTAAAGGCATGTGCCCCCACACCCAGCTTTTTTCAAGATTTTTTTTTTAGGGGCTAGAGAGATGGCTCAATGATTAAGAGCACAGGCTATTCTCCAGAGGACCTGTGTTCTGTTCCTAGCATCCACATTGGTGGCCAATACCCACCAGTAACTCCAGTTTGTGTGTGTGTGTGTGTGTGTGTGTGTGTACACATGTGTGCCTGTGGAGGTCAGAGGCTGACATTAAGCATCTTTCTCAGTCTCTTTTCCACCTTATTTTTGGGAACAGGGTCTCACTGAACCTAGAACTCATCAATTCAGCTAGACTGGCTGGCCAACAAGCCCAGAGAACACCCCCAACCCCCGTCTCTGCCTCCCAGCAATGGGATTACAGATGCTCACTGCTGAGCCCAGCTTTTTAACATAGGTGCTAGGGATCTAAACTCAGCAAACACTACCAACTGATCCATTTCCCCAACCCTTCCCTTCTTTCCCTCCTTCCTTTTAAAAAAAAATACTTTCTTTATGTACTTATTATATGTGTTTATGTATATGTGGAGGCATACACATGCCACATCATACATATGGAAGGCAGAGGACAACTCTGAGAAGTTGGTAGGAGTGAGGCATGTTACTCTTTCTCCTAACCTTATCTCAGCCACCCCTACAGAGCAGTGGGGCTCACCTCGGTAGGAGAACCACTCCATCCAGTGCTTGAACTCTCGCAGGTTACAGTCACACTCCCAGGGGTTATCCCCAACCTGCAGCAGCTGCAGGCTAGCCAGGGGCTCAAATGTCAGCCGGTCCAGGTTCTGCAGGCGGTTGGAGCGAAGTGACAGGGAACGCAGAGCTGGGAGCCCATCAAAAAGCCCTGGGGGCAGCTGGGCCAGGCCATTGATAGACAAGTCCAGGTGGCGGAGCCTTGGGGAGTGCTGCAGCAGGTCCCTGTCCAGGGTCCTGATGCTATTGTTTCGCAGCTGCAGCTCTGTCAGATTCACCAGGTCCTCGAAAATGGAGCGGGGTAGTTGGTCCAGGAAGTTGTTGGACAGGTCCAGCCGCTGCAGGCTGGACAGGTTGGTGAACGCCCAGCTTGGCAGGGCACTTAGTTTATTGTTAAGCAGCAAAAGGCTTTGGGTGGCAGCGGGCACATCTGGGGGCACAGAAGTGAGGCCTAGGCCGCTGCAGTCCACCTCTAGGCTGCGGCTGTCACATGTGCAGGAGAAAGGGCAGGCAGGGAGCACTTCCACAGCACACAGGGTGATCCAGCAGGTGATCCCTAGGGAGGAGACAGGGGAGAAGCAAACAGGCTTGGAGACACTATCCCTCCTTCTGGGTCCACACCCTGGTGGCCTCTTGGTTTCATCTTTGTCACAAGCTACAATCAGTGCATGAGTGTTTATTGACCACACAGCAAGGTAATTAGGAGACCTGAAGAACACATTCATGTTAAAGGATATCACTGTGACAAAGAAGTCATTTTGGTGGGGCAGCCCAGAGGACAAGTCGTGCAGGTCCTCAGTGACACCCCTGCTCATGGGCCTCCAAAATTGAGCTCCTCAGACCTTGGACCCCCTAACACTCCAAATGCTGGCAAAATGAAGGATTTGAGGATGTCAGAATAACTCTTTCCAAAAAACAGTGGCACATGGCTGTGTCCTTCCCCTGGGTCCCTGCCTCTACCTGGAGCCATATTGATACTGAGATGTGCCGCACATGGAAATGGGAGCCCTAAATGTCCCCTACAGCTTCCTAAGTGCTATGCCATTTACCTGAATCCTGTGTGTAAGATGGGACCCACACCTAGCTAGGACCCATACCAGAGCACTATGAGAATGTCAGAGTAAGCCACACGGGCGCCTCCAACACCAGGAGTCTGGCCAGGACTGGCTCCACCTTTGTATGCACTCTGAAGCCTACAGGCTCATCTAGCCTTGGAGCCAGCCAGCATTTTTGGAGCAAGTAAAAGGTGATCCTACCGTGACTCATGTTTTGCCCAAGACCCCTCTGAGTAGCATATGTGGGTTCAATCTGCAGACAGGGGTGGGAAGTGAGCCCCAGAGAACAAAAGGGACAACAGCCTTTTCTGACAGTGGCCCTGTAGCCAGACCAACTGCCAAGTACCAGAGAAGCCTGGTCACTGGGAAAGGGGAAGAATGAGCTCCCCCAGTTTCATCCATCCCAAGTCAGAGGAAGGACTCCAGCTGAAGACCGGGCGAGGGTCAAAGCTACAGCCAGCTGCCCCACTTGGATGGCCAGCAGCCAACCCAACAGAGCACCTAGATGAAAGAGTCTTGAGTCTGTCTGGTGGGCATCTGGTCATCTGAGGTCCCAGAGGATGACACTCTCCCTGGCCCTTCTTGTGGGATCAATGACAGCTGACACCTGAGCCACCTTGTTCTTGATAGAAAATGAGCACAGCTTAGCCATTAAAGCCACCTGGAGACCTCTCCTTGCTACCTGAAGCCACCTGCTGTGACCTCTCAACTCTCCGAACCCATTTATTGATGGGTCAACCTGCCCTGTACAACACACTCACATACATACACGCGCATACACATTCACACACACACGCATACACACATTTACACATACATGCACACATGCTCACCCACATGCATGAGCACATGCACACATGCACATGTATGCACACATATACATACATGCACATGCACACACTATCTGAACAGCAAGATCCTTCTTATTTTACTTTGGAGGAGAAGCCACATGGTGCACACACCTGTATTTAGTACTCAGGAGGCTGAGGCAAAGGATCACAAGTTTGAGGCCAGCCTGAGCTACATAGTGAGAGAGAGAGAGAGAGAGAGAGAGAGAGAGAGAGAGAGAGGAAGAAAAAAGCAAAGGAGGGGAAGGGGCAGAGGTAGAGGAAGAGAAGAGGGAAGTTGGGAAATAATTGAAGGAAGGGAAGAGAAAATGGGAGGGGAGGGAAGAATGGAGGGGAAGGAGGGGAAGGGAAGATGAAGGGAGGAGAGCAGAGGGGAGGAGAGGAGAGGGACTCAGGACATCAGCACCCTGGGAAGGATGCTGTGCAGCAAGCACCACACTGCACACCCCTTCTGGAGAAGGCACTGCCAGTTGGACAAGGAGAGAGCAACTCCTCTCCACTCCCCCACCCCACAAATTCAGAAGGCAGCAAAGCTCTAGTAACAAGAAAACATAATCCCGTATTGAGAGGTGTCAGAGTGATCCTGGAATGAAAGGGATCTGACTCCTTGGATCAGCCATTCGCCTGGTGAATAAATAATTCAGGCTGCTTGCCGCAAGGGCAACTGGACCATAGGCCAGGGGAGGTCAGGCAGAGCAATGTCCCCTAGGGCCATTTCTTGCCTCTGATTATGTAGCCTTGGGCAAACTAGCCAGGGCTGACCTTGTCCCTTTGAAGGGAATTTTCAGGAACAAAGGCTGCTATCACTAACATCTATATCTCCGTGTGCTCCTGTGCAGAGGAAGGAGCAGATCCAGTCCCTAAGGCTCCTTCTTCCACTGCTATACCCCAAGAGCCCACTCGCGCCTCTCCAGAGCTGGGAAGACTTGAGGCATACAGAGCCCGTTGTGGCCTCTAGGTTCAGATAGTTGGCTGAGGCCAAGGTAGAAGGCAGCTCCCCTTATAGTCCAGGCTCAGCCTGACTTCCGCCCCTGCTGACACATGCTGTACACACCAAAGATCCCAGTTAAAGGTCAGGAAGCCAGACCACTCTTGAGCAAAGCTCTTCGCTTGTTACTGTCAGGAGATGCAGAGCATGGGACAGAGCCAGGGCCTCCTTCTCCAAGCCTGACCATGAAAGCCCTCTGCATCAGCTCTATCTTTGCTTAACATGGGCATGAGCCTAGGCCTCCAGAGCAAGACCCTGGGCATCAAAGAAGGTCAAGTGTCAAGCTCCATCCCTGTCAGATATGCCCCACACCCACATGCCCCCATGCTGGGATACTCACAGGAGACCTGCCTCCACTGCAGGGCAAGCTTGCTCCTTTGCTGGGGGCCACTGCCTGGTGCCAGCATGGTGAACCCCACACTCCCTGCAGCTCTGGGGAGAGAGAGCCCCTCAGCATGTACCACCTGTCAGTCCTGAGAAAGAGAGAGAGAGAGAGAGAGAACACCAGCTGGGTGGAGGTGGACACTTGGAGCCTGTTCCAGCCCAGGGGTTAGGGACAAGGCCCGCGTGTCTCATACTCTTCATTCCTTCTCCTGTTGCTCAGCTATGATGTCCTGGGAGGGTACAGGGTGGAGCAGGGGGTAAAGAAGAGGATCAGGGGAACATGTCTGCCTCTTGGGAGGATGGAGGGCACAGGAACTGCCAGCCAAACTGCCGCTCCATCCCTGATTCCCTTCCCCAATCTTTCTCTGACTCCCCTTGGGGCCTCTCTGCACTGGTGGGCTCTCAAAAGGATTTCAGCGCAATATGGACTCCTCCATGTGGGCACTGCCACATCACAGGTGGGAAAATCAAAGCATGTCTCTCCTGGTAAACAAGTGAGGCCCCAGATCCCACTTGTGCCTCTTGCTTCTCCACCCAGACGCACCAGTCTCCCTCTGCTTACCATAGCCCTGGGGAGGCCGGGTCCTTCTGTTCGTGGTGCCTAACGACAAGTAGGGTATGAGTTTCTGGGCGGCCCCCTGCTTTCGATCCCACTGTCACCTTGAGGTGAATGATAATGCTTGGTCTTCTGCCAGCTCTAGAACAGCTTCAGCTCAGGGATTCATGCTCCGCAGCTGCTGGCCTGGGAGAGACTGAGACGTGGAGGACAATACGAGATGGCAGAAGACTGGAAGCAGGCCAAGTATAGGCAGCAGGTTACTCTTCCATGGGACAAATGGGCTACTTACCCTTTCTAGAACCTGCCCAACCCAGTCCCCCCAAAGGAGACCTGAGCCTCTTTAGCATCCCACCTCCCTCCAGACATGGCCAGGAAATAAGAGATGGGAAGCCAGAGCTTGCACCCTGTCAGCTCCATCAGGACAGGTGACACCCCTGTAGGGCACAGGGGGCAGTGGGGACCAGGATCGGGTCAGATCAGGAAGACTGCGGTATACCCCAACTCCCTCATGGCACTGTTCTCTGGACATACTCATCCCTAGCTGGCTCCAAGTTTGGCCTTCCTTGACTGCTAAGTTCACGGTCTTTGAGTAATTCCAGCTGTAGCCCTCATAGTCCAGTTTAGTCCTCAGAGCCATAGCAGAGTAGAATTGACAGAGGAGGTAGATGGAGCTGCCAGGATGCTCTACCATTCAGCTCAGAAGCCTGAGTAGCCTGGGCAGGTTTCCCTCAGGTATTTGGGAATACTTGCATTACCTCTCCCTATCTTAACTCCATTTTCTATCCACTAGTCCCACCCTAGTGTCTTTAGGAGGCCATCAAGGTGGACTGTGCTTCTGTGGCCTATGTGGCAGCCCCTCAGGATAATCTGTTCTGCTCCCAACAAGGCACCTTGCTCAGGAATGCAGTTCCCATCTGCCAGCCCTGACTTCATCTCCCCCCACCACCACCACCACTTCCCAGTTGGGAGGCAGCAGCTTGTGAAGAATCCAGCAGGGGCTGCCATAACTCAGCACAGCTAGGGGCTAAGGGTAGTGGCCTATCCCTTACTGCCATGTGGGTGGATGGACCTTGGAACTCAGTGGTTAGAATGGCTTGGTCCCTGTTTGCTAACTGCTGTCTTGACTCAGATTCACAGGCAGAGTCTCGGGGTTCAAAACCCTGTCTGCCCTCTCCTTCCAACACGCTGCTTAAACTCTCTGGGCCCCAGCTTTCCAACTCTAAAAGTGACAATCTGATACTCAGTGGGTGGAAACTAAGTTAGCATATGTGAAGTATGCATCACGTGGGGAATTTAGGCAAAGGTTCCCACCTGCCCTGGAGTCCATGATGGGTATGAGGCACAGGGTCTCCTTCCCCATTTCAAGAGATCAAGTTCACAGCACCTGAACTGGCCCCAGGCTGTGGACTGTCACAAGTGTTCACTGCATGGCATTCTCACCGTATTCAGTGTGTTTCTGCTCCTCATACACAATGCCTTGACAGGCCTTCCATCACAGACATCAGCATCCACTGTCACCTTGTCCCTCCATCCCTCACTCAGAACATCAATCACATCATAGGTCACAGTACCTGGAAAATAGTAGGCAAGTCACAGCTGCCCGGAGACAGGGACATGACCAGTTTGCCACAAGTACATGGTAAGTCAGGATGGGCTCCAGGCTTCTGAGTCAGGGTGCTCACCCACTCCCTGCTGTCAGCCTGAAGGGGCTCCGGTGGGCAGAGACACAGGCTTGAAGCACTGTATGCAGCACAGTGAGGTAGGCACATACAGACATCTGTGCAATAGGCACGTCCTAACATGTGCATACACACATACATTCCCCATACAAATACCCACAGAGCTGTGCAGCTCGGCATCTGCTAGCATACACACGTATGCATGGCATGCCCACACATGTATACATGCCTTGTGGGCAGCATTCCAACTCTTCTCAGATGTGAGGAGGGTGCCTCACAATTCTAGGATACCCCCAGCGGGGAGGCTCAGTAACACTTCCAGCCTGGAAGGAAGATTTGTTGTGAGTCCCACGGGGCAGCTGCAAAGCCAGGCTAATTTTTCTGCTCAGTTGAGCTGGAAGCCCAGGCCAGCTTCTGCTCCTGTTCCTCTGCCCTCTCACAGGGGGACAGGCTGTGGAAAAGCCCCGTCAGGTTGACCTCCACCCGAGACTCTAAGAAGGTTCTTCTTTCCACTCCACCCCTTCACTGCCACTCTACCTGGGAGCCCAGGAGCCACAAGCAAATGACAAAGACCCAGGATGTTTTCTGGTGAGGTGGCAGAAATGATCCTAGTGACTGGTATCCTCTGGAGGAAAGGGGCTTCAAGTCCAGGACTCCCTCTAAATAGCTGACCTGCCTCTACTAGCCTGTGGCTTCAAAACAGATTTTTGTGCCTTCCTGACCCTTAGGGCCATGCGAGGGAGGGACACTTCCTAGCCTCTCTGCCTCATGCCCACCCCTCTCTGCCACATGCCCACCCACACACCTCCCAGCAAAAGAGCCTTCTTCCCCCAGAACAGAAGAGCCTCCTTGGGAAAGGGGTGACCTATATTGGGAACCAAAGGACAGCTAATGCAGCAGGAACTGACCAACTGCTGGAATAAATTAACACTGTGAGGGGAACGGGAGCCAGAAGAGAGTTGGGGGTCCTTCCCCAGGCTCAAAGCTCATGGGATTCTGGATGCAGGATCAGCTCTGAAAGCTCATCTGAGTTTTGTCCCAGCCCCAGAGACAGAGACCAAAAGGGTGAAGCTGGGCCCAGCAGGGTCCCTGGCCTCCTCTGAGCTTCTGGTTGGATAACGGGGCTGATGTGAACTAGAAGTAGAAACCTGGGAACTCCCAAACCAGAAACATAGGGTTTTCACTCTGATCTCTTGTTTCTAAATGTTCAAAGGCCAGTAGGATCAGTAGAGCCTGGGAGCCTTTTAGAAATCTTGAATTTCAAGTCCCACTGGACTAAGTCAGAATCACCAGGTGACAGGGTTGCCCAGGGACATACTCAGGTTTGAGGTATAGGTTAGCCCCCCACCCCAGCTAGGGCCTGACAGCCACCCAAGGGGCTATGCTGGTCCATCTCTAAGCTAGGCAGCTAAGGGATCGCATGGGCTGTGAGCCTGGAGGAACTAGGACAGAAAGTGGCAGATCCAAAAAAAAGTAAGCCAGAGACTCATCCTAATACTAACCCTAATCTTGCCTGAGGCGGGGCAGGGGTACCAACTTGAGGGCCTCCTGGAAGCCTTTATGTGGGTAGACAAGGGCCATAGTCAAGGAACTGTACAGCATTCTTAGCACTCACTCATACAGTGCAATGAGGTTAGGGTTATTATCAACATCATAGGGAAACTGAGGCAAGGAAAATTAAGTGGCTTACCTAAGCTTAGGCAAATAGAAGATGAAGATTGGGCCTGAGATACCCAGCCACAAAGCTGCCGACTCAGCTGTCCTCATAAGCTCCTGCCTTGGTCCCACACCTCAGGGAAAAGCAAAATCAGAAACAGGGACATATAGCCCCCATTCAGACAGAACTTTACAGTTTACATGGCATCTCCCCATCACTATTTCACTGAAGCTGAGTAGGTAACCATTTGAGTCCCATCACAGGCTTTGCAATACTGGACTGAGAGAAAGGCAGACCATCCCTCCCAGCTGGGAGCTTAGGGTGTTGTGGGCAGGGAGTGAGGGGTTGGGGCAGGGCAGGTGCAGAGGTTCCATGCGCTCTTTCCAGCCAACGGCTGCTGCACCCACTGGAGATGGGGCGTGGGAGCTGCTTCCCCTGAACACTCATCTGCCCCCTCCCCCAGCTTGGAGAAGCCTGCCAGGCTCGCTCTGCAGAACACCAAGGTTAGGATAGCAGGGTGCACCTGCCCTCCAATTTCTCCTACAGATAGAGGCCAACCCACCCCATGACGTGGGTGCACACTCTGCTAGAAACCTCCAAAAACCTCACCCCAGGCCTAGGGTTCACACCTTCCTCTCACCCCTTTCTCATCACCCCTCAAATCAAGTGTTCTCAACATGGAGCCAGTAGTGCCTTCAGCCTTCTGACTCCTGGGCCAATTGCTGTGCACATCCTCCCAGGTATCTCCCATTGGTCAAGGCTTCTGTATACCTTCAGCACCACAGACCCACAGAAGCGGGAGCAGAAAGGCCTGCACACTCTACTCCACCACCTTCATTCTACAGGAAGGCTCAGGTTAGTGAGAGGCAGAGACAGAACAGTGAGCCTACAAGGGCGGTGTCCAACTATCCCACCCCAGAGGGCTCCAGGGAGCCTGGACATCTGGTCTGAGCAATCAGAATTCCACGTGGCCCAGAACAAAGGAGACTAGTGTCCCCTGGGGCTGCTGCCACCTGTCTGGCCATGGAGCCCTTGCAGGAGACACCCAAGGTCTGTCCCCTACCCATCACCCCCAAGCACACACACCATGCTCAGGGAAACCACTTCTAAAACCATTTCTAGATATGTGCTTGGAACAGTCATGGCTGTCGCCTCCAGGTTTCTTTCAGTGCACCTGTTCTCCCTCACTTCAGACTCTTGCACCACATTTCCTTGTCAAACTCACCCTGTCCCTGAAAGAATCCCTAAGAGGCAGAGCAGGAAGATCCTGGAGTCACCCAACACACACAGGAGCTGTTCTGTGAAGTGAAGGGGCCCAAGAGACCTTTAAAGCCCAGGTGGGGCCATTCATTGCCTCCCTGGGCAGGAACCAAGAGTGAACCCTGGCTCATCCCCACTATCTCCAGCATTGTACCCACACCTCTCTTGTGCCCTTCCTTACCACCCATCTGACCAAAACAGCTGAGCCTGGCCCAGGGTCTTGGCACCCAAGAAATGAGAATAGGGTCCACTTATCTGGAACACCAGACACAGCCTCTAGCTAAACGTGAAAGAACACAGCTGTGGGGCTTAAGAAGCCAACCTCTTTCCCTGCCCTGCCTGCTGCCTGGCTTTCCTGGTCTCCCTCTTCTGGCAGAGCCAAGGCCCTCCTGCAGTGAGGAGGTGGGGGTGGGAGCACTGGGCTCTTCTTGGCAGCCTAGAAGCTGATGTTGGATTTCCCTACCAGCTGGACTCCCCCCCCCTTGCCACATGCTGGTTCCTTCCCCTCCCCCACACCTGCTGTAGTTATCTAAGCTGTGGGCCTGTCAATCTGAGTCACACAAGGCAATGCCCAACAAGCCCTGGCAGCCTGGTGCCAACATCCCCACCACCACCCTGGAATGCAGGCTGCTGGGGGTGGGAGGCAGAGCAGCCAATCAGAGCCAGCCCCAGACCTGCCGACCATACAGGAATTTGAACTGCAGATTCCTGGGCAGAATCCTGCATTATGAAATGGGCCTGGGGATCCTCAGAGCCAAGGACCTCCTCAGAGTTGGGTGTCCATGCCTCTGAGAGTCAGGCAGCCAAGTGGATGTGGCCTGGCTGCACACTGCCCCGAGTGTCCAGTGCCCCTCAGGCATCTGGTCCACCTGCTGCAAAGACTGGTGTGCAGTTGTGGCCACCTGAGCTCTTCACATTCCTGGCTCCCTTGCCTGGTCCTTGAATGTATAAAAGCAAGACTAGGGTTTGCAAGGAGAGCTACTAGACTCCCCTCCTTCATTCCCAGCCACACCCCCACCAGGGAGGCCCCACAAGGACCTGTTTCAACTAGGAAGGGCTGCTTTGCACCCTTGTCCAAGGACAGCCACCCGAAGGCCAGGGAGCCCACCCAGGGCAACCTTCGCAAAGGGCTAGGCCCTGCCTATTCCCACACCTTACTCAGTGGGACCTCCACCCCAAACCCCCGACTGCAGGCCTCCCTGTATGCTAGCCTGTCTCCAGCACCCAAGCTGCCCACCCCCTCCCCTGGCTGCTGCTCCCAGTGTTGCAGGGACGGGTTTCTATGCCACCCGGGGCCATCATCTGGCACCAGCACTGCTCTCCTCCCCGTCCCCCCACCCACCTCCCTAGCAGAATACACAGCTATGTCCCCAGTACGGTGGGGTCAGAGTTTCTAATGCTATGTACCTTTGGGTTGCCCAGGTGTCTGGTCCTGAGTGACTTCCCCCGCCCCAGTAACTGCCCTGGGAAGGAAGTGCCTGCTGATTATGCAGGGTCAGGTGGCCCAGCATAGATGGTCCCCAGTTCCCATACCCCAGCCATCCCTTCTTTTGAGGCAGCCCTATTCTTTCCCAGCAGCCGCTCACAACTCACCTTTCTGCAATGGGACCTGATGCTTAGACCATGGAGCTGGACATGGGCACCTTGGCAGGAAGACACCGGACGCGGAGTCGGGGTCAGGAGAAGTGGGAGCCAGCGCAGCCCCTGGAAGGAGGCGGACCCTCGGGCTGCGCTGCCGCTGCCGGGGAGGGGGCTGCGGGGTCAGCGACAAACTGAAGGGAAAGGAGGGCGGGAGGAAGACAGACTGAAGAGGGGGAGAGGCAGAGGGAGCGGAGCGCGCGTGCTCACCAGCGAGCAAGCGGAGGGAGGAGAGAGCGCAGTGGAGTGACTGCTGGGGCGCATCTGCGATGGCAGCCTCTCGGGCGCGCGCACAGGACCCGGGGCGCTCTCATTGCAGCGGTGAGAGTGTCAGTGTCGGCGGGTGAGTGGATGCTGCCCCAGACCAGAAGGGCAGCTGAGTACCTCCCCTTACCTCCCAGCAGTCCCTCACTCTGTTTCTGTCCCTTCTATTTGGGGAAAGAGGGGCAGGATCCAAACTACAGCATCTAGAACTGACTTGGTTCCCAGGCCTTCTGGGACACTGAATCTGTCTCCTGTGTCAGAGCCCAGCAGGGAGAAGGAAGAACACACTTCTTACAGGCTAACTCCTCCTGAAAGACAGGCCCTAGAGTCCCCAGCAACAGAGGGCCCTCAGAGAGGGTCCTGGGGCTTCAATGTGTGACCACTCCAAGCCAGGACTATTTAGGGGAGCAGGGCTGCCAGGATGGGCAGCTGCAGACTTGGGGACGAGTTGCTCAACAAGTACAGACCCCAAGCTTCAGTGTCCAGGAGGAGCCCTGAAGGAGCTGGTTCATTCTTCTTTGGGATAGATCAGACATGTGAAGGGGAAAGATGGCAATCTGAGAAGGCAAAGGCATCTCCTAATCAACATAAAGCTGTCCAGCAAATCGATATTCCTTTGGATGGAAAGTGGCCCATCTGAACCCAGAAGAGTGCAGGCCTTCCCAGCTTGGAGCATGTACCTCCATTCCTTGGCACTCTGAAAATCTTCCTGATCAGCAGAGAGTCTAGCTTGTGGCCAGGGGTATGTGTCCCAGTGTCCTTCCTCCATGTCAGAGAACCCCTTGATTCAGGACAGGACTCTGCTATACTATGGACCTGAGCAGCAGAGGCAGGACTGCTATCCAAGAGGGCTGAGGGATATTGGCCAACTACTCTGAAGTTCCCTGCACCCTGCCCCTCCTACAAGGGAAGCTGCCACTGCCCTAACACTCCCACCACCTGTCTCAGGAAGCAGGTCCTTCTCAAGCCTGATACTCTCTGCCCACAGTGATCCACCTCCTCCTTAAAAACTCAACTCCAGGCTGGTGAGATGGCTCAGCAGAGAAGAGTACTTGCTACCAAGCCTGATGCCCCGAGTTCAATTACCAGAAGCCACACAGTAGAAGGAGAGAGCAGGCTCCCAACGGTTGTCATCAGGACACACACACACACACACACACACACACACACACACACAAGTAAATATAAAAAATAAATAACCCGAATGTCCCCTCAGCTGTGAAGTGTCCCTGGCTACTGCATGGGTCTTAGTTTCTCCAAGGCATTTTCTCGGGGCCACCTTTGTGATTCTCATCACGGAGAAAATGTTATGGTGACTTTCAGTGGCATCTTTTCTATGTTATGAGCTGTTTGAGAAGAGGTAACTGACCTTACCTCTCCCTGTACCCACAGCCCTAGGCCCTCTTGTGAGTTAAGTCTACACTTTTGCTTTTCACATAGGTACTAGCTAAGTGATTAATTGGGCAATCCAGAGACTTGCCATGTTCTTGCCCTGTAGAATAAGCAAATGGGTTGAGCTCTATGTCACCTCCAGTCCTGACAGCCCATGGCCTGGGAACTCACTGAGCAACGATCTGCTAATGCTGCAGAAATCAGGGCCCTCCTACACCACAGTCTTTGTCCAATAAACCCAACACTTGGCTGGGATGCAGGCCAAGGAGGAGCAACACAGGTACAAAGGCAGCAGAGAAAAGATGGAACTCTGGACCGTCAAGGTCACGCCCCCCCCTCCCCCAGCGAAGCTCAGTGCATAAGCATGTGTCTGTGCATGTGGTACATGTGAGTGGTTGTTTTGTTTTGCCATCCCTGATGACAGATCAGCACTGAGGTAACAGGATTTAGAGCAACTGTGTACCTCTTGTTGAGCCTCCAACTGCCTGTGGTCTTACTGAAGTTAGGCTGTCTATGAGCCCAGCTGAGGGGAATCTTAAAACAATGGGGTCTTAGAGGAAGGCACCAGGTCCCTCTAGAGAGACTAGCAGGAGGGGAAATGCAAGATGCAGCCCAAGGCAGGAAGGGCAGGGGAAAGGGAAGGCTCCAGGTGGGCTAGGGTAGGTAGAAAGGTCTGAGATTCATCCTTCCTCTTCCAGGCTATAGCAGGTCCCCTGAAAACCAAGTTCAAGGTCTAAAACAGGGTCCAATTAGACTCAAGCATGAGGGAAGTTCTCTTAAAAACCCCAGGGAAGCTACTCAGGACGCCCTCCCTTCCCTGGCTCCTTGGCCTGTTTCCTTTTGCCAAGAGTTCTGAGCAGATGTAGCCACACAACAGGCGGCAGGAGTTGACTCAGGAAAGTGGTCCTCCTCCCAAGTGACTGTTCCAGAGAGACTGTCCCCAAGAGCCTACAGATCTCTAGAGTCCATTACCCCAGCAGAACAGGGATACTGAGCCTCAAGACTGAGCTCTGTCTGTGAACAGGATGTGAAAGGTTTAAAGCCCAGGGGTATGAGCCTGGGGCAGGGCCAATCCATTTCTGAAGATGCCTCTGCACTCCTGCTCCCTTCCCACCTCTGTACCAAGTCCTGTTTTCAGCATCTTGCCATTCTTACTAGGAGGAATGTCTGCTTTGTTTCTCACTTTATCCTGGTTTCCTGGTGACAGGAAAGGTGGCAGGTCAGCATGGGTGAGTAATTGGGGGGGGGGGGGTCCATAGAGGAGAGAGGAGTCTGGGAAGGCTGAACTTAGCAGGCAGGGAAGTGAGGTCAGACATGATCTTGCCTCCCAGTCAAGTGGCTGACACAAATTGATTTTATTTACTTAGCCCACAAGACATTTATTGAACCCATTATATGATAGTATTGCTCTAAGAATCAGAACTTGATCCCTTTGCTCCATGGGGTGAGACATCAGCTAGATAAACAAGTCATGTGACTTAGAAAATAAAGTTAGCAATAGGTTAGAGAGCAAACAAGGAGAGCTGCTTTATCTGGGGAGGTCAAGTAAGTCTTTGCCAGCAGATGAGGTTTGAGCTCAGATCTGATGATGCTGGCAGCCAACCATGTAGACTTCTAGAACATTCCAGGAAGAGACAAGAGCTGATGAAAATGCCCTGGAGTAGTAACGTGCTGATCATGTTTGAGGAAGAACATGATTCAGGCTGAAATCAAACACACCAGCAAGGCTAGCTCACATAAGTTTTCAGGGCTCTAAATTTTATTCTAAATGGGAAAGGGGGATGGGTGTCAAGCAAAGAAGTGGTAGGATTTGCCTTTCCGAGGGATCACACTTGTGGCCATGTGGAGAATGGATCACAGAAAGGTCAGAATGAGATGAGAAGATGGGACCCTCACAAAGGTCCTTTGCAGGGGAGATGAGGTATGCACAGACTGGACCATGATGGTCGCAGGGGAGATGATGTATGATGTACAGACTTATGGGGTACCTGAAGCCTGTGTGTACTGATAGAAGCGACAGCTATGGGCAAAGAACTTGTCTTGAAGTGCAGACATGGCAAGGAGGGCCAGGCTTCAGGTAGAAAGCCAGGGTCTACTTCTGAACAAGTGGAAATGCTGGTGGTGACACAGACATAATGGCTCAGCAGGCTGCCAGGACATCCCAAATTCTGCAAAGGATAGACAGCTGGCCTTGGAGTTCTGGTGGTGGAACCTGATTGGGAAGATTCTGTTCTTTGCCTCAGCCCCGCCCCCCATTTCTATCCAGGTGGCCTTGAAATCTGACTTTCACTGAAACAGAATCAAACCCCACCTTCTCCAGACTTCCCATGTTAGAATCCCACAGAGCCTCCTCCAGCTTGGAAATTACATGGTTCCATAAGACTTACACTGAGCAACAGAAGAGAGAAGCAGACTCCCATTCTAGGAACAGTCTGGGTTTTTTTGACCACTAAGGCCAACGATGGAGCCAAATAAGCTTTCTTAAGTCCCAAGAGGTTGAGCATCCTCCACATCAGCACCACTGCCCTCTGACAGTACTTGGAAGTCCTCCTTTATCTAGTCTACCTACAGGTGAAAGAAATCCATGTGCTTTGAATACCTAGGGTAATCTTGAATGGAAAAGAGAGGAGGCTACCTTCAGCCTCAGAGAAAAAACTGAGGGACAGTAGGAGGATACCTGTGCTGAGACACAGCACGTGGTCACCTGAGATAACATGCCACATCGTGTCTCTCATGAATCTGCCTAGTCCCATCCCATCCTCCATTTTCAGCCACCTGGACTTTGAAGCAACAAAGAGCCCAGCTGTCCCCATCACAAGGCAAAGAGGCTCCTCAGCCATGCCTCAGAATGGCCTGGGGCTGTGAGGGAGGGAAGTGGCCTTCTTGGTCCTCCAGTTTTTCATCTGCAAACTCAGATTATCTCCATGATTACATTGTCTAGTGTAACAGACACCATCTAAATGTGACTACCTACATTTACATTAGTTAAAATTAAGTAATACTAAAAATCCAGGCCCTCATCTTATCAGCCATGTTATCAGGTCTCCAGCAGCCACAAGTGATTCATAGCTATAGTCTGGACAGCACAGGTGTGGGACATCCCCATCCTAGAAAACCCTGCCACACAGGGAAGTTTGGGGACAGAGCCTCCCAGGAGCTGCAGCGACAGCATCACCTATTACAGAAATTCCGGTTCCATGGGGAGCTGGAGAGATGACTCAGTGGTTAAGAGCACTGGCTGCTCATGCAGAGGACCCAAGTTCAGTTCCCAGCACCCACATGGTGGCTAACAACCATCTGTAATTCCAGTTCCAGGGGATCTTATGCCCTCTTCTGACCTTTGTGGGCATTGCTCACACAGGTGCACTTACATACATGCAGACAAAACACTCATACACATAAAATTAAATAAATATTTTTTAAAAGAAATGTAGGTTCCCAGGTTCAGTCTTTCTCCTGCATGAGAAATTCTTGAGTTTCAGCTACCTTCCAGAAGACTCTGATGCAGCCAACTAAAGCCCTAGACTCCAGTCTAGAACACTGGACTAGCACATTCTGTGCCCTGAGCCTCAACACTGCTGGACTCAACCAGGCCCAGTGGTTCAGACTTGGAATCACAGCTATTCAAGAGGCTGAGGCAGAAGCATCACAAGTTCAAGTCTAGCCCAGGAAACTTAGCAAAACCCTGTCTCAAAACAAAAAACACAGAAAAGGGTGGGGATGCAGCTTAGTGTCAAGAGCAATTGCAATTTGCTGCCAGAGCAAAGCAGATCTAAAGACTGTGGCCCTGGAGAAGTCAGTGCTACGACTATACTGCCTGGAACTCTGTTGGCATACCTATTCCCTAACTCCCTTCCCCATCAAGTCTTTCCAGGGTCATACCAGACTGAAGAAAGAAATGATGCAGTTCAAAACCCCTGTGCCATACTAGGATTCCAGTGCACCATGGAAGAGCCACCAGGCACTTGGAATCAGAATGGCATGGGGTTTCTTTAGAATTTCTTAGGCTGGGGCTGGAGAGAAATGGTTCAGTGGTTAAGAGCACTGGCTGCTCTTCCAGAAGACCTGGGTTCAGTTCCTAGCACCTACATGGCAGCTAACAACCATCTATAACGCCAATTCCAGGGAATCCAACACCTTCATCTGGCTTCCGTGGGCATTGCAGGATATGAGTGCACTTACACACATGCAAGCAAAACACTCATATACATAAAATAAACATAAATTTTTAAAAATGAATTTCTTAGGCAGATGGCATAATAATTGAATGGAACCTGTGGTCAGTGTATATGAGAAGCCTGTCCACATGCAGTAGGCCATTTCTGCTTGCCAGGTACAGAGGGCAGAGCTCAGCGCTGTGCTTGTTACTTCCTGGCTGGCAAGTCAGCCGAGTCATTTTGTTTCCTCAGTTCATGAAGTCTGAATGAGGCTAGTGCCAGTCTGTGGAGGATGAAACAGCCTCGTGCCTAACTCACCCAACATGTCTTTAATATTATTCCAGACGCTAAGAAGTTGGCCTACTTTTGAGAGTCTCTTTCTGTTTAGCATAGCCTGCCTTTTCTTTCTTTGGCCCCAAGTTCTCCTGGAGCTCTTTGTCCCAGATTTCTCTTAGTATGTGACTGCCCCCTTGGGTTCTCCAGGCCTTTTTGGAAATCAAAGAGATAAGTGGCCCTTGTGAGAGGAGACATCAAAAGGAAAGCATTTGTGCCTGATGGTCTTCCTGGTCTCCAGGAAATGGCCTGCAAATTTGGGGGTGGTCTGGCTTGACCTTCAGCAACTCAGGCTTTCTTCCTGTGTGGAGAAGGCCCTGTGCAGGAACTAGGCATACAGAGGTTGCCACACCAAGACTGAGATCCATGAAGCCTGCAAGTTGCCCAACTCAGTTTGCCATTTTGGGTCCTGTGATCTTATACAAATGGCACACTCTCCAGCCTCTTTTTCCACTTGAGTCAAGGGTATGCCTTGAACTCCCAAGGACCTAAGAAGGACTCCCTCCTCATGCTTCTCTGGCCTCAGAGCTTTGTTTCTCTGGCATCTCTTGGTACTGCTTTTCCCATAGGGAAAGTCAGCTGACCTGGATTCCCTTTTGCCAGCCTCCCACTCCCAAGGGCCCTGGACGCCCACTGACCCAGCCCAGACTCCATTGCGCCTGCCTGCCCATGCCTCTCTCCTCAGTTCCTGCTAGCAACCCTCCTCTCTTTGATGGGATTCTATTTTCTTGTCTCACTGACCCCTCCCCAAACATTTGCCTGGCTTTGCCCTCCCTGCAGCTGTGGGCATCCAGATGCAAGTGGACTACCTCCAGCACCAGTTCTGGGCAGCCATGCAGCAGGTAGGAGCCTCGGGATAGGTTAAAGGACTCAATAAGTCATCCATACAAGGAGGGCCTACCTCCCCACAGCCTGGTCCTTCAGCCCCTTAGGAGACTTCTGTTTCCACCTACTCTGAGCCTCTCAGGTTCCCTGTGCCCTGCATGTTATGTCTCCTCCCCCTTCCCACCCCAGTGTTCTGTTCTGATTAGACCTAGGGCAAAAGGTAAGACAGGGCCATTGTCATTGCCCCAAAGCCACCCCAGCCTTGCCTGCTGCAGGGACAGTGAAAC
Organism: Nannospalax galili; assembly: GCF_000622305.1. Taxonomy (NCBI): domain Eukaryota; kingdom Metazoa; phylum Chordata; class Mammalia; order Rodentia; family Spalacidae; genus Nannospalax; species Nannospalax galili. The sequence continues at coordinate 1,838,358 of NW_008343559.1, read as the reverse complement.
CTCACAGGGATTCTTCCTAAGCCCAGACCCTGACTGCTGTCCAGGCTCCTAAGAACTTAGCCTTGCCCCATCCATCCATTCCCCTGCCCCCTTCCCAGGGGCCTTCACTGTTCTCTGCACATCCTTCTAGTAAGAGTCTCCCCACAATGAAAAGCCTCCTCCACTCATTCACTGCAGATGGCTGGGCCCTTCCTTGAGCACATCAGGGAGTCAAAGAGTGAGATGGAAGGGACACAGAAGTGAAAGGGATTCCTGACCCTAGGCCATTCACTCCATCTCTGGAGGTGTCTGGCGAAGCTGCTGACCCTCTTCCCCCAAAGCATGTTGGTGGTCCTTGCTGCCTGATCCAGGCTCCTCAGAAGAGCCTGGCCTCTCTGCACAGCTGGCTGTCAGCCAGGCCTGCTGCTCAGTACCCTGCCTGCTGGGACACACCCCATATGTGCGTACACACCTGCCACACAGCGTGCCTTCACCCATCCACCACCGGCAGATTCCCCCCATAATATCAACACTCCACAAATACATGCACACTGTGTATATACAGACACACATACATGCACACATGCCACAGACAGACCCTCCATATATATGGCACCATCCAGGGGCTGGAGAGATGGCTCAGCAATTAAGAGTACTTGATTGCTGTTGCAGAGGACCCGGGTTCAATTCCCAGCATCTATATGGTGGCTAACAATCATCCGTAACTCCAGTTCCAGGGGATCCAACACCCTCTTCTGGCCTCTGTGGGCTTTGCATGACATGGGTGCACTTATATAAATGCAGTCAATACACTCATACACACAAAAATAAAAATATTGTTTTAAAGACACAGTCCACATGTGCCAACATACAACATACGCAGCACACATTGTACATATGCAGATATACACATGCCTCATACACCATGTATACCCCACATAATATATGTTGAAACGCTCCACATATACACTACCTATAAACCTTCTACTTATAGCTCATACACACTGTATACCCACAGATACATTCCTCACACATAAACAGTAGTCATAGTACATACACAAGTACACTATAAGCGCATGCACACACTCACACATACACATACATGTATGCACTTGCACACACATGGGCATACACCATTCATAGTTTACTCTCTTCCTTCCAGTGCTATACGGTGGAGAGTCCATGCCCAAAGAGCTGTGAGGACACTGTAAGTACTTCCCACACAAGGAGGGCACAGGTGGGAGGTATGGCTGTAGCCTACTTTCCTTCAGGGACTGCTTCCTTCTTCCTCACATGCCTCCTTCCCTTCCCTGAGTCCTGGTCCTAGCCCTCCCCAACTGTCAGGGCAAGCAGGAGGGTTGGGCCAGCAGCAGCCCTGGCTATGACCTCCCATCCTGGCCTCTTCCCCAGAATCTGGACTGCTTCGTCATAGACAATAATGGCTTCATTCTTATCTCAGAGAGGTCCCAAGAGGTAAGTTATCGGGCAATAGAACTGGAGAGAGGGGGCAGGAAGAAGGAAAGATCTCCAGCAGTTACATCAGCCAGGGGACAAAAAGCTGGGCCCTTTAATCCCACTTTGGAGCAAATTCAGGCAGAAGACCTAAAGAAAAGGAGTTTCTACAACAGAAGTCAACAGAGCAAGATTACAAAGGTGAAACACTGTTCCAACGCAGTGGTAAAGGAACTACTGCTCCCTTAAGTCATAACTAAGCTGACTCCCCTGTGGTTGGGAGAACGTGCCACATTGAGGTCAGTAAGAACACTGCTCAGAGGCCCTGTCTACAGTGCACCCATGTCTCAGGTCCAACATCCATAAGGGGCCTTTGAGCCCCAAACTCGCCCTGCTGCCTGCATCTTGCTCTCCTCTATCCCTCCTTCCACCCTCACTCTACTATCATGGGATCCAGGAGGGGACTGTCTCCCACCCCGTATTCCTCTTGTTTCTGGGCCTCCTTGTGGAAAAACTCTACTCTCTCTTCCATGCCTGAGCCTCAGTAGGGTAACAGAGAGACAAAAGAGGAAACACGATGGTAATTTTATATCCGCTAAGCCACATACCAGACCCTAAAATTAGCCAGGAATTATGCTTAAAAAGAACTTTGTTCAAACCTGAATATATATCTACCTGAGCCAGTTCCTTGAAACAACCCAAGGCGCTGCACGGCCTCCCAGAGGGACTTCCTCAGAAGGTATGTGTTCAGTTTAGCAAGTAGCTTCCAAGATCTGTGCCTCAGCTGAGTCACCTGATGTCAGGGTTTATGTCAAGCAGGAGGCTCCAGGTGCCTGGTTGTTGGCAGAGTTGCAGGGTGGAAGCTCGTGCTGACCAAAGTCATGGCCAAGGTAGTCTCTACCCTGCACCAAAGTCATGGTGTGACCTTCACCCAAGTGGGCCTGAGGGTCTATGGAAATTGTCAGAACATGGCAGAAAGCAGAGCCAGGGCATCAGGAGACTGAGCACAGATGGCAGTTATACAATAAGGATTACCAAAGGACATGGGACCTGGTTCCCTAGGGACAGGTTTTAAAACGTTTTATTTTATTTTTATGGTATGTGTATAAATATTTTACCTACATGTATGTAAGTGCACCACACATGTAACTCCAGTTCTAGGGAATCTGATGCCCTCTTCTGGCCTCCAAAGGCATTATACACATGTGGTGTACTTACATACATGCAGGCAAAACACCCATTCACAAAAAATAAAAATAAAGAAGTAAAAATGTTTAAAGATTTATGTTTTACGTAAAATACAGTTTTATTTTCTATTTTAAGTGGTTATTTACATTATGTGCCTCCATTTTTTAAAGTGTTATATTATCCTTTTATATTGTACATAGGCTTAGAAGCTGCTCCAAATCCTTTCTAAAATTAAGTATAAATGACATTAGCTTCCAGAAGCTCTGCCAGAGCTCCAAGAACAATGCCCCCCCCCCATATACACACAGCTCTCCCTGCTCTAGAAAAAAACCTGGTGATGAGGGAGGGTGTGGGATCTGGTGGACTTGAGCATGTAGGACTGGCTGGTGAGCTCAGGAGATCAGCCTTGTCTAGATGGGTGGGCTACAGGTCCCCATCCGGGCCTGGTGGTCATTCTGAGCCTTCAATACCCTGCCCAGGTTGCTCTGTCACTACTCGGAGGAGAGTTCACTAGCTTTGCTGCACTTGACTGGGTCTCATGGAATTAGTGCCAATCCCACAGTTCTCTGAAAGCCAAGAGCCAGGAGTTCTAACCCCTGGATTAGCTCAAGGACTTATGTAAAGGCTCTGGGGCTGCGGCACCTTGACACACCCACACCCATGAGACAGGCAAGTTAGCCCAGTACAGGGGCAACTGTCCAGCAGCAGGAATCTGCTCAGTTCCGAGTTCTTTCCTGCCCAAGCCATCCACTGGGCAGACCTCACAGGACCTCCCCTCCATCTCAAACTCATCACAGACTAAACACAAGCATCCCCTGGCCTTTGGATCTGCCAGGACTCCCTCGGCCTATAGATTAGACTGTCACTACGTGTGGATAATCCCTGGTAGCAGTGTGGGGGTAGGAGGAGTTGGAGGATGACAGCTGTGTTCCTGGTGCAGGGTGCAGCCACACATTAAGCTGGGTCCTGAAATGACGAGAGACCCAAAATACACATGAGGACCTTCACTATACAGGTCCAGAAATTTGATCTAAAGCATTAATTCAATTAGGTAAAAGCCAAACATAACTATATCCTTTAGTAACTATATGCCTGTTACAGTGGCTTAAGTAAATCACAGGTTGATGCTTTCACAAAAGAGTAGATCAAGGCTTAGCATGGCTTCCTGAAGGACCAGGGGTCCCCACCCTCAAGACACAGCACAGCTAGGGGAACTCCTGCCTTCTAGCCTACTTCCCAAAGTAGAGGGCCACACTGGGGTTGGGGCACCTCTAATACTCCTCCACCCTTTAAGCAATTTCCCAGAAGTCTTTTTGTTCCTAGGTTCTGCTCATAGTTCATTGGCTAGCCTTCAATATAAGAATTTCTGGGAAATGTAGTCTTTTCATGGATCACATTGTTAACCAGTTATTCAAGCTGCCTTACTAGAGGGACAGTGGGCCTTTCCTGCTGAGTGGCATATTCTAGGAAAGACAGTTTTGTTTGCAGAGGAAGATACCTTTTTGTAGTGCCCAGGATATGCTCTCTAACTGTCAGAGACCTCCCTCACTCCTCAGAAGTAGACATTTAAACAACAGGGCTGATGGTGGTGAATAAACCTAGACTTAGGGGAGAGACTGAGACTGGTTTACAGGAATCTGGGCCACCTTACCTGGTTTATACACCCCAATTTCCTGACCTAGGAATAGAGTTAGGTGCTAGGGCATAGAGGTAATTCTTCAGGATCTTGCTACCTGGTGATAGATGAACAGTGCATATAGTCACTGGACTAGCAAACAGCAACCCAACTGAGAGGGACCATTCAAGCTGCAGGGGTTAGAGAGAACTCCAGGTGGCTTGGAGGGTCCTATTGGGCACAGTTACAGTTACCTCCAGATACTGACTGGTTAGATCACAAAGGGACGGGTAGAGGGTCCTGTTTTACTTTTGGGAGAAATAACAAAGAATGTAACCAAACTCAAACAGTTTGAGATTATTTTGGTAAAAAGCCTGAGGGCAGAGAAAGGGATACATGAAGAGGCAGGGCTGCCCAGAGAGGGCTGGAGCCACAGAAGTGAAGGATAGGTACACAGAATGCAGAGGGGAGGGAGGGGACATGGAGGGCGGATGGCAGGACTCCCACCCTCCTGCGCTGGATGAAGAGGCCAATGTAGGAGAGGCCCACTGCACTGATACTTCCAGGCAGAACCTGCCTGGAGAAATGCTTTTGACCCCCCTCCACACTATCCACCCCCCACACCCCTGCACAAGCACATTCAACAAACCATGCCCACAAGCACTGCTCCCTCTTGCAAAAGCCTTGGCTCATGTGGATTGTACTGAGGAATTCTGTACCACTTTTCAGCACCCCCTACGCTGCCTTCCTAGCCAACTACAGGTGACGGCATGCAGGTTTAGAAAGCGATGCAATGGGCCATTTGGGGAAGGAGCAGGCTGCAGGTGAGAGGAGACAATTCCATGAAAAGACATCAGGGAAAGCCTGGGGCAGCTCTGGCTCTCTCCCTCTCACAGATGGGAAGATTTCTGGGGGAAGTGGATGGTGCTGTCATGATGCAGCTTCTCAGCACGGGGGTGTTCAGCCGGTAAGTGGGACTCACCTCACCCCAGTTTACAGGCAGCTCTCAGAGTCTGACCTCAGAAGCCCCCAGAGAGCCCCCGAGAAGCCTTTCTGGAGTCAGACGGAATACAAGCTGAAGCTGTATGGATATCCCCAGACCTATACTGAACACCCAGAGGAGAGATACAGGGCCCAAACTGTAGGAGTGCTGTTTAGACAGGGTCTCCCTGTAGCTCCAGCTGGCCTGGAACTCACTATGTAGACCAGGCTGGCCTTGAACTCACAGAGATCCACCTGCCTCTGCCTCCCGAGTGCTGTGATTAAAGGCAGGCACCACCACACCTGGCTTTGGTTCATTTTCTTAAAGCCATCCCCAGTGTAGGAGTGCCATTTTAGCCTGAGTCGGTTTCTGGCTCTGGATCCCTCATGGGTCCCAGCCAGCACAAGTCCCGTTGCCATCCCCCTGCCCCAAGTCAGAGCAGGAAGTGGTCTTGGCTTCCCCACACCTTGCTTGTGCATTTCAGAGTGACCATGTATGACTACCAGGCCATGTGCAAACTGCCAGATCATCACCACAGTGCAGCCCAGGCCCTGATCAGTGTGAGTGTCACTCGAGGCCTTCCTGCTCTGTCCTCCAGGGAGTCACCTGGTCCCATTCTCATCCAGCCTCAGGCCTGGCTCAGACCACTCTTACCTCTGTGCCCAATGCTCCCCTTCCCCTAAGTCTGTGGGTCTTGTCCAGGAGGTGTGGGGCTGGTAAGACGATGGGGCCTCAGGCAGTAGGAACACACAGTTCTGCCCTCACCTCCCAGCCTGCCAAGAGATCCTTGGGGGTCCTCAGCACTGGCCCACCAGAGAAATGATCAGACTCCTGGAAGGGCTTGTCAAACCTTGCGTGTGGGGTATCTAACCTACAGAAGGCCATTGAGATACCTCTGTTCTGGGGCTCCTTCTGCAGGGACAGGCAGGTCCAGTCTGGAGGGTGGCTGCTGAGGGGGCCCCTGGTGCTGGCCTGAAGTAGCTCTGCTCTCCTCCAGCCTCTCTCTGCCTTCTCCATGGTGGCTAGATGGCTACTACATGAGCTCCTGCTGTGAGTGGGGGTTAGATGGGACAGCTCCCTGGGGGTGGGAATGGATCGTGGGTGGTGGTCTGAGGAGGGGAGGGATCCCTGCACCTGGGAACTGGATCATGAAGCGGAGTTCAAAAAGAAGGCTTGCTGTAAGTGAAGCTTGGATAAAGAGGGGAAGGGGTGCCCCAGGTAAAGAGTACTCCCTATGGTTGAGGACTGGATCATGGTTAGGGGTAGAAGACAGGAGAGGACTCCCTGAAGGTGGAGAGTGAATCATGAAGACACCATTAAGAGAGGCTGCCTGAGGCCTCCACAGCCTTGCTCCCTAGCCCCAGGGAGGAGAGAGTTATGTTCCTCCTCCCTACACACACTGTCTCATGGCCTCCTGCAGGAAGAGAGAGTCCAGGAGAGAGGGTTGGATGGAATGGCAGCCACTGGGAGCTCTGGGTCCCTTCAGAGACCCAGGTGTGGTGCACATATCCGCTCCCAAGACTAGGTTCTGCATCTTGCAGGTTCCTGCTGGAGTGGAGTGCCTGGGGTTCTTGGCATGACAAAGTGTCTGAGGGTGAGTGCTAGGGGGCAGTGTGGACAGCATTGTGGTCAGCTCATTGGAAAGCTTTTGCCTGGGGTGAGTGACAGTGGGATGGGTGCTGAGGCCTTTGCTGTTCATAATCTCATCTCATCACCTTCCCCTCACTCCGGGCTCCCTTACCTCTGTATGTGACATCACATCACTTCTGGACACCTTCGCTCCATGTGACATCATCACTGCCCTATGACATCCTGCCCTCGTGTGACGCTATGCCCTTCCCGTGCCATGTCCACCCTGTGTTGGGCTCATGCCCTGGGCAGCCAAGACAGTCTTCCATCACTGTAAGTAGTTCCCAGCTTAGAGATCCTAGCTGGCCCCGGTACACTGGGATTTTACAAAGGGTTGCCTTCAAGTCTATCCTTAAAGCACAAGCAGGGTTGAGTTCTCTTCATTCTAAGACACTCCTTACTTGGGGGAAGAGAGGAGGAAACTCAGAAGTCATCCCACAAGCACAGTCCTGCTGTGGGGAACACCAGAAACACTGCTATCTTCTCTGATGAGAAGTTCCCAGAATGAAAGGGAGGTGTGGTGCATCGTAGAGATAAATAGTCACCAGGTCACCCAAGAGAAGAAAAATGGTACCTCCCCCAGGTATCTGCCAGCCTCATCAGGGCTCCAGGTATGAGGGAGTGTCCTCCAGGATGACATTCCTCCCATGGTCTTGTGCCTGAGGACAGAGTCACCCAAAGGTGGTGACATGGTGAGAAGGCCCTGACACAAAGCAAAGTTGAAAAGGCTTTGTCTCAGTTGCCTGTGATACTTGACCCCAATATGGGAAAGGGACGATACCTGATCCTTATAAGCCAAGAGATACAGATGCACCCCTGGTCCTGGGGATGTGGAGCTTCCAGGGATGGCCATGTGGGGGCTGGCTTTAGGCCATCCTGCTCAACTTGTCCACGACAACAGAACTTTCCCTTTGGGCTTCCAGTGGCCAAGAGGCTCCTCACTCCCTCCCATTGCTTTCTTTTGGCTTCCTTATATAAACAATGCCCTGACCACCCCCTCAGCCTCCTCCACCATTCTAGACTGTGGTGGGAAGTCACCCACAGCAGTTGTCATAGGACCCGTTCGGGGCAATGACAAGTCATGTATTCTAGTCTGCTCACTCATCACTGGCCTAGAGGATGTTCCTTCCACCTGCCTGTTCAAAGCTCCACTTGTTCAGGGCAGCCTGGAGACTGGCTATGTGACCTTAAGAGAAGCTACCTGGTCCTATCACCGGTGGCTATGACAGGTGTTATCACTAGGATGACCTCTCCTACCACAGTGGCTCAGGTGACAGAGAGCTAGCCCAGCCCCGGAATCTGCTCTCTGAGAGGAGAGGAGGCAATCCTGAGGCTTCTGATCCTGAGGCCTGGTGCAAGGGCCACCCAGTAGACCCAAGTAAGACAGCACAAACAGGAATGGAAGGCAGCTGAGCTGTAGGTGCTTTTCCCATCATGAGGATTGTTTAGCCTGCATACTGGCCCCTCCTCTTGACTTCGAGGTCTGCAAAGAAAGTTTCTAGGTCCAGGAATTGAGGAGACCTTTGGCTCTCCCACTCCCTCCTTGTGTGGCCTTGCCAAAGCAACACTGTACCTGCACTTTCATTTCCAGGTGTTTAAAAGGGGGTGTTGCTGCCTGCCCTGGCTGTTTTGCTGCTGGGCTGAGAAACAGTAGCACTGGGCTGCTTTGAAACAGCACTGAATAGTGCCCACAGGCCCAAGAGGCTAGGTCTGTTCTTAGATCTCTGGGACCCTGGCAGGAGCAGACAGCTGCTCAGGAGTAAGGCCTCCGTACTCTGCCTTTTGCTGAGTCCTAATCATTGTATCCCCTGCCCTTGTAGCAAGCTAATGAGTCTCGCCCTTGAGGATACTTCCTAAGGCCCTTGGGATGCTATAGTACCCTTCCTCACACACATACCTCTGTCAACCACAGCCCACAAGCACAAGAAGCAGGACCTGCTACACCCTTGTGACACTGAGTACCCAGTATTTGTGCACCAGACAGCCATCCAGGAAACCAATGGGATCATCAAGTGTGGAGCCTGCCAGAAGTAAGTCCCCGGGGTTAGCCAAGGAGTGCAGTTTCTAGCCCCTGGCACCCACAGGGAGGTCTCCATAGGAAAGGAGGGTAGGGTGATACCTTTAGGAAAAGGTTACCCCTCCTTGTCTCCCTACTTTCTTAAGTGTAGGCCAAAAAAGGGGCTTGGCATGGGCTGCATTAGGAAACATGGGAACCGAACCCAGGTCCTCTGCAAGAGCAGACAGTGCTCTTAATTGCTAGGCCATCTCTCCAACCCCCACATATGTGTTTATATGTGTGATGTACATCTGTGCTGTGTAACATTGCTCATCCCACAGGAAATGCTTGGTGACACTTGTCACTGCTGTGCAACACCAGGCCTAGTATATAAAGGCTTTTTCCTACGTCCCCACCACCAACACAGAAAGCTGTGTGTAGGAGCCCCATGCCACCTTGTGGCCAAGTCTGAAACTGCAAATTCCTTTCCAAAAGCAAAGGTAATAACTGTTTGCTGGGAACAATCTTTGTGCCAAATGTCCCTTTACATATTTACATTTTTCATCCTCTTTGGTCTACTGGGGAAGGAAGAATGCCATTGTGAAGGCTTGTGTAAAGACGTCAACAGTACTGGGCTAATCTGCCCTTGCCTGCTTTCTGTCCCCTATGCCACACAAGCATCCGGAAGTTCCCCCCTAGAGCCCCCTCTCCTGGGACAGCATGCCAGCTGCAGATTCCTCTCTCTCTCTCTCTCTCTCCCTCCCTCCCGTTTTCTGTCTCTGTCTCTATCTCTGTCCGTCTCTCTCTCTCTGTTTCCTCCCTCTCGCCTCTCTCTCTCTCTCTCTCCTCCCGTCAAGTGCTGTTTTCTCTGTCTCTGTCTGTCTCTCTCTTTCTCTGTCTCTCTCTCTGTTTGCTCCCTCCTCTCTCTCTCTCTCTCTCTCTCTCTCCTGCAGGGCATTTGTGATGCAACAGATTCCCAGCAGCAACCTGCTCTTCCTAGTGACAGACCACACCTGTGACTGCAGCATGTTCTCTCCTGTCCTTCAGGAGGCTACAGAGGTCAAATATATCCTTTTCATCTTCCAGGGGTAAGGGGCTGACTGCAGATATCATGGAGGGATTCTGATTTGGGTGCAGAGTCCATCCTTTCTTACCCTCCATCCTTCCTTAGAGCACCATGGTTTATTCCCCAGCCCCTTCTGGGGCTCGGGTGCTGCCCCCTGACCCTGTAACTGTTTGCAAGGCAACTGGTCTTACCAGGGGCCAGTTCTTCTAGATCTTGATCTCTGTAGGATCTCCAGAAACATGAAGAGTTGTGACCTTGACAGTGAGTTCTGCACATAATGCCTCTGTCAAATGTGACAGGATGCGCTCCCAGAAGCCCAGGCGGCGACCCAACTCCTGCCACGCCTTCCATCCAGAGGTGCGGGCTGTATGAACTGATGGGCTTGGTCTTCATCCCCCAGTTCTCCCTGTCATGTGTGTGTCCTTTTGCAACATGGGTATTTTTGGACACTGATGACACAACTGTACATGCTCATGTTACTGGCAAACACTTGCATTCACATTCATGTGGTATTGATATGGTGATGGAAGATACTAGATTTTGCCAGGTCTGTAATCTCAGTGCTCAGCAGACAGGCAAGTGAAGGAGAGTTCCAGGTCAGCCTGGGCTACACAATGAGACCCTATCTTAAGGAAGAAAAGAAAAATGGGAGGGAAGGAAAAGAGGGACTGGAACAAAGGGAGGGAGACAGAGAGGAAGGAAGAAGGGCAGGAAGGGGAGGGAGGGCAGAAGAGGGAAGGGAAGGAAGAAAAATGTATTGGTGTTTGTCCTGGCTCCTGGTAGTGTCAGATCCTATGTAATATGGGTGATGGGAGAATCTTTTGTTGTATTTGATCTTAGTCCCTGGTTCCTGACCCAAGTTCTTCAAAGCTCCTTGGAATGATAAGGGTTAGTACGTTAATTACTGAGGAGCAGAGCTAGGTGGCTTCAGGATGGGGGCTGTCACTAGAAAGGCCTCCCCAGGCTTGGACTTTCTGCCCTAAGTCCCAGCCTGAGGAGGCCTTTCTAGTGACTTTCTGCCCCAAGTCCCTTCTGAGGCAGGGAGTAGCTGGAGATGGAGTTTATCACTTTGGCTAGTGACTGATTTCATCCATCATACTCACGTAACATCCATAAAACCCCTAAGCTCAGCTGGAGAGATGGCCCAACAGGTAAAGGCACTTACCACCAAGCCTGACCACACGGTACAAGTAGAGAACTGACTCCAGAAAATTGTCCTCAGACCCCAGCACATAGGCTGTGGCACATACTCCCACCCATGTACACATGCGTGCACACACAAGATAAATGTGATTTAAAAAAACAAAAACCCTAAGCCGGATTCAGGCACTTTAGGGTTGGTAAGTCATCTGTCTGAGAGGGTGGCATATCTGCAGAGATGGTGGCTCTGAGCAATCACCTCTTCCACTGGGCAGCTCTTGGTATAAGTGAACCTCCCCAAGTTCCCTGAAGTCTAAGAAAGGGGTCACAGGACCCTTGATGTATGGCCAGTCTGTCCCTTAAGGGAGGTCCAGGACTAGTAATCTGGGTACAGAACAGTCTGAAAGACTAAGCCCTTCAGCCTATAGATCTCCAGGCAACAAGTGTCAGAACTGGACTGTAGGTACCCAGTTGGTGTTGGAATTCCCCCCACAAACATATCGAGGAAAAGAAACCAACCAAGATCCAAGAGCTGTATTTCCTAGGGTTTGGGGCCCAGGTGAATTAAATTCCCCATACTGCCCTCATTCTTGATACCTTACTCTACTGATCATTATGTGGCTAGTGTCATAGTGACTGGTGTGTATTAAGCACCTGAGCACCCTACCTACTGCAGACTCTGCTGGATGTGGCTGCCATAGAAAATCTCCCCTATAAATGGTCTGGAGGTGAGGGCTGCCCCCTACCACGTGAGAGGAAGGTCCCACAGCCACACTAAGCAGTCTCTACTGTCCCATAAAAGCTCTAAGGTAGATGGTTTCCTCCCCTTTCTGGAATGTCCCTGTCTCCCCAAGCTCTTGGCTTTGTCAGTCGTCCGGCCACCCTGTCCATGCTGGCCGTTGGGCTGGGAGGGTGACCCCAGTCCTAATGCCACCCTCCACCTCTCTCTGGCTTCACAGGAGAATGCCCAAGACTGTGGTGGTACTTCAGACACTGCAGCCTGGCTCCCCCTGCTCCTGCTGCCGCTGGTGGCCTGGCTGCCTCCAACCCAGCTTCTGTGGTGACCCCATCCTGTCTGACCGTCACAGAAGGGGATCCTTACAGAGACATTCTAAAGTCACCAGCTCACAGCAGTAGGGTAACTTCTAGGCTTTTCTCAGACTACCAATCCCTGCCTCTTGGAGATTGCTGGAAGGATCAAGAAACCAACAATGTCCCAAGCACTGCTACCTCAAGGCTCCCCAAGGTGCCTGGTACCATCCACCCCAAGTCTTCTACTTCTCTATCCTTTTCAAGAATCCAGCAAGAGCACAAGTGGAGTAGGACAAAAATGTTTAGATGCACCCATTCACCAGATCAGAATCCACCAGTTTGGGGTCAGCTGTTTCTCTGACTGATCTGCTGCATATCTGGAGACTTCTGAGGACTGGGATGGTACAGAATAAGGCCATGCAGAGGAAGCTGGGCAAGAGCCACAAATACAAAGGTCCTTAGGAAGGCACCTCCATGCACTACAGAGAGGGCAAGGGAGGACAGAGGGACAGCGACAGGGAGAGAGGAGAGACAGGAAAACAAAGAATAGGCATTAATCCTTTGGGGAACTATCAATTAGGCTACTAAAGAACTTCCAAACTTCAGAGATGGCTCAGTGGTTAAGAGCACTGGCTGCTCTTGCAGAGGACCTGGGTTCAATTTCCAGCACCCACATGGTGGCTAACAACTGTCTGTAACTCCAGTTCCAGGAGATCCCACACCCTCTTTTGACCTCTGCAGGCACTGCACATCGTAGGTGCACTTACATCCACGCAGGTGATACACTCATACACATAAAATAAAAAAATATTTTAAAAGAATTTCCAAATTTCTTTTTTAACAAAACCCTAACTTAAACTTTACTTCTGATGAAATTCTGTCTCAAAGAGAAAGAAAAGATGAAGGTGAGGGAGGGAGGGGGCTAAGCTCTGCAGTTGCTCCACTGGCAATCGCATGGTCCAGAGGACATGGTGAGAATAGAACCTTGCTAAGTGCAGGGTGCCAGGTAAAGTCTAGAACCCATGATGGGCTTTTTGTGGTCTGTATCTACAAAAGAATCCTCCCTGAAGTAAAGCTCTTGAGGTTTGAAATAACCCATATTCAATCCTTACCACAACCCTCTGAAATAGGTACTATGATTTACCCTTTGCTTTTGGCATCTGTGATATGTGTTCGTGTTCATGTGTACCTGTTTGTGCATGGTGTGGAGGCCAGATGTCAACACTGGGTGTCTTCCTCATTAACTCCCCACCTTAGTTTCTAAGGCAGGGTCTCTTACTAAATCTGAAGCTGGCTTATTTGGCCAGACTAACTGGCCAGCAAGCCCCCAAGGATCCTTGTATTGCTATATTCCCAGCGCCAGGGTTGCAGACACACCCTGCTGTGTCCCCCATTTTTATGTGGGTGCTAACTCAGGTCCTCATGCTTGCCTTGCAAGAACTTCACTGACTGAGCCTCTCCCAAGCCCCACGATTTGCCTGTCTTCTAAGTGAGGAAATGAAAGCCTGGAGTGGGAAAAGTGGCTCTGAATTAGTTTTGTTCAGGCCACATGTAATATACATGGACCTAATGCTGTCTAGCACACAGTAAGCACTAAATATGGACTAACCACTTCTCTTATAGCTTGAAAGCCAGGATAACAGGGAAGGTCAGAGGTACTGCCTGGCCTGGGTAGTACCAAGCTGCCCCAGCTCAGAACTTCCTCCTTCATGATACCAAGACACAACACAGTTGTGGCAGGTGTGGCAGAGGGAGCCTCTCCTGAGTCCTGCCACCCACCTTTCTTGCTCTGTCATTAGTGTTCTAACTGTCATCTAGCAGCATTCGGTCTAACTACAAGCACAGTGTACTTTTGGAGGGCTCATCTTCCTCACCCAACCAGGCAGAGCATTTTGGGGCAAGTTTTTCAATTATTTTGGCCATAGGATATAAATACTAAGCGTAGGATGCCAGACAGCTCGTGGCCACAAATCACATGTCTTCTTCCTCAGAGTTTCATGCCCCCACACTGCTGAGGGGAACTGTGAGATCTAGAAACCACTTCTAGAACCAGTGGAAGGAAAAGCAAATGCCATATTCTCTACCTTGGAGAAGAGGTTCTCCTAAGGTTTGCCTTTGGAGGTCATAACTCCTGCTTTCAACAGTCAAAGAGGCAGCCTCACCTGTGCTGAAGAGCTGTCACCCTGATTTCAGAGGAGCAAACTGCCAGTTAAGTCAAGTCATCTGATAGATGGGGAAAGAGCACTGACATGTCTCTCCTGGTCTGTGTGCACCTTTGATGACAACACCTCAAGGATGCTGTCAGAACCACCATTAATTACCAAATCACTGCTGAGTTTGCATGTTTTAATAGAAGCACCTTAAATAAAAGACTTCAAACCCCATTTCATGATGCTAAATGAAGTGTTGGTTCAAGAGGGCAAGAGAGCAGTCATGCCTTAAGATCAGAAAAGCAAGTGTGCAGATAGGAAGGGTTCAAATGTCAAGAAAAGGAGGGAGAGCAAAGGCTTGACGGAAACCAAGCCGAGCTCTATGGGAAATTTAGGACGTACTCTTCATGAAGCATGTAAAATATACTTTTAGCCCTTTTATTTTTGACAGGTTAAGAACATGGGGGCCAGGAAAGGAAGTGACTTCCTGCCTGTGTCCCATGTCAAATAAATGATGGAACTGGGATGTAAATCTGCCTCTCCACCCCTAGACTACATGGCAAAAGGAGACAGGATGGCCAAGATATGAGGCTACAAGCACTACGGTTCCACAGTCCCCGACCAGTGCCACTGCAGGCAGCAGCTAGGGAGTGAGCCAGACTTTCTTCTGACATAGATTGGAAGGACAGGTGGGAGAAGGGTGATCAGAGGGCTTGTGCTGGGTGAGAAAAGAAAATACAATGAAAAACACATTCAAGAAAACACTGGAACGCTGTTCCTGGGTAATCTTGGAGCAACACTGCCCAGAGGTGTCTCTAAGGAAGTACTAGGACAGCTGTGAGAAAACAGAAAACATCGACAAGCCAGTGGGCAACCCCTTTGTGCCCAGCACTGGGAGGCAGAGGCAAGCAGGCCTCCCAGGCCAGCAGCCTGGTCTATGTACCTAGTGAGTTCAAGGCTAGCCAAAGCTGCATAGGGAAATTCTGACTCAAAACAGCTAGGTGTGGTGGTACACAACTTTGATCCCAGCACTCAGGAGGTAGAGGCGGGTGGATCTCTGTGAGTTCCAGGCCAGCTAGGGCTACAGGGAGACTGTCTCAAAAAGACCGCCCCCCCAAAAAAGACAAAACAAAAACACAGGGTAGTCTGGAAGCTTTCCTTGAAAATGAGAACATGTGGTCCACACCTGTAATTTCAGCCCTCAGAAGGCTGAGGCAGGAGGATCACAAGTTTCAGGCCAGCCTGGGTCACAGAAATAGATTTTGCCTCAAAAAAGACAGGGAGTGGAGAATGAGATTTCTCTGCACCTGGCTCAAGTGACCACAAAAATCTAAAAACTGAGCGAAGCCCAACCAACACAAGTACATTGATCTTTGCATTTACAATTGGAAATTTCTGAAAATTCCTTAAACTTCAGTGTCTAAATTAGGGCATGTAGATAGCATTAGTGTCAACTTGACACACCTGGGTTGAGGAAGCCTCAACTGGGAATTGCCTCCACAGTTACTGGCCTGTGGCCATGTCTGTGGGGCACTGTGGGTGGTGCCATCCCTGGGCAGGTGGGCCTGTGTGGCATAATAGGCTGAGTGGGGGCCAGGGGAGCAAGCCAGTAAGCAGCATTCCTCCATGGCCTGTGCTCCAGCTCCTCCTCCAGGTTCCTGCCCTGAGTTCCTACCTTGGGCTCCCTGATGAACTGTGTGACCCGGGAGATGTAAGTCAAATAAATCCTTTCCTCCCCAAGTTGGTACTGGTCAGAGAATTTTGTCACAGTAATGGAGAAACAAACTAGAACAAGGTGTCAGAGATACTCCAAAAGCTAAAGAGAGGCAAGCTTTTAAA
Source organism: Nannospalax galili (assembly GCF_000622305.1). Lineage (NCBI taxonomy): Eukaryota > Metazoa > Chordata > Mammalia > Rodentia > Spalacidae > Nannospalax > Nannospalax galili. Next base: position 1,822,290 of record NW_008343559.1, on the reverse strand, counting down.
AAAAAAAAAAAAAAAAAACACTGCCAATAAGCACACAACAATGTCCATCTTCCATTTGGCTCTTTTTATTAGAGAAACTGAGAAGACAGCAAATAGGGAAACCCCATAGTGAATGGAACCATTACACAGATGCCTTCTGGAACCCCAACCTTCTATGATCCCCAAAAGTGTGCTTTGTGACTTCAGCAACTTATAAAGGGGAGAGGGGAAATACTGAAAAAGGCCACTATTAAGAATGAAGGTATACAGGTCCTAATCAGCCTAGGGTCAAAAAGAAAGTTAAACATGTATGCAGAGCAAGCAAGCCTCAGACTGCTCAGAGTAAGGCATTCAGGCGCCAACCTGGTGAGTTCCCCGAGGCACCACAAGGTCAAGTGCACAAGGAGGCTGTTGGTAGTGAGCTGCGCAGACACACTCGGGCACACAGGTGCCCACACGCACCCCCAGAAAGGGAGGTTACTGGACTACACACTGGTGGTGTTGGTTCTCTTATCCTAAGAGTTTGTGCTATGTTGAACCAGATTCTTCCTGCTTTGGACCCAAAGACCTCTGCTTCTGCAGGTGTTGTCACAGGGTGGATCTCATACCCTATATTCCAAAGTACATGACCAGAAAGCAAGTCTGGCTTCTGATACATGCTCTTGTTCCCACAAACCTAGGTGAGCTTCCTTCCAGATGGACACTGTCCAGCCAAACTGTTTTCTCAAGGGATTAACACTGTTCTTAATTCTGTCCAGCACAGCACCATTCACACACTGAATCTTCTTTTGGTTTACCTAGGTCAGTGACCTTATCCAGAACCCAAATACTCCTAAGTTCTTCCCAAGTTTTACAATGGAGTCTTTTTTTCCTGGATCTCCAGCTGTAACTGAAGATTTGAAGGGAAAAGCAGAACAATAGCCATGAAAACACTACTGAATAAACAGGACAGCCTTCTCATAATCCCAAGCATCCCTTCTGAGGATGTCTGGGGCCTGGGGTGTTTCATTCCAATAGCTACAATCTCCAGGATGGAATGCCACAGCCTCAAGTCTTGGAGAGCAGCAACCCAAGACTCACTCAAGTGCTTAGCTTCTCGTTCAGGGGCCCAAATCAGAATTCTAGGAGGCAGGTCCCACTTCTTCCCACCCCCCACTCTCAAAACCATAACAAGGTGGCCAGAGGACAAGAGAAATTATTTGTAACTTGTAGCAGCAATTCAGATTGTGGGCTTATGTTACCAGACTCCCCGACAATAATATACTGTTCTCTTTTTAACATTACCCTTGCAAAGTAGGATTTGGTGAGTGCTGACTGTTCATGGTGGGTACTGTTGGCTTTCTTATTCAAGGAGAGCTGAAAAGTCTGTCACTCTAAGCTTGCCAAGACAACACAAAAGGAAAAACCCATTCCTAGTTCAAATTCCTAGTCCATGGCTTTCCCAACCTGCCTATGGGACACCTCAAGTGGGACCTATGCACATCAGAATCTTGGCTGGCTCCATGCCAAGAGCTATGATGCCAAAGAAGGCAGTTTTTAATTTCCAGGGTGAAGAAGGGTAGTCAGGGCAGTGATACTTAATAGAGAAAAGTTTGCCAAATGGCCCAGAGCTTCATAGCAAGGACCTCGAAAACTGCCGCACCTCTACTCAGGTAAGAAACTATCACCTAAACGGGATGCCAGGAAAAAACAAGACAAGCTCCTACACTAATGCCCCCAGAGGTCCTCCTCCATCTTCATCCCCTCTTTATCAGCATCCATGGCAGGACTAAAGGATCCCTGGCCACATGACAGTCTCAAATGACACCTGAACTAGAACCTTTACCTAACATCCTGTTGGTCATTTATGCTCTGCTTCCTCTGAGAAAGCTCACACCTGCTCCCTCCACTTCTCCCTCTCCCTCAGAACCCCTAAGGCTCTCTGTCTTAGAGTGGTCAGGAAATCTGTGGGCTCGGGCAGGAACCTCTGCCCCACCAGGATCCAAGTATGTCAGCCTGTGGAAGGCACCTTGGTGCACCAAGACATCCTGCATTCTGGAGCTACCACTTCATCCTTCTTCGGTCACTTTGTGCAAGATTGAAACAGTGTGTGGTACTTGCATGTTTCATTCTTTACAAAAATTCTCCCTCCCTCCCCCGCCCCTATGTTTTAAATGTTTATATAAATTCTTATTTAAACAGTAAATTAGAAATCTTATTTACATTAATTTCTTTGTTCTCCCAAAGGAGCGCCTAAAATCGTACTCCCACCCTTTTATGGGATATAAATGTTCACCTAAATTGGTTTTGATTATTGTTTTAAGGAGCTCCAGTGGCGCAAACAACTGGCGCGTGGTACTCACATGTATTACTGTTTTAAGGAAAGAGAAAGGGAGAAGAAAGGACCACCAGATAAAACTGCTTCCCCATCTTCTACAAATAAATAGGATACAGATCAGAAGTCAGTTTGCCAAGATCTTGAAAGCTCTCCATCGGTAGACCCCAAGAGAAGTCAGCATATGGGCTATTTCTCCTTTTCTCCAAATTGATGCACTTCATCCTTTGAGGTATAATTTATTTTTGTTTTTCTCTTCTTAGTCTTGTACCCCATGGAGCCCCTGGGCCATCACAAGGCCCATGAAGCTGTCCAAGTTTTGGGGCTTCTCTGGCACTGGCACCGACAGCCAGTAAGAGGCCTGCGGGAGCTGCAGGTCTGGGTTCAGGGTCTCAGTCCCTGGCTACTGGTAAGTATCACAGTGCATCCTCTTCAGTGCAGCCCCCACCAATCATGAAACGGAATTCCTGCAGGTTTGAGACGCCATGGAAGTGAACGAAGGCACCAGCAACCACAAAGATGTGGAACAGCTGATGAGAGTGAAACTGGAGGGAGAAAAGAGGCGGGGGAGAAACCCATCATTATTACTATTTCTGCTAAAGACACCTAGGGCTACTGCTTCCCAGCGTGCACTGACAGGAAGCAGGATACATGTGACAGAACTCAATTCAAGGTACCCACAGGTACAAGAACATCCACTAGGCACCTTATAGTCTGCTGAGTCAAAGCCAGCTGTGCCCTAAAGAAACACACATACTGACACTAAGCTACAGACAAAGCTGCACGATGAACACAGCGAACATAGGGGCAAATGCCATACAGACCCTTGCAGTTAGACAACACAGATCACAAAGTTCCCAAGGCCCCCTTGACAACTAGCAGCAGGATATGGTTTACTGATGGATAAGAACAGTAGAGCTATGGCCACTTAAATCCTGCTCTCCAAATATGTTCAACATATAATTTATATATGAAAATGTCTTTATTTAACAGTACTTTTAAATTTGTTTAAAGTAGGGACTGGAGCGATGGCACAATCGGTAAAATGTTTGCCACATAAGTGCCAAGACCTGGCTTCAAACCCATTATTACCTAAATAAAAAGGTGGGAACAGTAGCAAGCACCTATAATCTCAGCACTGGAAAGGCAGAGACAGATGGATTCCTGGAGTTCACAGACGAGCTAGTGTAGCCAATCAGTGGGCTCCAGGTTTAACCAGAGATCCTGTCTCAAAAAATAAGGTGGACAGGGACTGAGGAAGATACCGACCATTGACCTCTGGCCTCTACACACACATATACACCCACCACACCACACACCACACATGCATACACAAAATGTTTCTCTCTGTTAGGAAAATTAAAGGAACTTCTAGTATTCAGTAGAAGGCCACAGGAAAAGGTCCTTGGAGTTTCCTTCTGCATTAAGATTCAGGAATCACATGAAAACCAGAAGACTGGGCAAATACTTCTACTTCCTTCTCAAGTCAGAGCTGGTCTACAAGCACATGATGCTATTTCTGATTTTTCTTATTCTGCTGAATGTTACTTTACATCTTAAGAAGAGCGACCGGTTTGCTCAGTACACCACAATTTTCTTCAGAAATTACAATATTCTCTCATAGTCTCAAGATGAAAAATTACAGCAGCAAAGCATATTTATCAGGGGAAAGAACTGATTTTAGAAGTATAAATAAGAAGCTAAAAGTTATATCCCATAAGGTGTTTCCTAGGAAACCAAAGGGAATTAATTCTCCTAAAGGTTGAAATGTCTATGTTCAATCTGTGTCAAAAGTATGAGGTGGCAATCTCAAAAAGGTAAATTAACTAATCTGAAGCTCCAAAGATGGCTTGAGCTCAGGCTTATCTTCCCTTTATAGACAGCTAAACTAAACATCTAAGACACTGGATGGCCAGTTCAGCCTACACCTGTCAGCAACGATGAGAAGCAGGCCTGCCCAGGTCGGATCTTGAACCATGAGTTCTCCAACTCTTACCACATTACTGAGAATAGTTCAGATCCTCTCCAGCTACAAAGTTCTATCTCCATGGGCCCCTCACATTTTCTTTTCTTTCTTCTCTTCCCTAGTGTCTCACCATTAACTACAGTCTAGTTACCGCCCCCTCCACTAGACATCTACAGACTCAATTTCTCATCACTTATCACTGGCTTTTGGTATCTGAAAGAGCTCAGGGTCAGTAAAATGGCTCAGTAGGTGAAAGCACCTGTTGTGCAAGCCTGACAATCTAAATTCAATCCCTGGAACCATGGGAAAGGAGAGAGCCAACTCCCCAAAGTTGTCCTCTGACTCCACATGCATGCTACAGAATGTGCATCCTATCCCACACACCTATATCAAACACATACAGCAATAATAAAATAAAAATTAATAACTATGCCATCTTTTTTTCAAAAAAGGATTAGGCCAGGCATGGTGGCGCATGCCTTTAATCCCAGCACTCAGGAGGCAGAGGCAGGCAGATTTCTGTGAGTTCGAGGCCAGCTTGGTCTCCATAAGTGAATCTAGGCCTGCTGGGGCTACAGGGAGACCCTATCTCAAAAAGACCAAAAAAAAAAAAAAGAATTGTAGTAGAAGATGATCCTCCTTTCATAAGTTAGAAAATAGAAACAGAAGGGAAATAGAGAGAGAATCGCTAATTACTCTTCCGTACAGTACAGCAAACAAGAGCACAGATAGACACTAAAACCGGCTTGGTTCCAATTCAGATTCTTCCAACTGATAGCCATTTGCCTTAGACAAGTTGCCAAACATTCCTGGGCCTTAGTTACCTAGTCTGTAAAATGGAAACAGCAATATTTATGCCTGTGGCACTGATAACTCCAGATGAGTCAGTGCATGCACAGTACTCAGTACTGTGTTTGGTACCACGTGCTCAAACAATGAGTTATTACCATGCTTACTGTCCAGAGAGACCCAGATGAGAGATAGATTTAAGACTAGAACACAAGTCTCTCAATTTTGAAACTTTTTTTATTTCATCATTTTCCAGTGCGCCAACAGCATACTAACAACAGGCACATATGCCTAATCACCACTGATCACACTTACCCAGATGTCACATTTGCCAGGGAAGAAGCGTTCAGGGATGCGGGCAGCATAGAGGGCAGCTCCTGTGATATAGAGGCTGGCCATGAGCATCAGCCAGCCTATCTGCCCAATGGTGGCAGCCTTCAGGAAGCCCTCTGAGATGACATAGTGCAAGGTGGGGATGATTCCACTCAGGCCTAAGCCCAGAAACACTCCTAAGACATCATAAGAATGGAATAAAAAGAAAACACACAACAGAAATAAGAAGTCTATATTACAGCATAGTACTATTTACTCTGTCAACTTAAAATTTCAAAGTAAGATGCAACATTGCCTTAAAGGAAAAAGAAGGTCCTTCAAACTCTGGAACACTGTCATACAAGACAACACAGCTAGGTTCTAAAGCTCTATTTACAAATGCAAGGAGTCGCCTAGTAAGCCAGGCTCAGAGTCAACAGTAAGTAGCCCTGAGGATCAGAACCATGTTGCTAAGAACTTTAGGAAAGCTTGGGGAGCTTGTTTCAGCTTCTTCAACTGCTGCCCTTTTACAGACACAGATTGTAATACTGATGGCACTTTTCATTCATTTAGTCAAAGGCTAAGGACTTCAGTTCTTCTGAGGTTTATAAACAGTACAATGCTCAGCTCCACTTGGCGAAGATGTTCTCTCTCTCTCTCTGTGTGTGTGTGTGTGTGTGTGTGTGTGTTCTCTGCATGTATGTAAGTGCACCCAAGTCATACAATGCCCAGGGAGGTCAGAAGAAGGCATTGGATCTCCTGGAACTGGAGTTACAAACAGATGGCTCAGCAGTTAAGAGCTCTGGCTGCTCTTGCAGAGGACCCTGGTTTGATTCCCAGCATCCACATGATGGCTAACAAGCCTGTGTAACTCCAGTTCCAGGGGAATCCAACACCCTCTTCTGACACGGGTGCACTTACGTACTTGCAAGCAATACACTCACACACATTAAAAAAAAAAAAAATGTTTAAATAAGCCAGGCATAGTAGTGCACACCTTTAGTCCCAGCAGTTGGGAAGCAGAGACAGGCAGATCTTTGTGAATTTGAAACAAGCTTGATCTACATAGCAAGTTTCAGGCCAGCTAGGGCTATAGGGAGACCCTGTCTCATAAAGACAAAAAAAGTTTAAATAAAAATATAAAACAAAACTAAAAATAAGCACAAAAAGAATCAGCCAATACAAAATAGGCTGAGCTAAAAGAATAAGAAGTCACAATTTCATAAGAGCAGCAGAGTTACCACCCTATGGACTTGTAAACACTGCTCAAAATACGTATCTGCACACCCTCATCACTGCCCCTCAACTTTGTGACTACAGCTACCAGGTTAAAAGTCCCTCAACAGGACTGAGCTTTCTTCATCTCTGCACTGCAAATGCATAGCATGTGTTTGTAAACAGCAGACCCTAAATGAATGACTGGTAATAACTGCATGTCCACATGCACTTACCTGCTCTGACCCCCCGATACTGAGGGGTGGCAAACATGTCCCACTGGGAGACAATAATGGCTGCAATGCCCAGCACACAGATGACAATCAAGTAGATGAAGCAAGGTTGTGGATTACAGTAGAAAGAATAATAAAGCCAAGGAACAAAACTTCCCATAATCAGAAGAGCAATACCAGAGTAATCCAATCTAGGATTGAAATTGAAAAAACTCGAGTTAATGAAAAAATTACCATCCATTACAGGTAGCAATTAATCCCCCATGACATAAAACCATTAACAACAATGAGGAGAGGAGGTAAGGATCACCTGCTTTAATTAAGGGGCAGCGTCCCATGTGGGAGCATCAAGAATCCTGCCAGCTCTACTGGTTAGCTTTCCCTGCCACTATCCCTAAACCACAGATGACAACATGGACTACACAGATACTTACTTAGAGAAGAGTCGGGAGACCCCTTCTGAATGGCAGTAGACTGTGTGGAAGAGCCATGAAAATGAAAGGCAGAGAATGGCTCCCAAGAAAAATAATCCAAAGACCACTTTCTCTTGAAGAGGGGCCACAAAGGATATATTTGGGCGAAACATATAAAAGATCCCCAGGCACAGGAAGAATACACAACCTAGTAAAAGAATGCAAAGGATAAATAAAATGTCATCTGTTTGAAGGGATGGTGTTATGCACTGTGTTCTCAATTTTTCTCAGTAGCAATGATACCTGAATCATAAATTCTGTGAGAAAAATGTTTCCAAATAACTGAGTTTACCCGAAACTATAGTTTATTTAAGATATTGTTGGTACATATATACTTCAGCTTCACACACACAACACACACAAAGTGGCTGGTTGAGGCTACAGCTCAACTGGCAGAGTGCTTGCCTAGCATAACCTGGAGGATCAGAAGTTCATGGTATCCTCAGCAACCAAGGGAGTTTGAGGCCAGCCAGGGATATATGAGATTCTAGCTTAGGAAAGGGAAAGGAAAGGAAAACATTCACCTAGGAACACAATCCAAAAAGAAACTAGATAGTACAGTTACTTCTTAGATTCAGTATAGAATTCCATCTATCAAATTCTGACATACATGTTGTAAGCTAGCTTTCAGAGGTCCATCTCACTCGCTTGTAGATGCTAAGGAGCACTGTGCTGTTTCTCTGGTCCTCATTAACTGGCCCAGTACTTTAGAGTTAGAAATTTCATACCTGATTTTTGTTGTTGGGGGCGTGGGGGGGGGTTGTTTTGAGACAGGGCCTCATGCCCACTTCGGTAGCACATATACTAAAATTGGAATGAGACAGAATCTCCCTGTAGCCCCAGCTGACCTAGAATTTGCATTGTAGACCAGGCAAGCCGGCCTCAATCTCATAGAGATCTGCCTCTGCCTCTCTGCCTCTACTTCTCCACCCTCTGCCTCTCTGCCTCTGTCTCTGCCTCTCTGCCTCTACTTCTCTGCCTCTGCCTCTCTGCCTCTGCCTCTACCTCTGTCTCTGTCTCTGCCTCTGTCTCTCCCTCTCTGCCTCTGTCTCTCTGCCCTCTGCCTCTACTTCTCTGCCCTCTGCCTCTACTTCTCCGCCCTCTGCCTCTGCCTCTCTGCCTCTGCCTCTGCCTCTGTGCCTCTGCCCTCTGCCTCTACTTCTCTGCCCTCTGCCTCTACTTCTCCGCCCTCTGCCTCTGCCTCTCTGCCTCTGCCTCTGCCTCTGTGCCTCTGCCCTCTGCCTCTACTTCTCTGCCCTCTGCCTCTACTTCTCCGCCCTCTGCCTCTGCCTCTCTGCCTCTGCCTCTGCCTCTGTGCCTCTGCCCTCTGCCTCTACTTCTCTGCCCTCTGCCCTCTCCCTCTATCTCCCAAGTGCTGGGATTAAAGGCATGAGCCACCATGTCCAGCTGTTCGGTTATTTTTGATGGAGGTGTTTTGGTTTTGTGGGGTTTTTTGCTGTTGCTACTGTTTTTGTTTTGGTGCTGGGAACTGAAACTAGTACCTTATAACATGCCAAGCACTCTACCACTGAGCTATGTCCCCAGCTCTCCTCCTTGCTTACAAATAAACAAATAAGCAAACACAGCAAAAACACAACTTTAGTGTGTCCATGTATATGCACTAAGCCACTGAACCAGTCCACTCTTTGTATTTTTGGAGACACCTTCACTAAATTGCCCAGACTCACTCTAGCCCAAGTAGGCCTTGAACTTGTGATCCTCCTGCCTCAGGCTTCCATAAAGCTGTGTCACCAGACCTGGCTCATACTCAATTCTGTGACACCATGTTCTTATTGCTTAGAGAAGGCTAAGGAAGGCACAGATAGAAGCTGATGATTCTATTTTATCATTTTAATTCATTTTAACCATAATTTTCGATATTTCATTTTTATTTTATGTACATTTCCTGCATGTATATAAGTGCAGCCATGTCGTGCATTGCCTGTAGAGGCCAGAAGAGGACGTCAGATCCCCTGGAACTGGAGTTATGTATGAATGGTTGTTTGCTGACATGTGGGTGCTGAGAATCAAATCAGGGTTCCCTACAAGAGCCATCAAATCTCTTAACTGCTGAGCCATCTCTCCAATCCCCCAAAATAATTCTTTAAGGATGTTATTTATTTTTATTTTATGTGTATGAGTGTTTTGCCTGCATGTATGTGAGTGCACCATATACATGCCTGGTGCCTGCAGAAGCTTGGAAGAGGGTGTCAGATACCCTAGAACTTGAGCTAAGGATGGTTGTTAGCCACCATGTGGGTGCTGGGAACTAAACCTGGGTCATTCGAGGAGTACTAAGTGCTCTTAACTGCTGAGCCATCTCTCCAGCTCCCAAAACAATTTTTTCAAAAGTATCCTTGACTTTGATGCCACCTATAAACTTGATGAGATGCTCTGTTCCACTCTCACTACACTAGCAGACAAGAACTTGAAGGTACAGTAGAAACCAAACATGAGATAAGAAATACAAGTCATTGGGGCTGGAGAGATGGCTCAGCAGTTAAGAACACTGGCTGTTCTTGCAGAAGACCCGGGTTCAAATCCCAGCACCCACACGGCAGCTAACAACGGTCTGTAACTCCAGTTCCAGGGGATCCGACAGCCTCTTCTGTCCTCCACGGGCATTATACAACACAGGTGCACTTACCTACATGCAGGCATAACACTCATACACATAAATCTTCTGTCCTCCACAGGCACTGCACAACACAGGTGCACTTACCTACATGCAGGCATAACACTCATACACATAAAATAAAAACTTAAAAAAAAAAAAAAGAAAGAAAGAAATACAAGTCACATGGAGTAAAGCACACTCACAAGGCTGCACAACTATCATGTCTAATTCCAAAACCTCTTCGACACACCAAACAGCTTTGAACCTGGTGTCATCCAACATTCTCTACTCCCTCCAGCACTAAACTACAAATCTACTTTCTGTCTCTATAGATTTGCCTTTTCTGGACATTTCACATACATGGAATCACACAATTATGTAGCCTGCTGTGTCTCATTTTGTTTAATTAGCAAATGTTTTAAGAACTCACTTGGTTGCAGTATCAGTAATTCACCCCTTTTGTGGCCAAATAACATTCTTTGCAAAAAAAAAAAAAAAATGTTATTTTATTTGTTACTTTTGTGTGCATGTATGTGAAGATTAGAGAGCAAGTTCTCCTTCCATCATGTGGGTCCCGGGACTGAATTCAGGGCATCAGTACCTTTACTCACTAAGCCATCTCACTAGCTCCCAGATAATGTTCTATTAGAAGGATATATCATATTTAGTTTACTGATTCATTAGTTGGTTGCTACTACTTATCAGCTATTATTAATGTTGCTATAAATATTCTTGTATATCTTTTGTGTGAACATGAATTCAATTATCTTTTTAAAATATTTTTTGTTTATCCATTTAATGTGAATGAGTGTTTTGCCTGCATGTGCACCTGTGTCCTGCAATGCCCACAGAGGTCAGAAGAGGGCACTGGATCCCCTGGAACTGGAGTTACAGACCATTAGCCACCATCTAGGTGCTGGGAATCAAATTAAACCTGGGTCCTCTCCAAGTGCAGCCAAGTGCTCTTAACCACTGAACCATCTCCCCAGCTCCTCAATTATCCTGAGTATGCACCAGGTGTGGAATTATTAGTGACTCTGTAACTTTTTGAGGTAAGTTACTAGTAACATAAAAAGTTCTAATTTCAAGCTAGATGTGGTGGCGCACACCTTTAATCCCAGCACTCGAGAACCTGGAACAAGCAGATCTCTGTGAAGTCAATGCCAGTCTGATCTATATAGTGAGTTCCAGGCCAGCTGGGGCTACAGGAAAACCCTATCTCAAAAACACAAAAAAGAAAAGAAAAGTTCTAATTTCTCTCCATATCCCAGCCAAGGCTTATTTTCCATTTTCCTGATCATAGAAATCCTGGAGGGAGTAAAGTGGTATTTTATTGTACTTCTCAGTACATCTAATTTGTATTTCCTTATATGACTGATGAGAATAAGTATTGCTCATGCGCTCACTGGCCATTTGTATACCTTCTCTGTAGAAACATGTGATTTGAAAAGATCACTATTTTGTCTTTTTAAGTTTCTTAACAATATTTGTGACAATGTGCAATTTATTTTATTTATTTTATAATTTTTTGATTAAAAATTTACTTTCAGGAAACAGGTATTAATAAGAGAGATATGGATAAAAATGGGGTTATAGCCGGGCATGGTGGCGCACGCCTTTAATCCCAGCACTCGGGAGGCAGATGCAGGCGGATCTCTGTGAGTTCAAGGCCAGCCTGGTCTACATAGTGAGTTCCAGGACAGCTGGGGCTACAGGGAGACCCTGTCTCAAAAAGACCAAAAAAAAGGGAGGGGGGGTATTTTAATGGGAGGGAGAAGGGAGGGTTATACAAGGAACCTTGGGGATAAAGGGAAAGAAGGAACTCAAGAGAGGAGAGACCTTAGGAGAAAGGTATTATTAAGGGAGAAATGGGGAAAATGGGGAAACCACGGTGGAAGGGTTAGACAATCAGAGAGAAATAATGCCTAGATAGTTTTTTAAAAAACGAGAGGGAACCATATTAGTCCAACAATCTACTGACAAATTATACATACAATTAGCTCAAAGAACATAACATATGTCTAGTCAAGGTTTATCGGAGAACGTTTGGTTTTTGCCCACGCTTTATCTACGTAGCGCATGGTAATTAAAAGTACCAGACTGGTGGAACTAACCTTCTTGGGTATTTAACGCCATACTGTGAGGCCTATACTAATCTGGTCAGAGGGACTTAAAGGACAGTTTTCGCTCCTTGCCCTCCAAGGTCAACTAAGTTCCAGGGGACTATGGAGCATCTCTCAAAATGTCCTGTAACTGTGGTGAGTCACCTGTCCTCTTGATCAAGGAGGCCATGGAGACCCCACCAGATGGACTTGAGCCAGTGTCCAATCTACAAAGAGGAGGGTCAACACAGAGGAAACATTTCCTCCATGCTTCCAAGTGAAGCCAGCCATGATCGAGCAGGACCTTTGACTTATCTTCACATAGATGGAACTAGTAAAAGAAAGGAGGCAGGAGCTCCTCCCAATCCCATGTGACCCCTGAAGAACAGATCCTCAAACAATCTTATTCTTTAAATTTTTTAAATTTTTTATTTTTTAAAAATTTTATGTATATGAGTGTATTGCCTGCATGTAGGTAGGTAGGTAAGTGTATCAGATCACCACCTGGACTTTGTAGTCTTGTGCAATCCTTTCTTTTATGCAGACATTCCCACTCCTGCCCTTGACTTCACTTAAAAAGTAAATGGGATAATGTCAGTCTGTTGTTTAAACCTTTCAGTGACGATGTACTACATTTAGAATAAAATACAGACTCTTGTCTTGGCACATGAACCTCCATGTGATTTGGCTACTGCTTACCTAATTTTTCCTGTAGGGTTTGAGTTTAAAATACAGGTTTTGGATTCATTCTGCCTTGAATCAAGTCCAAGTTCCACAACTTGCTGTATGATTTTGAAGAAGTTAACTTCTCCTATGCTTATTTCATTTTGAAAATGGTGAGATATCTCCTTCCTTTGAGTTTTTGGCCAGGGTGGCCCAAGAGACTCCCGGACAGTAGAACTGGGAAAATGAACAGCAGACCCCAATCTTTTCTAAAGGAATGTTGGCAGCTGATTGCTGCTAGATGAAGAAGAGCTGATCTTCCTAAAACAAGGATCTCTAGATAGGCTGACTAGACTCAGTGGATGCACTAGCACTGGGGAACGGCTGGGGGCACTGATAACACAGTGGACAGTAACAGGGATGACAGGGTATATGGGCTCCAGTGGGGGTTGAGGGGTGGGGAGAGCTATGGGAGGGTGCCATTTGGGATGTGGGTATTAAGATGAATAAGATTGTTTGGGATATTCTATATGAAATACACATACAAAAAATCTTTTTAAAGTTATAAAAAAGAAAAAAATTAAAGTTCAACAAAACACCAAACCAAAGCAGAAAAAAAAAATTACTTCCCTTTGGCTGCATATACTTTACATATCAATTCTAAGAAACTGTTAGTATGCCAGCCACCATGCATCAAAGAAACATCTTTTGCAACAGATGGAGAGTATCTACAGAGTTCCACAACTGGTCACACACAGAGATTATGTATCTGTAAAATGCCTAACTCTAAGTGACATATCTACAATGAAACCTCTCGACCTAAGACTCATGGAACATAGTGGAGCAAGGGGTAGAAAGAATAGTAATACATCCCCCCACTCTCATCAACGAAGGTGCCTCATGCAAGAGAAGGCAATGAACACAGGGCTTAAGGACCACTGCAGAAGAGAGGGTGGAAAGATTGTAAGAGCCAAGGGAGGAGGTGCATGACCATTAGAAATAGAGTCTTACAGGCTCCTGGGACCTTGCTCAAATGAACTTACAGCAATGGTGACAGCATGCACAAGATGCATGCAAACTCAAGCAGAAAACCACCCAGCATAGAACTGTGGAAATAGGCAGCAGGCCCTAATCTTAGCCAAAGAACTATTGGGCCGCTGATTACTACTAGGTGAGGAAGAGATGATCTTCTTTAAGGGAACAACTCTAGAAAGGCTGACTAGACTCTGGCAGATGAACCTGCACTGAGGGACATCAGGGGACACTAACTTCAATCAATAGGCCTTAACATAAATGACAGAATACATGAATATTCCAGTGGCAGCGGGAGGTGCCTAAGTCCAGGTCACCAAAACTTGTATCTGTATTTTCTCCCAAGAGTTTACTATTTTAGCTCTTGTAATGAGGCTGGAGTTGAGCTTCAGTTTTATTTTTGGTTTTGAGACAGAATCTCACTATGTAGCTCCAACTGATCTGCTACAATCCAGTCTCAGCTTCCCAAATACTGGGATTATAGACTTGTGCTTTCATGCCTCATGCTCCTTCATTATGGCTAATTCAGCTGTCCTGGTACCTTTCACTGGAGAACATTCTTTTTTCCCCACCATATTCTCTATTCTCTCATCTGTATTCAAAACAAAAAACAACAAAAAAAAAAACTCAGAGGGCTGGAGAGATGGCTCACTGGTTAAGAACACTGGCTGTTCTTACAGAGGACCTAGGTTTGAATCCCAGCAGCCACATGGCAGCTAACCACCATCCATCCAGCTCCAGGGGAGCCGATGCCCTCTTCTGACCTTTACAGGTACTGTATGACATGGGTACATTTACATATGTGCAGGCATAACACTCATACACATAAAATAAAAGTAAAAACTATTTTAAGAAAAAATATCAAATTTCATATTGTTTCACACCAACTGAAATATAATTATACAAATATTCTAAGTAACAACTGGAAAAAAATCAGCTTACTTTCTAATATAGCTTCCTCTCAATGCTTATTAAAATGTTATATATTTTATACAGCAACTCTTCCTTTGCTTGGTTTGAGGACACTGTTCAAAAGATCTAGGAAAGAAACCAGGTGTGAAGGCACACTTGAAATTGCAGCACTCAGGAGGCTGAGGAAGATCTTGAGTTCTAGGCTAGCCTGGGAAACATAGTAAGACCCTGTCTCAAAACAAACAAAAATCTAGGAGAGAAAAATATGAATTAGTTGTAATAAAAATCACAGTGCAAGTAAGATAAACAAAGAGTCAATGAATAAGAAATTTCATTACTGAAAGTCCAGGGGTCAACGGGAAACTCAAATATATTTTTCAAGTGCTCTCAAACGTAAGAAAATAAGACCACTGCCAGCCTCTCTCCAGGGTAAGTTGACTGTGCCCTCGGTGCCTTGACACCCCCAGCCTCATTCACCCTCCCATCTCCCCAACCGGTCTCTCCTCCTAGCCTGGATCATGTCCCATTCCTTCTCTTAGCGCCCCACACTCCAGGGGAAGCACCACTGCTTCCTGATCCCTTGCATCCAGACGGACCCAGTTCCTCCTCGAGGTCCCCAGGAGCCCTCTAGGCCTGGTCCCACCCATACACCTCTCTGCTTCCCTGGGCTGCACAACCCACCAGCCTCTTTCTTGTACAACCGGGCTGATGTTTTGGCTTCCTGATCCACTGCATCTAGACCAACCCAGGTCCTCCCTGCAGTCCCCAGGAGCCCTTGGAGCCTCTTCCTGCCCTCATCTCCCTTTGCATCGCTGGGTGGCACGGCCACCAGCTGCCTGAGACAAGCACCTTTCCTGGGCCCTGCTCCCAGGCCAGCCCAACCCCCAAATTCCTGAGGCCAAACTCTTTCCTGGAGGGATCCAGACCTTAGGAGAAAGCCTGAGAGCAGTTGATCATCTGACTTGGGCCTCTGTGGGAACTCCTAAAGACAAAAGCAATCTGGCCACTCCAATATAAAATCAAAAGAGAGAACCAGAACCTTAGACGAACCAGCTTTTCATGCCCAAAAGTAAATCACAAAGGCACATAAAGTTTACAAAAAGAAGCAGACCTAAACTTGAAGGCTTGAGTCTAACACAAGAATCGGAAACTACAAAAGAAATTCACACGTCAAAACCACAGAGAAAAAATAATAACATGAAAAACCAAAAGAATATATTCCCAACAAATACCAATAGTTCTCTAGAGAAGTACAATGAGAGCCCCCTAGAGATAATGCAGGATATGGAACTCAAAAGAACAATTATAAACAGGATAAAAGGATTCAGTGAATTTAAAGAACACACAAACAAAGAAATCAAAGAACTGAAGGAAGACAGGGATAAACTTCTGAATGAATTCAGAGAAGAGCTAGAAATATTGAAGACCACTCAGCCAGAAATGAAGAAGGAAGTGAAACACTCAGTAAGCCAATTAGAAATGACAGGAGAAAGCCTCACCAATAAGATGAATGAAATGGAAAACAGAATATCAAGAGTGGAAGATAAAGTGGACGAAATAGACCACTCAAAAAGATTATGAAAATTTTAAGAAAGCACAAGAACGGAATATGCAGGAATTGTGTGACACCATAAAAAGACCAAACTTACAAGTCCTGGCATACAGGAAGGAGAAGAATCCCAACATTATGGCATGGACCAGCTCCTCAAAAGAATCGTAGAAGAATATTTCCCAAAATTAAAGAAAGACATGCCTATACAAATAAAAGAAGCATATAGAACACCAAACAGTTAGGACCAGAAAAGAAACTCTCCACGGCACATCAAAGTAAAAACACTAAGCATACAAAACAAAGAGACAATTCTGAAAGCTGCAAAAGAGAAACAAGTCACAGGCGAGAACTCATATGTGGTACTGTAAATATAGCCAAATATAACCAACTGCAAAGGATATAGATCCTAGGGAAAACCCAGGATTGTTACATCCATTGAAAATGTAATTTCCTACTGTATACTTATGTATCCTTGTATTTACAGACACATATATTTATTACCATTCATCAAAGTAGATTTTTTTTGCAATAGATGGAGACTTTTATAGAGTTCCATAGCTGATCAAATACAGAAAATAAATGTCTGTGAGATGCCCAGCCCTAAGGGACACATCTAGAGTGCAATCCCCACTTTCAAAGCTCATGGAACAGAGGTAGTGAGATCATTAATGAATCTCACAACTGCCATCACTGAAACTTCCACATGTAACAGAGGCTGATTTACACATAAAGCCACAACTGGTCAAAATGTAGAGAATAAGAAACTGAAGAGAGTGTGTTGCTGGCTAGGACTCCTATATTAAACCTCTGCTATGCAGGGCTCAGGGACCATTGTGGAAAAGGGAGTGGAAAGACTGTAAGAGCCAGGGGTGGTGGATGTCTACAAGGGAGCAGACTCTTCCAGGCAGCTGGGAACTTGTTCATATAAACTTAGAGCAATGGTGACAGAATGCACAAACTCATACATGATATTACAATCATGAACATATATTCACCAAACTCTGGTGCACCCAACTTCATAAAAACAATACTACAGGACTTTAAGACCCAGATTAACCCCAACTCATTAACAGTAGGGGACTTCAATACCCCACTGTCTCCATTAGATAGGTCAAGAGGGCAGAGAGTTAACAGAGAGACATCTGAATTAAGTAATACCATATATCAAATGGACCTAATAGACATCTACCGAGTATTCCACCCAAGCACCAAAGGACATACTTTCTACTCAGCACCCCATGCAACAACATTTAAAATCAACCTATACTAGGGGACAAAACAAACCTCAACAAAAAGATTGAAATAATTCCATGCATTCTATCAGACCACAATGCAATAAAGCTTAAAATCAGCACTGGAAGAAGGCATAG